>NW_027466995.1:1060000-1632500 GCF_046128005.1 Genypterus blacodes | reverse complement strand
AATGTTAAACTTTGCAGAGTTCTGGCACGTGCTCGTTGTTTCAAAGGTGTTAGAGAACTTATTGTGTGTGTGTGTGTGTGTGTGTGTGTGTGTGTGTGTTTGAAGTGCTGACAGACGCTCTTACGCTGGTGTTAACTCTCTTCTTTCTCTGCAGCTGTGAGAGTCGACAACCACGGAAGGAACAATCGAAGTAATGGTAACATTTGCGCCGACAGCGACAACAAAAGCAGTAGCGGTCAGGACAACATCTGCAACATCTCAAACGTCTGAAAAAAAGTGAAAACAAAACCAAGAACAAAACAACAGTTTGCTCGCAGCAGCAGCAGACAAACACACACGCCAGCCAAAAGTTTCTTCCAGACACTGGCAAACGTTTGGCCGAATGGCATTGGAGGTATTGTTGACTTGAATGTAGCATTGAACAGAACACAAAATCTTACTTTCCACTTTACTGACACCGATTCACGAGCGACTGAACCATATCAGCCAGTCTCTCTCTCTCTCTCTCTCTCTCTCTCTCTCTCTCTCTCTCTCTCTCTCTCTCTCTCTCTCTCTCACTCTCTCTCATCACTGGGCGAGTGTGCCAGGTTGAACTGGAATCCATTGTGCCCATTGTGAGTGAGCAGACTGTGCAGGCTCTGGCATCTCTGCGGAGCGGAACTCAATGTTCTCTCAAGTTGTTGAACTTATCTGGGCCGTGGTGTTTCCCTGCCTGCCTGCGCCGTGGGAAATCGCATCTTTCCGAGTTACAGATAATCAGCAAAGAATGCCAAGTATGGTTATGTGTTATCATGCACACCGCAAACAGCGACTTGTTTAATCTAGATTTGAAACTTACTTTGGCTCCTACTTATGTAGAAGAAGAAAAGCTACTTCACTTTCAGAATCAAGATCAAATCTCATGAAATCAGACCGATCGCTCCACTTGAGTCAAGATCATGTCATTTAATTCGACAATACTGGAGTCGATCAAAGTGCGGTGCTTTGTGTTTCTGCCGCTCTTCCATGAAGGAGTCGTCTGACGGCAGCGTGGAGATGAAGGTGGCGTGTGGCCGCCTGCCCTGTGCGGGGTTTTCGAGGTTCAGCTGTTTGGCAGCGAGGCTCGTTGGATTTGCAGAGCTGTTGTCTGGATGCCTCCTTCTGCTCCAGACTCCCCTGGCGGTGTCCTGTTTCCCCACTCCGACAGCCTTTATGGGCTCCATGGGCCTGCTGCCGTGCTCAAAAGCGCCCGCCGACCTCAGCCAAGATACACGGCCGACATCACCGTTATTAGTGTAAATGAGATACATAAAGAAATATTGACAGAAGGAGAAAAAAGTCTGAAAAATGAGAATGAATAGTGCATCTGTCTTTTTCCCTCACCTGTCATTTACCCCAAGCATACTTTAGTTGTAATTGTATTTCATGTTTTTATTAGATTTCTATTTTAATCATCATCATCATCATCGTCTAAGCTTCCTCTGCCCACACCATCGACATATGTATGGCATTAGAACCAAAAATGGAGCCAAACATAAAGGTGTTCTTCTCCTCACCCTAACAGGTGCCAAGGAGCTGTCACACACACACTGTCCTGACAGGTCCAATCAGGTCAAATGAGTGAAAACACCTGTGTGCGTGTGTGTGTGTGTACGTTAGCCTTTAAAACGGTCATTACTGCCCTCACACACGCACAAGCGACGAGTATAGATTACGAGAACTGAACTTATGTAATGAATTTTGCGGACGTACATATGTAGGGATGGTGGTAGGGATGGTGGTAACCACGGAGACAGCATCTAGCCTGAGAGTGCCGACCCCTGTCCTCAGAACCATCCTGCTTTGACCCACCGGGTTTCTTCCCCAGCCCGTCATGTAGGGCCACATGCGCAAACACACACACACACACACACACACACACACACACACACACACACACACACACACACACACACACACTCCTAGCTTTACTTGTATGTTCATATTTACACTCATAAACTCAGATATTACTCTCTGAAATCACGTTAGCTCTTGCGTGCACACACACACTCTGACCTCCAGACTGGTATAGGATTTCTTCTGCTATTACAGCGCATATTGTCGTCTAGTCTGCAGGCTATTTATAGTCCAGGACTAGTAAAAGGGAAACCATGAGGAGGAAAGTTGGAGGGGTGCAGAGCAGATAGTGTATATGCTGCATACTTCATACAAATCACCAGCTTCAGTAGTTGACGTGCAAAGACTAAAATATTCCTACTCTGTTATGTTTCTGGGGTTTTGTGGGTTTCCAGCTTTTGACTGAAGTCATTCCAGGTCAACAGCAGAGATACTGGAGCTTTGTTTCCAACACAGCAACACATAATGAGTTCCTTTGCATGTTGTTACAATTATAGGCCACAGATGGCGTTATTAAAAAAACAAAATCCAATCCAATCTATTACTGCGTATACTTTACAGCTATAGTGAATGGTTACTTTGTAGACTTTACATGAATAAGTTAACATGAGCCATTATTCAGCACTTTTGATTTTGACATTTCTGTACATTTTACTGCAACTGCTTTTACTGCTTTTGCATTTTTTATGATGTAAAATGGAATTCACTCGCACGTCCAATAAACAAACGTCAGATATATGGCTGAATAAATATCACATCATCTATTTAAAGGCCATAATCTTCTTCATATATTAAATATATTCTTCAGTTATATTTCTTTAGTAAAAAACGAGTTTACACACACATTGATTCTTCTTCTAACCCCAGTGCCTTTGCTTAATCGCTCTCTTTCCTCTCTTATCCCTGTTCTGCTTTCAGTCGAGTACATCTCACCAACTTCTCCATCTCTGATCTACAACGCCTACACAATGATGTCGCTTTACCTTTGTCTTTACATGCATGTGTGTGTGTGTGTGTGTGTGCGCAGTACGTCCATCTGCAGCCTGCCGTTCATCTCTGGCAGCTGATTGAGTTTGCACGCCTGCCCCGAGTCTGCGGAGGCTTTCCATGGTGCCAACAGCAGCCACGCCCAAACGTCTGGAAAGAGGACAGAAACACACAGCTGGGAGGGAGAAAGTGTCAAACGCAGTTTTCTCGAAAGAGAGAGAGAGAGAGAGAAGAACACGTTGAGTTTGCAGGATCAGTGTCAAAAATCCTTCTTTAATACCCAGAGCGCCTGAGTGTGTGTGCGCTTCAAACAGCGGATTTGAGTGCATATTACAAGTGTTTCAGAATGGCTATGGCATAAAAAGCCTCACTGTACGTGTGTGTGTGTGTGTGTGAGCGGAAAACAATGTGGCCATTTATGGGGGAGAATACTGCAGCGTTTAACAAGGGCCCTTAACATATTAGCCATGTGACCACTGACCAGCTTGGGCTCAGAAAATGCCTTGAAACAACCACAGCCTCCCCTCAGATACATACGCCCCCCCCCCCCCCCTTACGCCCCTCCCTGCCCCGAAAAGTTGCAGATCTCTAAAACGGTGAGGCACAAGAGCACAACGGCAGCTCGTGCAATATGGGGCCTTTCACCAATTTCAAACAATACGACAGGCAGAAGCTGAAAGATCTCTGCTGCGATCACATGCTCCCTGATTGGCCCGTCTGATCTCATCAGATATGGAATGTCTTTGACAGAGGCTCTGTTAAAATCCAGTCCTCGCCCTCCGCCCTCGCCACAATTACGATTCTAGGAAATTTGATTTGAACTTGCAAATGCGTTTACACAATTTTAGTGCAAGTATGGCTTAAGTTTCCGCACGCGCGAGTGTGTGTGTGTGTGTGTGTGTGTGTGAAGATGAATGGGAGCGCCGTGACCTCCGACCCTCAGAGCGTGAGCCAGCCGGGCCGCTGTTATGAGTCTCTTTGCCTCGCTAAGGCTGTGATGTCACCCCGAGTACAGAACAGGCAGTGCTGGAAAAGAAACCCTTAAAAAAAAAAAGGAACGGCGCAACACAGTCCAGCATAATAATTATATGAGAGCGGGAGTGAATCAGGAAATAGCTTTTGGTTTGGGAAACTCAGAGTTTGAGGGAGCGCTGCCATGTGCTAAATGAAAACAGGATTTGAAAAAAGAAATAATGGAGACGGGGAGAGAGAGGGAGAGTGAGGGAGGGAGAGAGAGGGAGAGAGAGGGAGAGAGAGAGAGAGAGAGAGAGAGAGAGGGAATGCAGATTTGGCCCTTCTTCCTGTGCAGGAGGTGGCAGGGTGTCCACTGGTCACCCAGGAGAACACCACCAAACCATCCTTTCACTTTCCTCTACCCAACCTCTCCTCTCCCTCCTCCTCCTCCTCCTCTTCCTCACTCTTTCCCGTTTGCCAGGCAGGCCTCTGGGCTCTTTCCCCGTTCTTCGCACGTTTTAATGGGTATCTTCCCAATCACGTTTTTATTGCAGGAAATTTCAGCACACCACATTGCGTGAGCCGAAGGAGTGCTCCATTCTTAGCTCGGCACCGCTGAGCGCCAGGGTGTGTTGAGCTTGCCAGTAAGTGTGTGTGTGAGTGTGTATATATGCGTGTGGGGGGAGGTTTGGTGGCGTTAGTGTCAGTTTGGTGCCAACGTTACAGTTCTGAATGCCCCAACCCTGCCTCCTCTTTCCCCTCTTCCTCCTCCCTCTCCTCCTGCTTTTGGTAACAATAGAGAAGTCGAGGAAGTCATTGCGAAAAGATTGGACGCCCACTGTCTTCTCTGACTCATAACAGTGGCATGACTTCACAGGGATTTTACTCAGCAACCCCCTCCACCATCATCAACACACGACCTTTGACTCCATCTGTGAGGGCTTCACCTCCTGACCTCATCCTTTCCACACACACACACACGCACGCACGCACGCACGCACGCACGCACGCACGCACGCACGCACGCATGCACGCACGCACAAACACACACACACACACACACACACAGAGCTACCTGGGTTTCTCTCTGAATAGAAGCCGACGGTTTAGGCCTGTGGTTTAATTGAAATAATATTTGCTGTACTCCGCTGCCTCCCCGGCTCTATTCTCCCTTAACAACGGGCATTATTTTTAGCTTCTGTGCCGAGTTCTGTCATTTCCTGTTGGAGGGTTTTCGCCGCTCTATGACCACAAGCAGACTTCGAGCTCAAGCTGCCTCTGTGCCTCGCTTTCACCATCACACCATTCCTCCTCACACTCTTTTCTGAACCGTCCATGTCATTCCACTCAATCCACTATGAGGAGGAAGCAGAAGACAGTCAAGCTGGGGAAAAAAAAATCATTATTTGAAGTAATTTAATTTTAAATATTATTGTCAAAACAAAAGTAGATGTATTTTAGTTTGTGTTTAATCTAAAAAAATGCAATAATGGTTTAAATATTTATAAAAACTCCCTTGTGTCTCATGATTTGTTCAATAAATGCCTAGAAAACTCTTTCCATGACGTATTTTCCACTATTGTCCTGATCCATATGGTACAGTCAGGAGGACCTCACATGCAGAGTAAGACATAATATGGACAGTAGACTATACAGATGACTCTACAAATATACATTTAACGGCCCAGCGGTGTGACTGGGTGCATTCATTCATTCGGCCCGGCTGCAGCTGCTAAGGGGGAAAGTGCAGCAGAGACCAACCGACCGACCGACCGACCTGTGCATCGATCCAGTGTCTGGCAAATTAAATACCGTGTGAGTGTCTAAGGCTCTAGATTCATGTCAAATAACAGATCCGGAGTGTTTCCTGTTTGTAGGCCAGACAAAGAGCACCCTGGGGAGAGCCGGAGCGTCTGTGAGTAATTGTGTCTGACAGTATAGAGATATACTGTGCAGCTGATATCATATAACACAAGTCAATCTATAATTATAGCCTGAAAAGACTCCAAAGGAGAAGAAGGGCACACAATGAATTGTTGGATCTTGAGGGCCTTTGGGATTACATGAATGGTGTCAAGAGATGGCTGCATATGTCAGCTGCATTATGGGACATGACACTTTAAAATGGTCAGATATAGGAAACAGTATTCCGTCTAAAATTCCAGATTTCTGAGGATCTGTGCCTTGAATCGGGTAGGGGGATCTTGTGTTCTTGCTTTATGATGAAGACATAAAGGCTGTAAATAAATCAGTGGTTGAAAGCTTAGCAAGAAAGAAAGACAGGAGACAAACCTAATTTGTCATAATCAAGAGGAGAATTACTCATTTCCCAGATTTCTCACATGGAATTTTTTGGGAAAATTGGGGCGACATAGAGGCAATGTTGTAATCAAGAGCTACAGGTTGAGAACTGCAGATGCCCTTGAGCGTCTTACTTCACAGACAACTGCTCCAGCAGAGTTGCTCAATGACCTGTGGTTGTTCTGGGCAGCTCCCATGCTGGATGTGAAACAGAACCTTGCTGAGAAATGAGCACAGAGCTCCCCAAACCCTTTTTCTATTGAAACTAAATCTCTGCTCTGTCAAAACTCGACTGAAGCAAACTGCTATTGTAAGTTGGCCAAATCTATTGTGGTCATATATACAAACACATTAATGAAGATCAATCAAGTTGCATGATGTCTTTAAGTTTGGCAGCTGTATCATAGACATCAAGCAAAATGAAACGTCAACAAAAATACATCAGTATGCTAACAATCAAGTGGAGCCTCAGGGGTGGAGGGAGAGGGACAGTATGACAGCAACGGTTCTGCTCGCTCCACCCCACCAGTCCGAGGAGAGTCCCTGGGGCCTGGATGAAAAGCCTATAGGCTCATTTGTGGTCACCCGTAGCTGATTCACTCTTCTGGGAAAGCCGGCTGGGAAAGGAAACCACAAAACAAGGCTCATTTCTCACTGTCTTGCCTTGATCCGCTCTTATTCTCTCCTTCTTCTTCTTCTCCCCCTCCTCCTTCTCCTTTCTCTTTCTTTATTCACTCCAGCCTCAGAGACACTGCTGCACTAAAAGGGTGAACAGTCACGCTGGTTGCGACCGGTTTTCAGGCTGTAATTTCCCGCATTTTATCAGTGGGGTGACCGTCATCATAATGATTCCCTCCTCTTTTAGCTGCTTGAAGACAAACTGACTCACTTTGTGGGCCTCAAAGGAGCTACAAACACACACTGGGTCGCTCCAAAAGACCTCAATTAATCATATTTGAACTGATTTTAGTTCGGGAGGGTGCAACCAGATCTTAATGAAATCGCAGCTGCATGTCATTTAAAATGAACCCTGGATTAGTCAACTCAAGTTTCATTACTTTTAATTAGTTTAAACCATAAAGTAGGCTCCAGATTGACATTTATAACCGGCAAAACCCCAAGAAATATTACCACAACTGCAACAGCATTTAGATTTGACTAAGAAAATCGTTGTTGTTTGTACAGTTCTTCACAAACTAGTTAGTTAGTTAAATAGAAGCAATTTGAGAAGCAGATTGTGTTTGTGTATTATTCCCATAGAAACCCAATGTGCCCTCTTTTCAGGTCAAAAGGCATTCTAAGGTAAACAATGATTTATCTGAGTTTTAAAGTATAATTCTAGGTGGTGCAGCTCAGACCTAAATGTTATTTTTCTGCTATTTGACCCCAGTCTGGAGGCAACGTCGTCTACTACCAGGGTTGTTATGGGACTGATTTATACTTCTAGTGTTATACTGCAGTATGCGGTTCTCTTTACTATGCATTTTATGTAACTTTAGCCATAATGTGGCATAACACGGACCCGGGTCTAGTTAACACAAAAGGAGGCACAAGCCCTCAATTACTTATTCAACATCTACTGGAGAAGCTAGTACTCTGTGGATTTGAGCAGCTTTATTCACAATGTGATTAATTAAAGAGTGACCAGTTTTCTTCATGCCATTGACCAAGGCCATTGCCCACCGTAAGAAAATACAACCCCACCACACATCCCATAGCTCCACCACAAGACATATCTAAACCCTCGCTTCAGCCCCGTCCCGCTGCCTCTGTAATGGCGCACCAGCCACCACAGAGGCCATAGCTTGAGCTCCAGGCCCCATAGCTTCTCCACCACACTGCCTCTGCTAGCACAGGGAATGAGGGATTAAATATAATGCTCGCATGTCAAGTCTGCAACACAAGAGAGGGAGCGAGGAGGAAGGAATTTGTCAGAACTCCATAAACACATACATGGATTTCGGATCCCGGTGCCAGCGCTCTTGAGTGAGGAGAACTTTCCGGAGGCTCGCTGAGCAACGGGGAGGCCGAGGGAGAGAGTAAGCAGGGCTGCAGAGCGGACCCAGGGTTTACACAGAGGCCAGCCAAGCAGCAATGATACGCTGCGCCGAGAAGAGAAGGACACGAGAGAAGAAAAGTGGCAGGAATGAGAGAGAGAGCGAGGAGAAAGGAGATACATACGGGCATTGTATAGCAGCGAAGAAGCTTATAGAGCAGCCACAGCGTGATCGATAGATAAGGAGAGAGAGAGAGAGAGAGAGAGAGGGAGAGAGAGAGAGAGAGAGAGAGAGAGAGAGAGAGAATCAAAGAGGGAGACGGGGTGAAGGAAAGAGAGCAAAGAAGGGGGGGGAGACAGGAATTAAAAGGACATGCCCACTGAAATTTTCCAGCCTCTCTGCCAGCGAACAAAAAAAAGAGGGCCGGTCCAGATGCTGTTCCCTGAGTGTTCACATGGGGGGACTGAGGGGGAAGAGGGCTGATGAAGATGGAGGTAAAGGTGGAGTGGTCAGGGGGGGAAGAAGGGATGGCAGACGGTTTGATGTCAGGCTTGCCGTTACAAATTTAACAATAAGAGTAAGAAAAAGCCGCGACCGCTTTTATCTCGCAGATGTCAGGGACTCGACCGTCTGCCGGGGGGTCAAAGGTCACCATGGAAGGCAATCACTTACTGTAACCTGTTCCTAATCCTTTCTTTTTATCATAAAAAAGAATCCAGCTGTATAATCCAGTGATGTGCTTGAGTTATTGGGTCTATAAATTTGGGGTCGAGCGGCGGAGGCAACACAAAGCTGGAACGTTGACTGATAAGGCTGTTGCCGTTGCTGCTGGAGCCCCCGCAGTGGCCTGGATTCCTCCCCGCTCCAGATGACGGTGCAGTTGGCCTGTTGCTGTTGGCTCCGTCGCCAGAGGAGAAGCGGCGTCCAGGCACACAACCCCCCCCCCCCCCTACTGCCTCCCCCCCCGGCCCTCCTCACCCGCTGGGAGGCGGAGCTCCACCGCTGGTAAAATACTGTCCAGCAGATATATTTCTGCTATGAAGTATGGATGTAAGCCGCACGCTTCTGTCTGTGTGTGTGTGTGTGTGCATCTGGGTGAGGTTAACCAGAGGTCAACGCTCATTTTGCCGACACAGACTTGGCGGCACTCCAGCGCAGGAAAAGCAGCAGTGTCTGTGTCTCTCTATCATACCCTATCCCTCCTCCCTCCTTTTCTTCGTCTTCTTGCCAGTGCAGTTTGCGTGCGGATGACACGGAGGTAGCCATGTGGTGTGTATCTGCGTTGAGCTCTGGGCTTAGCACTGTGTGTGGGGAGAAATACAGGCTCAGAGTTTGAGGTGCAAAGGAAATGAGAAGCCTAACTAGTTCACAAGTGAGGTAGGAGTCAGATGAGAGCAAGAGAGAGGAAGAGGAGAGTTTTCCTCACACGCTGGCTTCATCTTGTCACAGATATTATTTGTATAGTAAAGCATAAAAACACAAAATACACGTATAAGCAAATATGTTCCACAGCAGTGATCAGTAATGGAATATGTTACTGCAGCTTTAAACAATGTCCAACTTGGAGAAGTGAAGTTAGGAAAACTTAACGCAACAAAACATTCTAACTGACAAGGTAAAACAAAGACGAAGCACGGTTACTATGGTTACCGTGCACTTTCATGTTGGACCTGGCAATAATAAGCATGACAAAGAAGCTGCGTCTTACCAAAAAAGTAATGGACTTTTGAGTATAATCCTTATTTTCCACACAATGACACACGAGCACAGAAATGGCTCTTATCCCTCATCTTGACGTAGTGCGGTGGTTCGAATCCTTTACGCCTCTTTTGATATCGCTGCCAACAGCCGCTTATTGTGCCTAGTGGAGATAGAGCCGCGTGCACTGCGGGCTGATAAGGACGTGTCTCGGACAGACTTGACCCAACAGCGGCCCGATGAAATCTGCTGGGCACGGCCTGCTGATTAACTGAAAAGACCTTTATCTACGCTTTCATCCTCCTCCTCCTCTCGCCAGTGACCCACATCCAACTCCAGATTCCACAACTTATTGCTGGAAAGTTACAGCTCGGTTGCTATTCTGGTGGTGCCAGAGGGTTAAGGGGTGGGGGGGCTTTGGGGTACTAATGAGAGCAATGGGTGCCAGCAGCATCCTGGAACGAGTTTCTCTTATGAGCGTGTGACTCTAAACTTCTAGGTGAAGAGTTTAGGAGCAAGTTTCTGGTTGGGTCTTTGAGCCCACAGAGAGCTTCCTGCTTCCCGGCCTGCGTGTTAGCTCACCGTCAGCCTCACCCTACCTCTGGGTGAGTGTCAATTATTTATAAGCCTTGGGTAGCTAACTTGAAACCGATAACCCACATGCTATTTATACTTCCATTTCAAATGAACAAATACTTAACTGTGGACTTCCAGGCAGCTTGGTCGTGTCTGTCTGCATAGCCAGCACTGGTGTGTGTGTGTGTGTGTGTGTGTGTGTGTGGGTTTGGAGGGAGGGGGGGTCATCTGTGTATTGAGGAGATGAGCTGAACTAGGAGCTGCACATCTTAAAGGAAGTAGGGGGCGGTCATACTTTTTTGATTTTCTTTTAAATGAAGTGCAAAGATTCCATTTCTCATCCACATGAAAACAAACTTGATGTAAGCTTCAGTAAATACACTGAGGCTTTATGACAGTCAATGACCTTTAATAAGGCTTGGAAGTTTGTTTATTGTCACATCCAAGTCCAGCTTAGTTTTGTTTTTGCTGTATAAGCCTTTAAACATGTTTTAGCCTCCATATAATTAAATACATATCCAAATAAATACACCCCTCACTAAAAATAGCTACAGTCCTAATATGTTTGGCAGAGGATCTTTAATTTGATGGAAACATGTTATCCTCTGGAGTGCCATAGTCAAAAAGCAAACTTTGGTCCAGATCAGAACTGAAATACTATTAAATTGATGCAAACAAAAGCTTTCATAGCAAGTAGATCTGTTGGGCCACTTAGAAGCTGGAAAAGGTCACAGAGGTGTTCAAAAGATGTTAGTTGGACAATTTGGATTTACTGCATCCTCACCGTGTGTCAACCTGACCTCTGACCCAGATCGCACCTGGGTTGACTCCCAAGGTCGCGGCCAGGACGGTACCAGCACGTAACGTAAGCATACACCATACTAAATGTGGATTACACTTAACAGTTTTATTTGGAATATTAAGACAATGAAGCATCAGCCAAGCACCAAGAGTGACAGCTACAAGTGTCGCATCATACGGCTCATTAAAATGAACAGGTTATACTGGAAAACAACTGTTTTTGTCTTTTTTTCTTTGAATGGTGAAGCAGATACACAAAACAACAAAGACACTGAAATGTGAAACATGACTAGGCCGTTTACACTGTCCGAGTCCAACCTGACGGGAGGAGGAGGAGAAGAAAAGGAGGAAAAAAAAGGAGAAAAAAAAAAAAAGCAAGGAGGAGAAGCAGAAGAGAATGGAACAGTGATCTTCGTCTGACGAGAGCTTGGTCAGCCTGTGGCAGTGGCCGTGGCCCCCGGATTGAAAGGGCTCCTGTGATTGGTCAGAACGAATTAGGCAGTCTGGGAACGCGGCGGTGGCGGCGCTGCAGAGTGACAACCATTAGTTCCCATCATTGTCAAGTCCTGTTGCCCCGGCACCCACATCCACACAGCAACCAATGTGCACATACAGCATTAAAGTGACAGGATTGCAACCATTGTTACAGTACACTCCATTGCATATTAGGGAGAAGTAATAATGTAAAATAATAATTCTTTCATACATCTTTTTTTTTTTTTCCTGCTTGCATATAGCACTTAACCCAGCGTTCCAAAAATATATGGGAAACATGAGAAAATTTGTTTCTAATATTTAGTTTTTTTCCTCTCAAAGAGCTGAAACCATGAGTTTAGATCAGGGTTTGGGGGAGGGGAGGGGGAGAGAGGAAGAGGAGGAGGGGAGGTCACTGTAACCAAACCCAGTGGCTTCACAAACGAGGCTCTCTTAGTGCAGCTAAATAGTGTCGTAGTAGTGACAATATAAGTTCAAAATAGTTCAATTCACGGCATTTTGTTTTTGTCTTAAGAACATAGAATATACATGTAAACACGTCTCTTTGTTTCTCCCTTTGTGGAGGGGGGGGGGGGGTCACACAGAGAGGTGGTGCTGGCTTAATGTGGTCCATGTTTTCACATCCCTGGCTTAAGGTGGGGGTGGCTGGATGCTGTCTGTCTATCTGTCTGTGTGTGTGTGTGCAGGTGTGTGTGTGTGAATATCCGTAGTGCAGGTGTTAGAAATGCGGCCTGTAAGCGTGTGCAAATATGAGTGTGTTTCCAGACAGTTAACGCACCACAGATGAATCAAACGTCTCTCATCAGGCTCCTGTTACATCATTCCTCATACGTACATTTTATTTACCCCTAAATCTACGGTTTATATGGCAAACATGTGCTACGGTTAATGTCGGATATTTCCCATGGGGAAAACTGGGCTGAGAGGGTCCGGGGACTTTGCCTTGCAACGGGCCTGCCTGAGAACAAAAGGGGCGGGGCGGGGCGGAGGGAGCAGGCATTGTTCATAGGGGTCACTATCATCATCATCATCACCCCTCACAGTCAACTCTGCACCGTCCACTGCAAACCCCTCCATGTGGCTCTGTCCATAGACAAATACACCCCACACACAACACACACACACACACCACCAAATCTGAAATTCCTGAATTCTACTGAAATACATCAGGACCGCCGCCTTTCGTCCCAAAGACACTCCGCCATCTCCCCCCCACCCCTTCGTCTTGACCAGATACACATTAATACACGAATACACAATTAAAGTGCTATTTTACTTCAACAGATCCCCCGAGCCTTTTCCGCGGGCACGGCCGTTGCCACAACAGGAAGCCCGGGCGCTCAATAAGCCATTGTGTGAGCCGGGGCCCTCCCTCAAGCCGACATCACTCTAAGTAAGGGGTCGGTTAGCGTGAGGGGGTGGGGGGGGAGGGAGGGAGGGAGGGAGGGAGGGAAAGTAGAGGACCGGACAAAGCGGCCCACTCTACTCCACACCGCGTTCACGTCGCCATCAGCACAGTGATGTAAAGGATGTGGTGGGGGGGAGAGAAAAAAAGAGAGCAGTTGCTTAATAAAAAAATAATAATTTAAAAGTCCTATTGGGTAACAGAGCGGCCTATTTAGTTGCCGGGTAAATTTAGATCCAAACATGGTAAAATTAGCCTGCGATTAGTGTCTACAAGTGGGCGTTTCCTGATTTAGCCAGGGTGTAGCGCCATACAGAGGTGGGCCGTGACAATGACGGCGTGTGTGTCAAGCAGTTGAGTCCCAAAAAAAGTCAAAGTGCACATGCACAGGGGCTCAAACATCGGTTTGTAACCCTCTTTACAGTCACTTCAGACCCCTCCGTCACAAAATAAAGCGATTGGCATGCAAATATTCAAGCTTTCTGGGAACAAAGTGCAGGACAGAGGGGAGGGGGGAGGGAGGAGGGGAACGTTCCGGAATTCAATGAGAGCGAGTCGACGTTCCTGTAAATTCTAATCACGTTCCGCCGCGCGAGGGAAGAGAGCAAATAAAGGTCAATGAAATGCGTTTGGAGATAATGCCGCTCTCCCATCTCCCAGAAATATAATGTAAAAATATCAGACTGGCTTCAGTGAAGGCAGTCGGGTAAAGCACCGAGTTTCAAGCTTCAGCTGTGAGCCGTATAGTGTCAGGGTCCGCTTTGAACTGATTTCAAATGTTTCTACAGTATTATTCAGCTTGTACGGTTGAGGCTGAAGTATTATTCAGCTTAATTTCAAAGCCACTGAGCACAATAAGCATTAACTTATGAGTTTAAAATAGCTCCATGATGAGAGCTTTGGTCACAGACCGAGATGTTCTAGATCGACAAGAAAGAAAAATAATTCATATTTGTTCATGAATCATCCTCAGTAATAAAACACACACACACACACACACACACACACACACACACACACACACACACACACACACACACACACACACACACACACACACACACACACACACACACACACACACACACACACACACACACACAGGGTATTGCTGTGCTCCTAAAGGTACGAGTAGTTTTTCATTTGTTTCACTACTTTCATAGCCAAGTCAATCCTGTGAAATGTTAATCAAGAATTCATTAAAACTCTCATTAGTTAGCTTTCATGATCTCGTTTTAAGTTCTAAGATATGAATTAATAAGGTGGAGCTGAACGTGTGAGAGCTGGGCTAAGACGATGCTACAGTTGGGCTGGCACTGGACCCACTTCAGACAGAGACTTCTAACCTGGTGTAGAAGTCTTCATGTGGCAGCAGAGACTAAATTCATTAGTATTCATTAGTGAGTGAAAGGAGGTGTAACAAATGTACAAACAACCATTACACAAAACTGTTCTGGCTCAAGGAACATAGCACCACTAAACCTTACCTGTTACAAATATGTTATGTGCACCATGATTAACAACGTGAGCTCAGAGCTCCTGCACTTCATCGTTTCTCTCTTCAGCCTCATTACGTTGTTGCTGAATGGACTAGGCCGAAGCATTTCATGCCCTGGGTTTGGACCGGAAAAGCTGTTCTAATGTAACAGAACGAGACGAGACGAGCGTTTCTCTAAAAAAGGTGTACGCGTACGCTACACTTCTATTTTCTCTTCATGAAAACGCGTCGGGAATAACAAACTAGTCGGCGCTGTTATTGTCCTAAGTCACGGAAGAAAAATCAATCTGATTGTGTAACTGAACGTGTCGGGAGATATGCCAAACCCCTCCAGAGATAAGAGTCGTCTACAGTCAGACGAGAACTACAACCAGGCAACGAGGAGGTTTCTTCAGGGTGTCACTAGACGAAGATCTCAAGAGATGGAAATCAACTTCCAAGGAAATGCTAAAAAAATAAAATTCTTAGCTACTCTTCATAAAAAAAACAACCAATAACTGCTCAATACATCCAATCACTCCCAATTGTAAAAGCAAGTCTAAAAGATAAATGCATTCAAGAGGTACTGTACTGCAATCACGTCCTAAGAGCTGTCGTTCACCAAGCACACGAGCTCGTCTAGTCTGTGTAATGTCCTGTTTCTCTATGGACAAACTTCATCGATTGTCCTCACCTTCCACTGGTCATATGTGGCAAACACACCGTAAAGCCATAACGCAGCTCCATAATTGAGAAAACCTAGGAACTACACCTCAAGCAGGACGAAGTGTGTGTGTGTGTGTGTGTGTGTGTGTGTGTGTGTGTCTGGGGGCTACACAACTGCATGCACAGAGTTAAAGTGCCAGTGGCCAGAGAAGAAGAACCGACAGTCTCTGCTTTGAAAATGAGAAAACGGCAAGAATTGAGCATTTCCTCAGTTTCATTGAAAATGTTCCCCCGCGGTCTCAAAAGCGATGGTGCGCAAATGGGAAGGAAGGAAGGTAACATGATTAGCGCGCTTACAAAACAAGTCATTCATTCATTTTGTCTTTTTACTGCTTGAACAATCCTTTCAAAGAACTACGCGACTTCCCACGGCCCATTCTAGCCACCTGATCAACTGTTGGGAACACTGTGGACCCTCTCAGTATATCACCCCGACTCTGGCTTAAGTCAATACTGTCCCGTGCAAAGGAGATGGCGAGCGATGTGCCTGGGTTAGCTCCGTCCATGGGACGAGCTCTTACTGCAGTACACCAGTAGCACCGCCAGATTCCCTCTCAACCCACACACACACCTTTAAACCCTCTCGGGCAGCAGATGCTCTAATAGGTGCTTTTTTTTTTTCCTTTCTTTCTTTCAAGCCAAGTAAGATCTTTTTTTTGTGTTTTTTTTTTTTTTCAAAATGCGGAAAGCACAAAATGAACTGTACAACAAGCCGTGTGGGCCTAAAGAGTCATTTTGGATGAACGGGGCAGGCATGCAGGCAGGTCTACAGGCAGGGGTGGTGGTGTGGGATCAGGCAGACACTTAGCACAACCTGGGAGAGAAGGACACAAAACACTGATATCTGTGCCTTCCCCCCGTCAAAAATTAAAAAAAAAATTAACTGTTCAACACTACAACATGTGCTTGCCAGACAGCATTATATTGAATATAATCATATGTATTTTCTGTGATGTAAATAATATCTAAAACAAAGATTAGAATGAATCTTGTATAGCTTGTTACATTTAAACTCCATCCCCCACTAGACAGAGAGCCATGTCAGTATAGCCTCTAAATGGCTAATGAGGAATTTCTCAAAGTTCTGTAATCCTCCTGCAGTGTGTGCACAGGCCATGAGGAAGGCCCGCCCTATTTGACCTTGAGTGGTGGCTCCCTCTCCAGCCAGCGAACTCGTACTTTCTGTTTATAGTGATACTCCTTGAGGAAGTCCTGCAGGGCAGGGGGTAGCGGCAACTCGCCGATACCATCGTAAGTGGTCCAGCGGCAAATGGCAGCTCGTGCCAGGTGCTGCAGGCCAAAGGGGAAGGTCCGATGGAGAGGCGCCGTGAGCAGCGGTTCGAAAAACATACAGGCGCTGGGGTCCTTGTAGTGCTCCAGCAGCCCCGTGACAGTGGAAGAGTGAAAAACGTAAGGGTCGTGAGCGTCAAAGCTGAAGTTATGGTTCCACTGCTCAATGCGGGCGTGCAGTGAGCGGTTGTAACGACGGAAGCTAACGGAGAAGAGGTAGTCCTCTTGCGCCGAGTCACGCAGCAGGAAGGTGCCCTCTGGCCGTCCGTCCAGCAGCGCCTCGGCCTCATAGCGGTCCATCACACCCCAGTAACAGGGCAGAGATGTGATCTGCAGTAGGTCCGGCACCAAGCAGTGGATATAGTCTATTTGGGTGTGAACCTTCCAGGGGCCCGGTTGCTGCCGGCTTATGTGGCCCTCCCCAGATGCGTGCCTCTGCTTGGGCCTCCTGGCTTGAAGACAGAGGGTAGTCGAGTCCTCTTCAGAGTCACAATCCTGGGCTGATGCTGATGCTGATGCCAACACTGCAGCCCCAAACACCGGTCCGCAAACCCCCGACGACCCAGCCCCTCCACTGCTACTGGCTGTTGAGGCCCTCCCATCCCCAGATTCTCCCTGGACAGGCGCCATCTTTGGTCCCAGTTTATAAAGAGAGGAGCCTGGCACCGAGGCCTCCAGGGTGTGTATCTGGGCGTTAGGTGGTGGGTCCACACCCTCCTCGATGCTGAGTCTGCGGCGCTCTCGCAGACGTTCCTCCTCATCCTCAGGAGAAGGCTGGGCAGGGTCAAAGGCATCCAGCAGAGACGTGGGGGAATGCGGGCTGACGGGTTCTGTGTGTTGCTTGATCAAGTGCCACTTGTGGGCGAGGTCCGACCCCGGTGGGAAAGGGCATGTCTCCAGCATGAGCTCTGTAAGGTGGATCTTACGTTTGGAGGTGATGGGGGCCTTAGATGAGCGGGAGTGCCTGCGCGTGGGTAAGGGTAAGCACAGGCCTACCGTGTCGCTTAGCCGCTGACGCAGAGACCGAACATTCAGACTGCGTCCTCCAGATACGGAGTCGCCCATCTCCTGGATGGAACTGACTCCGTAACGTCTGTCCCTGCGGCTCCCGCTGCCTCGTGAGCGCCCAGACCGCCTGTCTGCCTCCAGAGAGCTCTGCGTTTTGGTAGAACATGAGTGTTTTTTCTTGCCCCCCCAAGGAGCATGACGTGAATAGGAGTCTCTCCGGGCCAAGGGAACACCCCCCGAGCCCACCCGCACATCCTCCGTGTCCTTGTCGATAGTGATTTCGACTATCTGAGGGATGTCTGACACACAGTTATGATGGCGCCGGCCCGCTGTTACCATTGGTACTGGCAGAAGGCTCTGGGATGGACTGGATGACCCAGACGCCTGAGCTTCACCCGAACTGCCTCCTTGCCCAAGATCCACAGTATAGCGGACAGCATCTGCCTCAACACTGCTTTCACTGGGCCCTGAAGTGTTGTGAAATAATGTTTGGCATTTGCTCCTCAGGTTGCTCCACATTTTGCCCACTTTCTCCATCAACAGGAGCCCCAGGGACCTGCAAATAATGAGACAAAACTAGTTAAGTCACAGGTGGAAAAATCAACAGCTATGGTGCCTACATTTTAAACTCCAGCTCCATAAAGAATGTCCTACATTTAAATTCGCCAGACTACTGTGTATATAGTAATTAGACATGGTTTGAGTATAACAGGGCCAAAGTGTCTGAGAGGTGGGCGAGCTTCAGTAGTTGGAACAGCACAGTTAGGAGTTGCCAGGCAGACATGCAGGGACACAAGGCCACAGCTATAAATGAACCAAGGATCTGCTGGTATGTACTGTATTACAGAGCCAGTCTCGACCTGACCAAAAGCTTTCCCTGTAACAGCAGCAGACACAGCCCAATGTGTGCGCACACACACACACACACACACACACACACACACACACACACACACACACACACACACACACACACACACACACACACACACACACACACACACACACACACACACACACACACACACACACACACACACACACACACACACACACACACACACACACACACACACACACACACACACACACAAAACGTGCGTACCGACATATTAACTCGCAAAGATCATTCTGTTTCACACTAGTTGCTGGACTTCATGCATCTATGTCGCGGTGTTCGCCTGTTGGGTTCTTCAATCAAAACGGTCAGATGGCAGTGATGGTCAGATAATTCAATTACACTCATATTGTAGTACTATAGTAGTCATTTTCTCATACATTCATTTAATTTTCAACTCGCTTTGAAAGTATTCAGCACTTTAACAAACACTTCAGCACTGATGTAATCTATTGGTAACACTTGCGAGCAACATATTTCCCTGCTCACGAGCACACACACACATTTCGAGCATGAGCAATCCAAATAACCAAGGCGTCATTAATTAAAATGCTCCAGCAACTCGAGCGAGGGATGTTAGTTCTTATTTCACCAGTCTGCTTCATTCCCTGCTGCCCCATTAGCATTTTCAATCTTAAACCGACTCAAACCGCCTCTGATGCTAAAAGCAGCTGTGAGGCAACCTGGCACCACGGCAACGGCTTGCAGGGCTACGTTTGGTTGTTCCTACTGATAAAGTCAGCATGGATGTGCACGGTCAGCTGTAACAGTGCGTTGTGATACACAGGAAACCAGATTGGTCTTCAACACATGACTGATTGAGCTGATTTTCTAAAAGGGTAGTCGCCAAGGGTATCACTATCCAAAATCACACAACCTCTACTAGACCCTGGCCACTGTCTTCCTTCATATTGATTTGTTCTGCACACAACACAAAGTAATAGAAAGAAATACATTCTCCACCTGACAGCCATTAGAACTTAGAACATAGTGTGTATCTAAAAAAGATCTGCTATGTATTTGTGGTTATAAAAATGATCTGATGGTCTGATTCATCATCTTTCCTCTATGCTTCTTTTTTGCCGAGTATGCTGAAGACAACCTTTTGGAGATTGTCATCAAAGCAATGGGGAGAAAACACAGCCAGCTATGATGACATCAATGTAAACCTAGTGGTTGAAATGATGCTTAGTTTGATGATATAGGTGCAAGTTTGATGGATTATCATTTCAGCAAGTCGGGCAAAGCAAAAATGGCTCTTTCCTCAAAGCTGTAAGGCTGTAGTCACCCTTTTACTGCCACTCCAGACAGAATGCTAATGATAAATAGGGGAAGTTAAAATGCTTTCAAAACACCTTTTGTCATTTCAACACAAAATGCCAAATCAGACAAGTCCTCACAAAACAAAAAATCATGATCTATAATTTGAAATTGAATATACAAAAACGGGCATCGCATCATAAAATTTAGGAAACTTTTTTCCTTCTTAACAGTTAGAATCAATCCATCACTAAAATGCAAAATACACGCACACAATTCTTTGCCAAGTAGGCTTTATATATCCAACACCTCCTTACTCCAGGTAGGAGTACTAATCAGACGCACTAAGCGATTTGTTCATAGCTCACATCAGTGCCAGCACACAGGGTGCTCAGCACCTTGCTCAGCACCAGGAGGAGACTGCTGATGCCAAGCCAAGACCAACATATGCCACCAAGAGGTGCCATCATTTCCTTCCAAAGCTAAACCGTTCGCAACCCCGCTAACTTTGCTGCTAACATAACATCTCAATTACAAGCAGAGTACCAGTTTACAAGTCCTGGAAGTTCTGCCTTTAATTAAACAAATTAGAGTGCAAACAGTCTCGCAATAATTGCCCCAAAAATGAAAGTTGAAACAATCAGACATTTTACCACAAGGGAATGTCTCCCACAGACAAACCCATTAATTAATCTGCTATAATAACCATAACATGCATTTGGTAATTATTTTTGTCAGTACACTGTTACAAATCAACACCCACTCTCCATTAATTACCTCAACAAAGAGATCAGACTTTTATTCCTTATGACACCTTAATGTCATATATATTTATACTTAGGACTCGACTAGTGTGGCTTTATTTTCTGCTATATTACATCTATTTATCGTTTTGTCCCATCTGTGGTTCCTATTCCTACACCTGGTTGCTTGCGGAGATTGAATTGCCTCTTCCAAGGTTTCTTTCTTTTTCTTTATACATCAAGTTTTCTGGGACGTTTTCCCTGGCCTAGAGAATGTTTGGCTTTTTTGGGTCCTTTGCATATGCTATTGAGCTATATAAATTAAAATAGGTTTTAAGTACATGACAGTCTTTTGAGCTACAAGCCCAACTTCCTAGTATTTGCCTGGATTGCAATTGAACTGCCAACACTAAACACTGCTCTAGAAACTGAAAGTGCACGGTGTTCCTCTGTCTTCCCTCCGAGTTGAAACTGGAATTGTGAGGATAAAGTTATATCAGCTCCATCTTGAGAAGCTGTATTTTCCATGTGGGTTGGCATATTTTAGCCTCTGCTTACTAATGACCTCAACAAAAAACAAAGAGAAAGTTAAGTTAATGAGACAAGAAGGGGGCAGTACACAACTTTGCAAAATTGAATCAATGTATGATTAATACAAACGGGTGACAGTTTCAAGTGAATTGCAAACATACAAACATACACGGAAAATAGTGATTCATGGTTACCAACGTTTTATAAACAATAAACTGAATTAGTGGGAGAACTCATTCTGCCAATTTCAAACATTACAACAACAACTAACAGTGCCATTGCATTAGGGCCAATTGGGCAAAACATTGCCAGGAACTTTAAGCACCAGGGACTAATTCTAGGACAAAAAGTCGTTTTGCGTATTTGTGCTTGCATTTTAGTCACATCATTCAGAATGCCAATGCTTTGAATATTTCGGTTTTGTTCCGCTTAGGGCTGCAGTGTACTTCATCCATTGCAGCCTCCTTGTTTAAAGTGAGAAGGTAACTGTGTTTGTACCTATTGTGGATGTGTGCACCGTCAAGAGAACGCCTCTTCATTATGGAAAGGTGGTGCTGTGCGTCTTGGGTAATCTCAATGCAATTAATCAAAACAGCAAAAGGTGAAAACGTCCACTTTCGGAGAGGGGAGGGGGGATGTTAACATGACTTCTGTGTCTTTGGTGTCTTTTGTAATCTCTGCATGATTATAAAATGGGTATCACGGCCAACGCTTTCAGTTTCACTTCACTCTGCTGAGTACTGGGGAAGAAAATAGCGCTCCAGAGAGAAATTAAGTCATACTAATAATAATTTTCATACCTCCCCTTCGTGCAGCCATTAGCTGTACGAAGTGGGTGTGCCTAGTAGTGTGGTGGAGTTTTGTTGGTTGAAGACCCCCCACCCACTGCTGACATGCATGTCGGATAAAGCTTACTGCTGCAGCCTTTACTTGTTCTCTCGTAAACACGCTTTTCAGGCTAGTGGGGAGGTCAGTTACATCAGCTCATTTGGACATCCTCATTAAACAAAATTCATATCGCTTATCCTTGGAGTTATATTTGTGACAGCCAGTACTGTTGCAGTCTGAATGCATATTGGATCGAGTTGTTACATTTATTGTCATCTACTGTTGCGTTACACCAGTCAGCAATGGCAACTAGTTTGTGGCCTGCAGGAAAAGGTGCCAATGTAATGAATGGAACAGAAAGGGGTGCTTCTATAAAATTGTGTATGTGCCTCATTCCAACCATAAACAATAAAAACATGGACATCCCTCTCTGTCAGTCATGGCAGCCAAATGGCTGGTTGGCAGTTTGTCAACCAGCTTTAAAATTTAAGGTTGCCCCCTGGCAGTTAAAACATTCTTGCAACACACTTGTCCACCACACACTGGCTGAAATCTGTATTACACATCTAAATGAAATGGTCTCAACAAGTATCTTACAGCCTTTATGTAGGAAATATAAGCTTTTCTACAACTAAACTGTACAACTCATGCCATGTCAAGAGAACAAACGGTGCCCATTGAATGTGTCTGCCAGTGTGTGCGACAGGGTGAGTTAGCTGATCTGCCTCTGATCTGCATCCTCATTAGCTTTGTTCCATTCTGTTCATCAAAGGACCACAATAGATGCCAAAAACGATGCAGGACCATCATTATTCTTCAGTTCAGTCAGCAATTAGTGTTAAGTTAAGAAGACAAAAATCACAGGCCCTGATATTAGAACCATGGCAGCATTGTATGTATCAAGCACACAATTGCAAACCAATTACAAACAACTTTTAAAAATAATACTTCATACTTTTTTGCAGCATTACAACAGGGAAATACAACTTTTTGTCTAGAGCTGGACTCATGACACGGCCAATATTGCAGATTTCAGTTCGCGTGAAACTTTAATTCAATAATGGCCATATAAATTACAGTAATCCTTTATAATTCACTATAATTGTCACCACTGACAATGACCGATCGACACTTGGAGTATTTAAAGCTGCCCTGAAACAAGGCTACTTCAGCTCTCAGCAGCCCAACACACCCATTCTCCTGGGATCATACTGATCTAAGAGGGCTGGAAAGAGGACAAGATTGAGGGAGGACGCCTTCTCTGCTCCGACCAGAGTAAATGAGATATTTGCAGTGCAGTTGATGTCCTTAACTAACCAATATTCTACCACAAAAGTACAGATGTGAACTTATTTTCAGCCGAGATAAGTTTTCATTTCAACGAGTGACAACATGGACAGTGCTTTGATACATGATGCATCTCTCAATTAAGTATGCAACAGATTAAGTTATACTAATTCAGAAAAATGACACTAAATTTCGAAACTAAAGCTCCATTGATCATTGCAGGTACTTGCATATCCATTATCCTGTCGGCATGGAGCTTTGTTGGTAGTTTGCAATCACTAAATCATCATTTATTATTACAGATAGGCAAGAAATTAAATGATTATAATACAGTGAAACACATAACTTGGTTTATGTTTTAAAACCAATGACTTTGTAGACTTTACGATGACTAAACCCCCACTGAACAGAACTGCCTGTGGTTAGAATATTCTTCCATAGTAGAAACCAGCGTGTAATAGTCTAGATCCGTTATATTTGCTCTCGTAAATTAACAGCTGTGTTTTTACCACTAGTTTGAGACAACCAAACTATCCAACTCTACTCTAGCTGGTCTGTAGCCGTGGTTAGAAGGCCTTTGGGTCTCTGGAGGCCCCACTTTTCCCCGGTCACAGCCAAGTTAGCCGACATGCTAACACGTTAACCAGGCACACAGTAGCCATTTAACACTTCAACAACGCTAACAGCGACATAAATAAAGGCCGGGGTTCATGTTTGACTTAGACACTCAACCTAAAGTGTCGAAATTAGCTATTCGATTTTAGTCGTCAATAAACGCAGACTGCCTTGCCATAGTTCAGGCTTAGCTACGAGCTGTCAAAAATGCTAGCTGTTAGCAGTCCCCTGAATGGGATTTCCAATGGTTCAGTTAGCTTTCGCTTAGCCAGGCAGCTAGCGGAGTTAGTTGAGTTAGCTTGGGGGGGGAAAGCGACACAAAATGATATACGTGAGTGAGCGAAGCTGTGTGTGCAGCATGGAGGTGCTGCGGAGACAAACGTGGCGTATTAGACATGTAATGGCAGGTTCCTCGTATTCCACAGCTTACCCCTTTGTCTTTCAGAAAGCCCTACTCAACAGCCCTCTTTGTCTGCAAAAAATGGCTATCAAGAGAAGTCAGGCATATATCCCCCTTGCGGTCCACGGTGTCGGATGAAAGCGCGAGCCGTACGCGGGTACTTGTCGGTAACATCCCGAAATGTTCCTAAAATAGCGGCAGGATAGTACTTTAGCTTGTTTTTAAAGCTAAATGGTTCTTTAAGTCCCGCGAAAGCCCGCTCTTCATCATGGTGGGGGTCTTCTTTTCTACCGTGCTCGCTCCTGCTCCTGGCAGCCAATATGACGGCGGTCTGAGCAGGCAGAGAGCCCGAGAGGCGGACGGGATTCAGCGTGGGGGGAGCGGACTGACAGCGGGAGAGTCCAATGGAGTGGAGAGGAGAGGCGGCCACTTCCGACGATGCGCGCGGATAGGGAAAGCCCCGGAGCGACCCGAGCGTGATGGGCGGACCGCAGCTCCAATGAGCGGGCGGAGGAGGTTGAGGCTCCCCGCTGGAAGCTACTTGGAAACGTGGAGATGTGAAGTGATGTTGGTGGTTGCCCCAGTCAAGCCTGAACTCACTGCATTTATTTTATGGTTTCTTTCACAGCGTGTTTGGGTGTAGAAAGATTATTGTGAATTAAAATGGTGTGAAAAATGTAAAAATGCATATAAAAGTGTAAAAATGCACTTGAATTGAATCAGAGACGCATAAACTGAATCTACAAAGCGAGTTAAGACAACTATTTTAAAGTATTAAAGTAGTATGATGTCATTGTGTTTATTGTCTGTTGAATCCTAGAAAGAAAAACTTTACTTGTAAATCTTGTTTTCTTTGCCTTTTGTTTTCTTGTCCTTCATTTACAAATCGTGCAAAGTCTGGCCAGAACACTAAGGGGTATTTTGAAGTCTTGATGAAGGGGCATATGTGGCTCCTGTGAGAGAGGTGACAATGTATAAAGAATTCAGGGACCCATAGGTGACACAGGCAGGAGAGAATGTAAGGACAGGTCAGGAAGGAAATGGAGAGCTGAACAGTCAGATCAGTCTGAGCTATGCCACAGTGTCCTGGCGGAGCAGAGAGAATTGGCAGCACATTATTGCTAGAACTTCACCTTACAGAGGCAGGGGTGTACTTAGAAATCCTGCACCCCCCGATAAAAGTCCCCTACCCACACACCAAATCTGCTCGGATACGGAAAATGCACAAAATCTGACTGCAGCCATGGTTTTTGGAGAAGATCTAAATCCTGTGAAGGTATAGATAGTATCTGTACTGTACTGCTAGCCTGATGTGTCTGTTAACTAAAAAATCTAGGATCAATAAGTTTACTTCCTAGACACCTAGTTCAACAATTCTGAGCCACTCCATAGGACACATAGTTATTAATGGCCACATGGAGGTGCTATCCACTCCAAAAACACGTATTTCTTGGCAAATGGCCTAGTTATTCCCCAAATTTAATTGAAGGAAAGTAGCTTCTGAGGTAAGCCAGGCCAAAAACACAACCTCCTTGATGGAAGGTCTAATGGTATTATTGATGCAGAGATGAAAAGAGGGTAAAATGTCAAAAACGAATGTCTCAAGTGAAATTAAGTTGATATTTATATGCTTATTATAGCCACAATCTCAAGTTTTCTATTGCTCTAGAATCATACTGTGTACGGCATACAGACAACCTGAGGTGTGTCATAGCTTAAACCTCAAGAAATCTTTAGACAAGCAAACATCTCAAAGGCGCATTCACAGTCACTTAGTCAATGAGGTAATCTTCTGGAGTCAGATCATCCAAGAGCACATGACACCAGGCATAATGGGAAGAGGAACTAGCGTGAGTAATATAGTAGTTAGCTGGACCTGAGGTTGAGTTCCAGGGAAATCACCAGCAGTATGAACACATTAGCTTTTACATCTCCGACTTGCTGATCTAATTTGTGTTATTATGAAAGGAAATGAAAGAGAATTGGATTAGCACCGATTCTTTTAGAGGTGATTCACACAATTTTACTGTCAACATGGGCCTCTCCTCCCATGTCCACGCTGACTGTTTCATCTGCAGGCAATCGACAAGTACACTGATTCACTACTACAATATTACTATGATTCACTGGCATCTATGATGAAAGGAAAGGGTGGGTTATGATAGTTCTATGAATAAGAAAAGATTCCTAACTGATGAATATTCAGTTTAAACTCAGTTTAGAGCAGCAGATATGAAGACATTATTAAGTGTAAGATATTCTCTCCTGACACTAAATCAATCATAAACGAATGTACAAATTATATTTATGACTTTTTGAGACTATAAAACTGTGGAGAACTTGCCAGTTCATGCAACTATCTCTTTGAATTCTTTTGTCTTTTTCATTTTGATGTATAAAACTCATTTCGCTTCTTGATTTGACCTAATTCCGAATCTCAGCCTGCTGTTCATATTCAATTTGTCTGTCTATTCCTGTCTATGTTGCTGGAGAGATACGACATACAGTATATTCAAAGCTTTTAATCTGGGAGTGGCTCTTGTAATCTAATTGTAACTAACTCTATTGGTCTGCATGGAAACTCCAGTTACGCTTGTGCCACTGAGAATACGGCTGGATAAGTGCAGCACAGAGCTGATCAGGATACCCATGGCAACATCAACAGGGATTTTGGTCAAAACATCGATAGTTATTGGTGATTTTGAGGTTTTGTGTGGAACTTGTTACACATGGGATTTCTCCTGTGACAGGGTTGCCATCTTGTGGTAGCAGAATGGAAATAAAACTCTGTCGGTATCACTCTGAGTTTCTCATATTCAATGGATAGATGGATGGATGAACCTTAACCCAAATAACACCAATTCAACCTAACCAGTATCTTAACCTAACCATGGGTGGTAGATTTACCTGACTGCTGACAGAGGGTCAGTTGATGGCAAATGGCTCCATCTCCTGGCAGCGGAGCCTCATTATGAATCCTGTACGCGATATAAATAAGTATACTACACATTTGCAGAAAGTGCCCAGAAAAGTGCTGGACATACTTTCTGGGCATACGCACTGCTGTAAGAAAGAATTTGAGATTGATTTGCATGATGATCAGACAATGTGTGTGTGTGTGTTTGGAATGTGTGGGCTGACATTTGGATGTGTGCAAATGATTAAGTTTTGAGTATTTACCCCAGAAAATTATGGATACTTGTCTGAGTTAATGAGAAATTATCACCCAAGAGCCCCATCAGACCCACGTCAGGGTTTAAATAAACAGCTTCAATCTTTAAAACCACTCGTAGACCTGCCAGCAATGAAGCATGTTTACTTGTTGCAGTTCTTCTCCAAACACTGCCAGGAGACAGCTGAAGGTGAGCACCAATGGAATATCATGTAAAGATGTGATGACAAAACATTTGGTGATTCAAATCTGTATATTTGTTACAGTTTACAGAACTCAAAATGAGAGTAAAGATAATAGGGAACCGATATATGACAGCTTATCTGTTTGTGCTAAACTACATGTTTATGATGGAGCAGTTGAGTGTCACACAGCTCAATCAGTAGTTCATAATAACATTATAAAGCGAAATGTGCTACACAAAAATCAGCTTGTTGTGAATTAAATGCTAGAAATGTAGTAGACTTCATTCATTATCCGACTATGGACACACTACACTATGCGAAGGAACAATCCGCTGTGCATGGCATGGAATGGAATTTTCAGAATAAAGCGTACAAACATGGCCTGGAGTGTGATTTCCTTCAGAGTTTAATTCTGCTGACCTGCTTATCAAGTCAACCCAATAATACCTGACCCAGTATCAACACAGATACCCTTCAGTTCCAGAAATAAACAAAAGTTAATTTCATAAATGTGCTTCCACAGCTAATCTGACCCTCTCCACATTAAACCGCCAAAGCCGGCTGATTAACACAGTAAACACGTTTATTGAGAAGACAGGAGCATCAGCTGGAGAATGCATTGGCGGCTGCGGCACTTAGGCCCTAAATCCTGAGGGTGGACCTTGAACAAAACGAGCGGGCAAAACTGTCCAAAGAAAGACGACACACTTTCCGCCCTGCAATCCCATCACATACAGCGCAGGCTGGGGCAGAGATGGGAGCACCATTTACATTAAAGCTTTAATCGATAGATGCGTGTTGATTACGAACAGAAAATTACATGTGACAAGAAGTCATTTAGCAACTGTTGGCACCTTTAATATAGTTTCAAAAAGTTAGAAAAGCTAATAGCAAATGCATAAAAACAATGACAGCCTGCCTTTTTGGGGGATGTTTGGCTTGTAAGGTAAATTCAGTCACACGTCATCACAAGTTCCTCCGTCGGTACAGCGAGGAGAGAACATATTACATAGTGGAGCTATGCGAGACTTGAAATTCTTACGTTGCATAATTGTTTGGGGCTCATAGATATTTATGGGTTATGCTTTTACTAGTGTTCTTCAAATGTCAGGATCATTACATAGATGTGACCCAGCCATATTAAAGGCTGACAGATCTCATTTTACACATCCAACTCAGTATGTTTTTTGTAGAGGGCACAAGGTTGGTGTTGGGAAAACTAAATCAATTCCCAGCAATGTAAGGTGTTGAATTCATTACAGGTTCTATTTAGTTTTTGGAGTTGTAGCCTTATAATTGCGCCCAAATAGTCACAAAAGCTTTGACATCATTGTTTTTGCCAGCTGAACTGAATTAGATGAGTAAAATGATTGGAATCAGCCTTTAAGTTTCCACATATTCTGAATATCCTTTGCAGCTGTCACATATGGACGTCTTTCCAGCTTATCTGATGTAATCGTTCATAATGAGATACAAGGTTTGCATCTGGTGCCCTTGTAACAGGATCTTTTTTTTAAGACCTGATGGACCGGGATCGTGGGCGGTAAAAACGGTGGACTGTGCTCATACTTGTGCCTGACGGAACATTGTGCATCCTCTGTGCTTCAGTCAGCCTATTCCGGAAGAGAGAAAGGGGGGTGGGGGGGCTGTCCACATTATGAAACAGAGGAATGTGCTTTGTTGGTTTGGTTGGGAAATGAAGGGATAAAGGCTGTGCTTCACGTTCACGTTTGTGCACCAGTTTTACAGTATTGGGTCATTGAAACAATCTGATGCTGATGAAAGTGTGCACGTTTGATTCTGAAGAATGAATCGGAGCGCTTCGGTTCTTCATCTCTTCCAAACTAGGATACCTTTTTAAAATGAAAACACATTATTGCAAAAAGAAATAACGAAAAATATATATAAGCCAATAATTGACTAAATTATACATGTACAGACTGGATCATCTATGTTTTAGAGATACATAACCATAAACTCCAGATAATATATTTTTCTAAATTCGATTATAGACCTCTTTAGTTGTTGGTGATGACTTCAGCTCCAGTAGTCACTTATGTTTTGGCATGCCACTCTATAAAAAGGCAAAATCAATACTCTAAAGTTCAAACAATACAGTTTTAGGTCCAAACCTGTTTTGTGAATTGCATTTCATCTGTTGTCATCCTATGCATGTCATCACACACACACTCACACGCACACACACACTGTGGGTGTATGAAAAATAATTAGAGACAGACTTTGTGGGCTAAGGTTTGAACTTAAAAATTGTGCTGCAGAGTTCAAAAATCTCCCCTTGGCTCGATCACAGTATCACAAAAGTCAGCCCCTAATCATTAATCAATACACTGGAGCATCACAGAAGCACGTTCACAAATTGTTAAGCCATCGATAAAGACAGAAACAACCTGAAAGTTGCATGTCAACTAAAACTGAAATGGTGTGATTTTTCATTCAACAGCTTACAATAATTTTGTACAGGAAAAAATGATTAAAAATGGTTATAAAAGAATGTACTTTGAAGGAAAAAGAAAAGTCTTTCAGAACACACCGACTTGGGTCTTGTGCTCCTTTGGTAGAAAACTGCATTTTTAACCCTGGTGCTGCACAGCAGGAGAGTTACGACTGTTTTAAGAGCACTGCAGCATTCAAGGAGCTCTTGTTTTGTCCTTTCTGGTTCCTTTCAGGTTTCCTTCATTCATTGGTACTCTTTGTCTCACTCTGCTGTATCTCTCCATCATCCGCCTTCTGTTTGGTTTGTAGATTTTTGTTGACAGATTCTTTAGGGGGTTCATGCATCACGTGATCAGGCAGCAGTTGATGCAGCGGGGTCCCAGCCTTCGCTTCAGAGCTCCCTTCTTTCTTTTGGGAGCCAGTATGGCAATGATGGCCTCGTCGAACACCGTCTTCAAGCCCTTCTGGGTCAACGCTGAACACTCCACGTAACAACATGCACCAATCTGATGAGAAGGGAAAGGAGGAGAGGATAGAGCATCAGCAAGAATAATGAAATAAACCCTGACCTTCCCCATAATTAGCCTGTAGACATTTAAACCTGCATGAGGCAAGATTTTCATGCCGTTGCCCAAATTAATATAACAAGCTTTATGTCAGCCTCCTTTGGTTTTGTTTGTCCACCACCCACTGATAGAACACTTCACTAATTGGCAGAAGAGCTACAGTATCGCTGCGATAGGGTTTGTTTTCTTCTCCCAGTCTGGTACGGAGAGTTTATGATGACACTGGTCAGCCAGAACGCAAATGGATTATACCTTGTATATATATGTGCTGACAGTATTTGGATTATCTTACATTTTTCAACACAGTGCCAAAGTCAAAGCTGAGGAAACACAGCATAGAGAGCAAGGGGCCCTCAGGCTGCCTCTGCTTCAGCCAGGGTGAGAGTGTGTTTCTGTAACCTAAGGCTATGGCTGAATATATCGCCTATGCAATAATATACTGCTTTGCTGTGGTTACAGTTGCTGTTATGGGTCAACATTAGTCTGGGTTGTGCCTGTGATTTAATCTGTATCAGCACTGCGTCTCCTAAATCATCTTGTGCCACGCAAGGAAAATCTGAAAGGGTTGTTATACATGTAATCACGCATAATAGAGGATGATGTTGATATAGATCAATGAAACGGCTAAGTGTCTCAGCTACAAGGTCTATTTAAATATTTTCAGCTGGTATTCGTCAGAAGAATTGCAGCTTAGATCTGAAATAACGTGATGATTACAAAAGAGAGTGGTATAAACTGGAGGCGGGGGAAATCTCTGCGAATATCAACTGATTTGCGACTCCGTGAGAGATAACTAGTATCAATTTCTTTTATTACGGTAACAAGCGGTTTTATTTTAACTTGAGGAAGTGAGACGAGTCTTATTTTATAGTCTACTGGGTTTTTACAAGTAAACAATCAAGCTGAAACTGTGTCCCAAAACACCATGAAACAGATGTCATGTGGCAGTACAGAAGCAGGAACTACGGAAAGTCCACACCATAAGGAAAGTACTGATGTCAGTATCCATTGCAATTTTGCATAGTGATTATTTGGAACAGTGCAAAATCAGTTTCAAATGCATGACAGCATATATCTCCAGACTCTATGCCTTCAAGAAAAGACAGTAAAAGCAATGGATGCATGTCAGTAACATGTCATATTGCAGTGAGACCTCGTGGTTGAAGCTGATCTGACTTGTGATGGCAAAGTAGAAAACAAAGTATATAACAAACAAACAACTCAAATTACAGCAGCAATTAGATTCTCCATTTTGTTTTTTAGATGATCTCCTCCATGGGCCACTGTGGCTAAAAGGACCCCCGTGAAGTCTCCATTTCCCAAAGTTGTTGTGAAATTATTGGATTTTGCCTAACAGATGTGATTAATGACGGAGCGCAATTCGGCTCAAGCTTCACTTCACTGGACTGCCACGTTGGCCCAGAATGTATTCCCCGGATTCATTTCCATTCAAAGAATGTCCAGAGGTCCAGATTCCAACCATTTTAGAGATTACATTCCTACAGAGACCTTCCTCAACACGCAGGAATCTAACTGCGACTAACGGCTCCATCCTCCCACAGTTAGAGTGGAAATAAAAGCCGCTCCCACATCCACACATGGCTTCACTTCAGTCGGGCAAACATTACAGTACAGTACTAACCTCCTTCGCCAGTTTCTGTCCCTGCTCAGTGGTGATGGGCTTCTCCTTCATGTCATTCAGTTTGGCAATGGTCTTGGGGTCATCACGGAGGTCGATCTAAGAATCATCAAGGACAATTCTTATTAGTTAAATCAGTAAGGAATGCATAATACCATTTCCACCATAATGTGAATGATAAATCTCATTTTTAAGCTTGATTGTCTGAGAATCTTAATTACTTCAATGCCTTTTGGCATTGGAAACAACATCTTAAAAGTAATACAATAATACATAGTTCTACACAATCGTCAGCGGCCTCAGCAGACATTGAGGCAGTTGTATTTCACTGAGCAGAACCTTGGCTCTGCTCTTAGACGATTCTGCTAAATATAGCTATGAGCTGTCAAACCGTTAGAATATTTCTGACACATTTCTTCATTGTGAAGCAAAGCCATCTTGGCCCACTCTTCCTGCTCTTGTGCAAAATGATTTCACAGCCAACCACAAGGTTCCTCTCTCTCCCTCTCCCTCTCATCTGTTGTTCACTGCAACACACGCAACTCCTCCACAGCAGCGCAGTAACAACCCATTAAAATAAATGCATCAGTCTGCAAACTCCAGCACCAATCAACCAAACTCCTACATGCAGCGACCTTAATTAACCCCTCTTTCTCGATTGGTTTGATATCTGATAGCTGGGGTTACTGATATGAGTCGTGATGAGAATCTGTACATATCAACACACAGCTGAGGAGCAGGGAACGAGTTATGACAGGGACTGATGAAGCAGCAGTAAATATCGGCTGACGTCACGTAAATCAGACACCCACTCCATCCACCTCATCAACGGCTGGGCCTTGGCTCCTCTGGCATTTGGTTGCCAGGGAACACGGACCCAGAATCACCCACCAGTAAGTGCTCAGGACAAACGATGCTGCCAATGAGATTTAAGACTCAAGAAGCACGTCTGCTTGGGGTTAACACCATTTTGTGAAGGCTACAAGTGCTTTTTTCTTTTTTCTTGAAGATTACAGCCTCTTTGCATGCGTTAAATGTCAGATTTGAGTGATAGAGAGCTTCTTACACCATACGAGCCAGAGCATTAGGAGGTCATGCTGGCTGTTAGAAGAGTGGAACACCATACAAATGTAATAGCAGGAATATCCACGGCTGATAAACCTGCAATTAACAATTAAAAGAATTGAAGCACAAACATTTGGTGCTAAATTTACGAGGCCACAAACCTCAAATGAACAGCAACCTAAGATGGCACTCAGAGAGGCCATGTGATACTTCCGAGCTCCATAATGACATCGGGCATGGAATGACAGAGCAGGACGTACGGAAACAACCTCCTCAAACCGGATCATCAGCGGCAGTTTTACAGTATCTGCTAATGGACTTGAAAAGCCAATAAAGGACGTCCAGACTGCTTGAGGATATAAGAACACCACGCTAATGCAACCGCCGTGATTTTGATACATAGGTATGCATGAATTCGACATGTGGCTGTGAACATGAAAAGGCCATTTTGTGGTCTGATGTTACTGTGAGTTGCTCTTTATGTGCGACACTGAGCTGATGTTTAGGTCCACTTCACTACGGCGAGTCAACTGGTTGCACAAAGCAGAGCAAAGTACTGTTGCTATGGCTACCTGTTTTACTGTACTGCACCTATGGCAGTGATATAGACAGGTGGTTAAACTATTGACCTGAATTATGTCCGCACACACCCACCAGCCACTTCAGAAACTGATATTTTCTGTGGCCCTGGTGTAATTATGTAAACAAATCGCAAACAAAGCAGAGCCTGGCGTACTCACCTGAGTGCCTATGAGCAAGTAGGGAACGCTGGGCGCATACTCTTGCAGCTCGGGCACCCACTCCTCTCGAACGTTCTGGAAACTGGCGGGGTTGACCACAGAGAAGCAGATGAGGAAGACGTCGGTCATGGGGTAGGACAGCGGCCTCAGGCGGTCGTAGTCCTCCTGGAAGAGGAGGGCGGACATTTGTTAATGTTGACAGTTGGGGTTCAGAGGTGCGATGGGAGGAAGAGGCTCGGGATGATAAAGGTGGTAGAAGCAGACGGAACCAGGCGGACGGGATCATTCCCGGGATTTCTCACAACTGTGGATGAATTACTTGTGAATTATTAAAGCGTATGAAAAATTAACTCAGAGGGCAGAGACACTTTTTACTCTTCGACGGCAGAGTTAAGAGGGGGAAAACGAGAGAGACGCCCATGCACGTGTCCAAACTGATCAGCTGGTTTATAGGAATGCAACAATGATGACTGCTCTTCCAACTCGGACACGGATTATCTCTCATTTCCCGTCCTTTAATGTGCGCTGGAATCTTGATGCGTCACTGCAAACCAGACATATTAGACCATATTTGTGCAGTGTAAATTGGCCAAAGCACACACGCAAAGCTGTCCTTTGTGTGCCGGATCAAGCGCTCCCTTGTCCTCGCCAAAGATAAACCCTTCTGACAGAGTGTCCATCCTTCTCCGCACGCATATGAATATTCACGACCCGTCTCGCTTATGATGGCTGATGTTCTCCGACCGACGCCTGCACATGTTGGGACAGAACTGTTTGGCTTGCATCGAATCAATGGATCTACGGTAATTAGATATGACTCAACGCGCCTAACGAGGGACCAAGTGAATAAATCTCCAGATCTCGTTCTGGGGAATTTAGTGTCAACATCCCGGGAAACTGGAGACAGTATCCCACTGTGCCAGAGAGTTTTTGCAAAAGCTTCGGGCCAATCAAGCACTGGCATGACCGACGCTCATTCCAACGCCTTCAGCTAGACTGTAAAACACACACACACACACACACACACACACACACACACACACACACACACACACACACACACACACACACACACACACACACACACACACACACACACACACACACACACACACACACACACACACACACACACACACACACACACACACACACACACACACACACACACACACAAAAGCTGAGTCCAACGTGATTGAAGTGTTGCTAAAATAAGATAAGAAGACAAAACACACACGCACGCAAGCACACACTCACGATAGGGGGGAAATAGATATGCAAATGAAGGGAATGTCATAAGATTTTCCAAACAGCAGCAGATCAGCAAAAAAAAAAACGTGTGGTTTCTGTTGGCCGTGTAATGAATTTAAGATGAATTTCCATTAGAGTCGATGATGAAAACTGCAAACGAATCTTCACACTTGCGCTCACGCACGTCGTACATCAAGATGAGTAACGACTCCTTAATGGTTGAGAGAGGGGTCAGCAGAATACCACTGAAAACATTACCAATTGCTTATCATCTTGCATCAGAATAAATATTTCACAACTTTTAAATGGCATACCACGGGTTTCCAAACCATTCTTGGATGCGGTTTTCATCTTTTTCTTGGAGTGCCTAAGAAAAACTTTTTGATAAGTGCAGTCATTATTTCTACTTTCCTCCTTTTCCTCAGGGGTTTTGCATAAACTGATGCTGCTGCATTCCAGCTACACATCCACAATCTGCTTTGTTCTAATCCCAAATTTATGATCTATTGCTCAAGGTCAGTAGTGTGCGTGTAGGTGTTCGTGACTTTTGTACTTCAACCTCCCAGTGAACCGCAGACGGAAGAGAACACAGATTGAGTCACAGGGCAGTTTGCTGGAAACAGGATCGAAGCTTCTCAGAGACACAGTACCTCTTTCTGTCACACTCATCAGTCCCACTATGAGTAAGAGTTTAACTTTGTGTAGCACAGTGTCACACTCTGAGCTCGGCAGGTAGAACACATGAATCCAAACACTTTCAGCTTCCACCAAAGGTCATGTTTTTTCACACCAACACACCCCAAGGCTACATCCCTCACACAGGATCCTCCCTGACTCTCTCCATACATGCCCAAGCATTGACATGGGGGTGAGGTTCATCCAGGGCTACCGTGTGTGATATGTGTGAGTCACTCCCTTCTCCTGCCACCCCTTTCTCTCTTCCATCTTCCTCCTTTTTCCTACTCCTGTCTCCTCCCCGGGGGCTCTATAAACTGGCCGTGACAACAGAGTGGGAGACGCCGGCTCTAACATGGCCGCCGGGTAAGAATACAAGCCCGGACGACGCAGACGAACGGCGTGAGTGCAGTTTCTTTCTTTCTCTGATTTGCAATTCAGCACGTTTTGCTGAACTGAATTTAACCACAGGAACAAAAGTGTGATTTAACCTCACGTCCATTCCAACACCCCTTTAACGGTGATTGATGATGGTTCTGCTCAGTGCTCAGGGTGCCATTCACGCCTGCGCGGGAGCAAGGACACGTCATACACGCCCCATTCACAAATATTCCAGGTTAATGTTGCCTCGCTTAACATCTGCAGCACATAAATGGAGCAACATGAAGCGAGGCCTTTAAGGCATCATTAAGAGCCTCTATCAGCTCTCTATCTGCCGTTTCTAAAATGTTCCATCACCACTTAAGTTGATATTGATCATCCATCCTTACATACCGAGTTCATAGTGGATTGAAACTGATCTCTGCTTTTGTGATACAGTCTGTACCCTGGCCCACAAGAAGATCCACCTGAAGTATCAGATTCTGAGAGTGTTTGTTGTTACTAGACAGCCGACCAACCCCCCCCAACTGGGATGTCGACAAGCCACGTCTGGTTTCTTCGTCGGCAAAGTGTCCTCAGACTCTCCAGAACAGGTAATGAGTGAACCCAAGTGGTAAAAGTGATTATAGGATGTGCAGCTGACTGTGACGGTATTTGAAGTGCAACAAAGTAGGGGTTACAAGGTCAGTAGCAGGCCGATCCCGTGGGGGGGAACAACTCCCAAGGTGCCCCCTCCAGCGTTTCCATGGGTACAGCAGCACTTAGAATCCACTTCCTGTTTCCTCCTGCTCCTCCCTATGCAAGGCTAGATTTTCATGAGTGCAGCAGCAGCAGAAGGAGAATGAATGAATAAGTAAAGACTTTCCCCTCTGTTCCCTCGTCACATTCAGCAAAACAGACTTTGCAGAGCTTCCATATGGAATAATTCAATAGGCAGTGCCTGAGGGAGCGCCGCCGTGGCAGCTCCCACACAATAGCAAGCAGGGAAGGAGCATCGACGGCAGACAAAGCACAGCGGCACTCAGCTCGGTGCCCAGGCGCGATTATGTGGCTCTGACATGTGGCGCTGACGTCACGGCGTGGAGCCGCGTCCGCTAAGGGCACGGACAACAAGTGGAGACTGTAGAGTCGTGATACCCTTGTGGAGCAGCAAAGGATTGTGGGAGCTCCAGGCAGGGCATATAAATATGAAAGAGTTCATGAGGCCAGTATGGAGGGAAAGACAAAGGAAAATGAAACTAAAAGGGACGAGCACTGCATTTATCCAATTTATGTCAAATGCCTCCCCCTCCTGCTCCTCTTCCTCCTTCCTCGCTCTGTTTGGTTTTCCCTTCCAGCTGTCTCTCTCTCTCTCGCTCTCTCTTCCTCATTCTCAGGCTCCCTCGCTCTTCCTCTCCTCCTCTGCAGCCGCTCTCTCTTTGGGGCGCAGGGGCCTTTGATCAGATGCTGAAGCTATAAACATTACCAGCTGGCCTTGTGCTCCGCATAAAGGGGTCAGTGGAGTTGGAGGGGGGGTGAGGAGGGGCTGCATTAGAAGAGCGGTAACTCAACTCTCAACGGCTGACGGCGCCCACGGCAGACATCTGGGGGGAACTTCTCCATTTCAGAGACTGAATCAGCTAAAAACAAATCCTCCACGGACAGACACACACACCCAGTCAAACGCCACAGAGAAGACAATAAGGTTGTGTTCCGCTTTTTACAAGCGAGTAGTAAATCTACTGCGATCTGCTTTCAAGCGAAGCAGTCGCAGGTATATGCTCGGTGGGAATCCGAGGTCAGGGTGAGAGACGGAGGACGGCTACGACTTGCCACTCACTGAATTGTGCATTTAACACTCATGAATGAACCACAACGGAGCGACTGAATATTCCCCAATCGACCTTTTCGCCGCTTAGATGAGATCAGATTTCAGACTGTGACTTAGCCGGAGTTCACACAGTTAAATCCGGTCCTGAGGAAAGTGTTAACTATTCAACAGTTGACAACGGTACAGTTTTAGTTTCCGGAAAGATCAGGGGGTTAAAGGTCGTAAGGCAGAGAAGAGAGAGAGAGAGAGAGAGAGAGAGAGAGAGAGAGAGAGAGAGAGAGAGAGAGAGAGAGAGAGAGAGAGAGAGAGAGAGAACGCCCCAACAATAACACACAGAGCTCGCAACAGCAACAGCGACGCCTCAGTGGGTCCAAACTTGATCTGTTTGCATTTAACGTCGGAATGCAGAGCAACTATCAAATAGTACGTGAAAGCCCCCATCATAGAAACACACACCAGCACCGAGGACTCGATTCCCCAGATGTGTGTGTGTGTGTGTGTGTGCATTTATGTTTGTTGTGTGCATCTGTGTGTAAATGTGTTCCTCTGCTGAGTGGAAACATTATTGTGTGTAAGCCGGAGCTTTTTCAGTACAGTTCAACTCAACTCAACTCAGTTTGAATGGCACATTGTAGAGAAAAGAGCCCGGGCATTAGACGGCCCTATTAACAAAACTGTGACATCACTACTGGACATAGGAGCCCTGTTCTCTCACATAATAGAACTATTGAAGCCCCCCTCACTACCATCACTGTCCACGGGCACACCAGACTCTGGCAATAAACCCGATGTGCAAAAACCATCACCTGTTGCAGCTTAGCGTCTGGCCTGAATATGAAGCCTGTGGGTGTGTCTGAGGCACCGTCAGATAGTTATTGGTCCCCGGAGCTCACGGGAAGGCCGAGATAGAGTGATACAGAGTGAAAGTGAGGGAGGGGGGGGGAGGGGGGGAGAGAGATCGAATGGATGTGCGAGTGTCCTTGACATGCTTGGCACTTGGCCAGAGTAAAAAATAAACTGTACCTGACCAGCTGTGTCATAGAGTCCCAGCAAGTACTGCTTTCCACCAACGTTGACGCTCACTGCAAGGAAATGACAAAGAAGGAGAGAGAGAGAGTGAGAGAGAGAGGGAGCGAGCGAGGGGGGGGGGGGGTTCAGGGTCCCCCTACCCCTCTGCTATGAAGGAGGCAAACAAGTGGTTTTGATTATGGCAACAGATGCCAGAGCCAATGCAGTTATAGAGAGGGAGAGAGAGTGGCAAAGGAAACAGGGGGATTCAAAACAGACACAGTTGTGTTTGTGACTCTTAAACATGATCTGATCTCTGAATATGAAGCTTTTTAACGCTGAGAAAGAATGACAGCAACAGTTGAATGTGTGTGTTACACTTATAGGTTGTGACAGATTGGGAGTGTTGTAGTGTTCTTACCTGCATAATGATCAAACACTGTGGGTACGTACTCCTCGGGAAAGGCGTCGTTGGCATAGCTCATCAGGAGACACGTTTTACCCACTGCACCGTCTCCGACCACGACGCATTTCAACATGATAGTACCGGTTCCGTTAGCCATGATCCCGACCTTACTATCATCATAACCGCCCCTTGATGCCCTGTTTCCCCGACCTGCTGCCTCTGCTGCTGCTGCTGCTGCTGCTGGGCGGTGATCCCCGGTCAGCGGGCATCACCAGCGGCGTCGGAGGCGGATTGCGCGGCGCACCGATACGGACTGGAACTGCATCGCTCTTTCCCTCCTCCCCCCGCCAGTTACGGTACTCCCAAATTTGGCCGTGAAGGAGTTCCCTTTCCGCGGCTCACAAAATGCGCATCACCCAGTCAAGCCTTTGACTTTTGTGGCGCCACGGGGGTGGGAGGGTCTCGATCCGGGGCTACCCTCTCCTCTCCTGGGCTCTCTCTCTCTCTCCGGGATGTGCGTGTCCGCTTGTGTGTCCGCCGTGCTCTTGCCTCAGCTCGCCCCACGCCTGAGCTTCTCTTGCTCCCTGGGCTGGCGCAACGTGCTGGTGGACAAGGTGGGTGCGCTTGCTGGAGAGGCGGGGCTAGGATTTGAAAGCAAGGGGCTCTGGATAAACTGCACTTCCCCCGCCGGGCTGGTGTGGAGCTTTATACCGGAGAACTCGTCCTATAGTAACCCCATTATACACACACACACACACACACACCAGGAGTGTATTATGCATTTATCAGATATCAAAACTTTTCGTCTCTGTAGGGATGTTACACTGTCAGTACAAATATAACCAATAAGCTTGTGGGAGAAAATTGGATTTATTGATAAAATTGGAATATTCCACAAACATTATTGGATCAAAAAAGTACAATATAGTCACTATAAACTCACAATTCATTACTAATATCGTAAGTCACTAAACAGCTTCTACAGTGTGATTAAATAGATTTTCTGGGTCACAATATGCCAACACATGTCCATCCATTACTGAATATAAACAATACAACCCCACTTATCTGGATATTTAAATGTATTACCCACTATTATTCATTAATTCATTACAAGCCACACAGCCTTAGTCAACAATACAAACATTCTAAATTCGGAGTGCTCTGCGGCTGCTTTTCACATGACTTTGTGGTCGAGGGGATGAGTAGATGATCCAGGCTTAATACCACGCTGGAGTGGGTGTGTGTGGGTGTGTGCCTGTGTGTGTGCATGAGGTGGACAGATGAGAAATGTGGGATGGGACTCGTGAGCTGCAGATGGAGACACCACAGGAGGAAGGAACGTGTTTGTATGAGACAGAGAGGAGATACAGAGATTTGACCTCTGCGGTGCAGTTGGCCAGGTGTGCACTGTCTGCTTGAATAAGTGCATACCTCACACCCATCTTAATACAGTATGTGTCTCTGCAAATGGAAAGGAATGACAACACACACACACATGCACACACACAAAGAGAGAGAGAACGTTCAGCTGTCTAGGTCAAATATTTCTAGAGTGAAGGCAGGAAGCTTCAGGGGGGCTAAGAAGCTCTCCAGGAATCGCCAGTAAAACAATAAACATTAAACATTTGAGGGTCTGCTTCAGTTTTTAGTGATGTTGAATCAGTCGGTACACATTTCATTAAAACTAAATAATAATCAATGCTCTCACAGTTGGATGCAGGGGTCACTGATAATGACAGGAATGTATGGATACAAAATTGTGAAACATACACAGAACAACATTGAAAAAGATCTTACACAAAGGATGACATTGTTGAAATGGACCATACATATAGAATAAACAATGCCCAATGATTAAACGTGTTGGTTGAGGATCCCTAGATGTGTGTGAGCTGTCCAATCAGCTGCTCAGGGGTGGGGCTGAGGATTCTCCTGGTATCATCACATTTGACAGCTGCTGCAGCAACTCACATGACCAAACAATTACCTCATACATGTAGTAGTCATGAAAGAGGAAAACACTGAAGGTGTTGCCATGAAGACAAAGCTACTCATGATGACTTCAATAAAAATGAGAAAACTTAGCAATTTACCATGACAATTATTGCTGATATCACCTTACATTTGCACAATTAAGAACTTTAAAATCAATCACAAGTATATAACCAGTATTAGGGAGAACCACCACCAATTTGTAGATTAAAACAATCAAATATATTCATAAAACAGACTGTATGGACTGTATACAGTACTCTAGATTATTTTTGATACACCAGTGAACAATATCAATGTGTAAATGTGTGTTTCCATCAATACAAAATCGGGGATTTGTTTCTAAAACAATACACAAGACATTTGTTTTGGCTTTTAACGCAATGCTGTCGACATAACATTGATGTCATTTCACTCTCTGCACTGTAATGTGATATAGAGCAGGAACAGGCATCGATCGTTGTTTAATTGAGGGAACATTAAGGGCACATTTAAGGTTAAAGTAAGTAATATTAGATCCAAGGTGGGTACATTTCACAAAAGATGTCAAAATAAGTGTGTTTAGGTGTAATTATTGTACTATATTCCTAAATTATGCAGCTATCCAATCATTACAAAGCCCACTTACCTGTATAGGGTCACTTTGTAGCATAGCCGTGTCAACATGGAATTTTTGTATCTTCTGTACTCTCATATACGGTACTGTTATATTCTTTGTGCAGTATGTGTTTGCCATATCTCTGCTTGCATCAATCTGTGTGTATTAGGTTTATTAGGTTGATAGATTCTATGCAGCTACCAGACTTTGCTGCACTGGAATTCATTAGTGAGCCCCTGACCTTATTTCCCTCGAGGATGACATTTAATATCAACTGTCTATTTCTGCAGCTGGCTAAGTTTAAAGGTGTACACACACAATGAAATATATTGGTTTGCAGCATCCCAAATTCCAGTATATTCACACTTACACACCGTGTACAAATACAGTGTGTGAGCTGTGTATTTACATTAGACATTGAATGAAATTATAAGTAAAATGAAACTGCTCTGGTGTGGACTCTGAAAATAAATCAAAATTAAATACATATGCGATAGTATAGCATTACATCAGTCTATTTACAGACGACTGCAGTCTGTCCAGCAAGTGGTTTGCTGTTCTATTTTCAGAAATGCAAACAAATGCAAGAGCTTTTCACTCCCATGCGTCCTATCAAGTTCCCAGATAGTGTTTTAGACCGTAAAACACACAGTGTATGGGCAGACATGCACAAACCCAGACACCCACATACACTCCAGCCTCCCTGTCACTGATCGACATCAATCACAGCCTGGATGTGCGAACCGAAGATGAGCCAGGAGACAGGAGAGAGTGTGCACTGCAATCACAAAGCTCTCAGATGAGCTCCTAAATTAGAGTGTGCGGCCGGCGTGGACTGCCTGGGAGGGTTTGGTTAAATTACAGGCCATATTTTTAGTGAAGGCGAGGCTTTATACCCCGGACCTGCCAGCAGCTGAGGACCATCACTCATATGTCTGCCTGTCACTGCTTTGTTCAACACTGGAGCTGTGAACGTGTGTGTGTGTGTGTGTGTGTGTGTGTGTGTGTGTGTGTGTGTGTGTGTGCGTGTTGAGTAAGGGTAAAATGGACCAACAACAAATTCCATTTCCCATTGTTTGTGCATTATCTTGTTGTTGTTGTTCTGTTTTCTTTAGATGTGAACACAATAGCGCCGCCATGTGGCTTATCACCTGTATTCTGATAATCCTTACCTAATTTCTGAAGAATAGTGAAGTGGGTGGAGCTACATATCTGAATTATCTCTTTACACAGCAAATTATAATTTGCTGAGGACTACTGATGGAATCTGATTGGGGGGGGGGGGGGGGGGAGAATCCTTGAGACTGCCAACATAAACACTGTGTGTGTGTGCGTGAGTGTGTTTGTCTTAGACACCTCTAATCAGACACCCACCCACCCACCCACACACCCGCACGCACACACACACACAAATCCCATGATCTACTCAGCTGATCAGCAGTAGATGACTACATGTCTGGAAGCAGGCTAATGGGTGAAGAGGATGGGCCTTTATCTTTCTTCATCTTTTCGAAAACCCCAAAACACGTGATATAACTCACGAGGCTGCCCATGGCTTGTGATCCACATACGCTCATATGTGAATCCTCTAACGGGTTGTATTTCCACCTCAAGTGTTGTGAAATGATTCTTTAATTTGAGCGAATACACAGAAACGGCATCGATCTCTTGAATATGTATCTGTGTGCATTTTCACGTACAGTTAGTTTGTTTTTATCTATTGTTTGATCTATATTCTGATCCTGTGAGGAATAATCAGAGAACAATTTTAATTTGATAGTAATTTCTACATTTGAAATCACTGGGTTTCACCTATTGGGATTACTGTCCTGCAGGCTGCTTTGTTATCTGATATTGAGGTTTACCTTCTGGTCAACATCTGCCCTGCCTGCACACATCAGAGGCTGACAGTCTGTGACATTTCCTCTTTATTGAGTAAATCAGGCTGAAGAGTCACGTCCCCTCTTGCGTCCTGCTCTATTGTGTGTTTTTCTGGGAACAGGAACCCACGCCTGACATTAACAAAAGGACAACACCTTTCCTCTCTTCTTAGGGATGAGGGAAAGAGGCCAAAACAGTATAAACATCGCAAACGCCTTTTTGCTGTTGAGGGAAACAACGTCATGCCTCAAGTCTGACATCCTGAGTACTGTATTGTTGTTTTTACTGTACGTGAGCACAGAATGATGCAGAGCTTGTTTTTACAAAAGGTCTAAAAAGATACCTGGTCATGAGAGACAGATTGGGTTGCCAGGACCCCCACCTGCATATTGAGGAGCTAAACACTCTTACATTCTACATAATTAAAATACTTACGCCCTTGACACCGTTTATAGGAAAGTATTACTTAGAAAATTCATTAATAGAGGTTAATTACAAATGAGTTTCTCAGAGCAAAACTGAAGTTTAAGAACAAACTAGAGCATGAAATAGGCGACGTGAACACTAAACAAGTGCAATCCCTGACCGGATGTAAACCCAAACTCACCTGTCACTGAACTTCTTCCACTAAACTGAACTCATTCTGCTGTCAGAGAACTGAACCGCTGCCACCGGTTCTCTTCTCTTCAGCTTACAGGCTCCATCTACTGGTTGAATGGCAGTACATTATCTACTTTCACTCCAAGCATGATAGCACATCTGTCACATCTGGATAACTGTGGTAAGAGAGATTACCTTCATGCCATGTTGGAAATCAATCACACAATCACTAAAGGAAACAATTATATGGTTTAGTATAATTTATTAATTTGTAGGATGTAAAGTGCAGATAGTCGTAAATAAAAATGATAAATAATGCAAGGTAACGCTTGCATTAACCTGAACTAAATGAACAAAAATGAACACATGCCAGAAGCAATAAACCAATAAAGCAATAAAGAAAGAAATAAAGCAAGCAATAAAAGTCAAAATAATACTTATAATGACTAAATGTCCAAATGCAGTGGCTCAATCTGCAGTGGACTTGGCTGGAGGCTGAAGTGTCGCCGGTTCGAATCACACAAGGACCAAAACAATGGAAGATGGACTGGGAGCTGGAGGGATGCCAGCGCATCTACTGGGCACTGCCGAGGTGAGCCCTTGAGCAAGGCACCTAACCCACAAATTTCTCCTCGGTGCCCTCACTCTGCATCTCTCCATCATCATCAACTTGTGTACGGACCGTGTGTTTCATGGGGTGCATTGTGTGTTTCCTAACCCGTGTACAAGTGATGTATGTAGAAAATAACAACCGAGTGAGGAAAAATCATCTCCCCTTAGGGAACATTAAAGTACGTTTCTTTCTTTCTTTCTTATCATATGGTCATAAACAGAATGGCATGTCCTCCTCAGTGGAGAGGCTGTCCATAGCGTCTCCTCCCATCCAGTCCTCATCCAGCTCACCCAGAATCTCCTCCAAGGAAAGCTCAGGCAGTGGGGCAGGCTGGACCCGTCCTCGGCGTCCGGACTCTCTGCAGCCTTCAGGAGCCCCCCCGTTCCAGGAATTGTCCAACTGGGAGAAATGACCTCCAAGTGCCGGGCTGTTGTCCACGTTGCCCTCCCAGTATCCAGAATCGTGGGTGTCCGGCGTGGAGGACTGGGAGGTTGAGGCTCTGGGGGCCATGTACAGCTGCTGCTCTTTGGATCCAGGGTGCATGTACGGTGCTGCCTGGCTGGGGGTCACGTTGTAGTTTCTCACATCCAAGGGAGAGGGGCACCATAGTGGTGGGACAGGGGGGGTTTGGGTACCTGGCTGGACCCAGCTGCTGCTTCTCATGGCTGGGGTAGACGTGTTTCCAGGTGCTCTGGGCTTTTGGTGTCCATAAATGGAGCCATAGTGTCCACGCTCCTCGTGGATGCCATAGATTGGAGGACATTGTCCATAGAAGCAGGCTTCCTGCAACTCTTCTTTGATCTGAGTGTGATAGGCCGGTGGAGGGCCTTGAGATGGCAAAGTAATCGATCCAGCTCCCAGGCCCCTGTTGGCTACAGTGTGGGGTGGCGTGTGAGAATCCCGAGTGGGGCTGTCAGTGTGCCACAGCCCTTTCTTGGCTCCTTTGCACTTCAGGGTCCGAGCTCTTCTGTTCTGAAACCACACCTGGACAGGAAGGAGAGACAGAAAGGAGGACTTTAGATTGAAAGCGAAACAGATAAGCAGTGCAGTCTATTCTGTGTGCCTGTTAATCATTTTCTGAGCAAACGTGGGCTACAGAGAACCAGAACTGGTCACTACAAACAAGATGCTGATAAAACAGCGTGTGTCACCCATATAGATAAAGGAATAAAGTGATGAGGTAGCAGTATTCTATGTAGGGTGCAGTTGAAAACAAAGGTGTCATTATGGCATCAAATCCCAGGACAATGTGTGTGCATGTGTGTTTATCTTCCTGTGCACCCTGCATGGCTTCTTGCATCAATATCCAAATCTCAAATTAAATTAAAACTATATTATACTGATATCTCTCTCACATTATAATATTATTATTATATTTTCAAGTGCTGCTATTGTCATTAACTATGCAAGAAGACAGGATGCCAGAACAATTTTTAGCAAGATTTTGAACATATATTGGATTCACAGTATGGAATAAGAAGCATATAATGTGTAGTTTTGATATTAAGTGGGTTTGCTGTGTACCTGGATGCGGGACTCTGGGAGGCCTGTGGTCTGGGAGAGGTTCTCTCTGAGGCTGATACCAGGATACGGGTCCGTCTCAAAGGTGGCACGAAGGAGCTCCACGTGATCTTTGGAGAAGCTGGTCCTCTTCCTGCGGCTGGCACTGCGAGAGCCAGAACCAGAGGCTCCTGATCTGCCATCATCTAAAAGAGAGAAGACAGCAGGTTCCAACATCAGACAAGGATCTACAAGAATTATTTCCTCTCACTTATCCACCTGCTCTGAATTCAAAACATTACCAAATATCTACAGTGATTCCTTTACAGTTCTGGGCATGAATTGGACTGTTTTGCAAGTGAAAAAACATATCCCTGCACTAATGCATTTTAAAATGCAAATTATTGTCGTTATTATTATATAGTAATTTTTGTTAAAGTTTGTGAATGCATTATTGCATGAAAATCTATGTTTATACCATGCAATACTGTAACACTTTAAGATACGTTGCTGTTATTGGCAAACCTCTAATCACTAAACATTAAAAACTAATCATCCAGAGCTGGGATGTCCAGAGAATTAACACAAATGTTGATCATAGCTACAAATTTTGATTTAAGGAAGCAGACTAAACATAGATTAGTCAATTTGATCTTAACACACTAAAGTCACTGCTTTCCCTTGTAAAGAGAGTAGATGTACTTACCAATGCTGGTGTCCTTCCACATTGCAGCACCAAAGTCAAGCTCCTGGTACAAAAACTAGTTTTCTAATGGGTGACAGTGTTCAGTATGTGTGTGAGTATGTGTGTGATCCTTCACTGAGGGGCTGTGAAGCTGTCTCCTAGGTGTATCAGGGTGCCTTTTATATGTTCACCCAAGACCCCAGAAGGCCAATGTAAGCCCTCCCCCAAGAAAAGGTGCTGATTATGTGTGTGCGTGTGTGTGTGTTGGGGCGTGGTACATTTTAACTTTGAGTGTTGTTGGTTAACAGTGGTGTACTGACCAAAGTGCCTCCCCAGCCCCCCATTATCATCTAATCCCTATCAAAGTGATGGCAAGGTCATTGGCACATGACCACATTACACTTTTTGGGAACGTGCAACTCATTGAAACTACTTAACAATAAAAGAAGACAAGCAAATTGTGTTTGCATCTCAAATGTTAATGTTCACCAATGATATTTGTCTTCTTTTGTGCCTGTGATGGTGACATAGCTCTCTGTGTTGGTCAGGTATTGTTGACATATGAACCACATACATATGTTGTATCTTTCAAGGTTCATTAAATTGTGCACGATCTGAATTATGATTTTGTTATACATGTATCTATCTGCAATTCCGATCTACTTGTACTCTACCCCAGGGTCTACGTATAAACAATAGTAGTGATAATACAACCTTCCTTTTTTCTCTCTCTATCTTTCTCCCCTCTTTCCCCTCTTTCTATATAAAAAATGATCTCCAAAATATCCTACAACTACCTGCGCAATGTCATGTACAATGTCTGCTTCAATAAAAACTAATTGCAAACAAAAAAAATGCATGTATCTGTCTAAACTTTATTATTTGCATATCCTAAATATTTGTCTTTATATTTGTTTTCAGGTCAGTTTTCATCACGTGATGAACATCAATCAACTAACAATAGATTAGAGAAATATTAACTTACAAATAGTAGCGAAATGTAAAACACGAGCTGAGGCCCATCAGCAGCTTGTTTTTTCCTTTTGCATGCAGAGGAGCAGAAACAAAGGCAGGTAATTATGCAGTGATTAATAGGACACTTAGCTCTCGCTACACACAACAGCCTCAGTACAGTGATTAGTTGTGTCAAAGCGTGTCGGCAAGCTTGTCAAACAGTTTAACATGTCCAGGCCTTGGCCGAGCTGTATGGAGATGTAGTGACCTTTAACCCTAATAGGTCATCGATCTTCCCTCTCTGCTATGAAATACAGGTGTGATCCAAGCAGACACTCATTAAAACAGATTTGGAATATGTCACTAACTCTCTGTGTCAGTCTGGAGTATGATGTGATGTCAAATATTCCACTAAATCTATTGCATCACTCAGTTTACTGTCATGTATTCCAAGTAACATCAAACTGGTGTTGGATTCAAATAGACATAATAAATGAACAAATAGCAACTAACACCTGGTTTGATTGGTATGAACCACAGTTATCTGAGAAAACTAAACAATGCACAGCCTTTTTTCTTTATCTCACTTAGAGGATCAATGTCTCCAGGCTGAGAGACGGCTCCCGAAAGTCCCAGTCCCACGCCACTCCAGCATCCAAATCCTATCAGACATTATGCACTGTGCTTTGCCATCAGTGGGAACTTAAAAAATCATCAATATTTTTTACAGGTCACATGTCTATGAATTCACACTCTAAAACTTATCCCCCACATATTTTTTATCTAACATATGAGGATAAGCCTGTTTTCTGTGTTATCACCCAGCCATTTCAAGAGATCAAATGCTTTGCTGTACCCAAGTTTACATACAATGATGAATGATTAATGATAAATAAACACTGGGTGAACTCGTGATCTATTCAGCTAATGCAAAATCACTGCAAAGAGCTTTGAAAATGTTCTGTGTGGCCACTAGAGTGCATTCATATAAGAGTCAGCAGATCAGGTTTATCTTCTCCTGTAGATTGTACTGAATGTCCTTAAAACAGGAAATAGTGAAATTGCCATGACAACAAAAGTAGGGTAAGGGTTAAAAAGGAATAAAATCAGTGATCAGACTGGATATATATTTAAAGATATACAGTATGATTTAATACATGTGTTACTTTGAAATTTGAGATAAATTACATTGTGAGACTTGGCGTGCAGTTAAAATACTTTGAGGAGATTTGTTTAATCCCCCCTGCTAAAGTTACAGTGAATTATACAAAATAAATGTGTTATTTTATTGAATCAGTGAAAAAATTATTATTAGTTAGTAGTTTACGCATATACTAAGATAAGATAAGATGAAAGTTTATTATCCCAAGGGAAATTACTGTGCAACAGTTACAGTACTGCATGAAAACAAGAACTAGAAATCAGAAATCACCCAAACAAATAAAGAAATAAAGAAATGTGCAAGAATGCAAGTAGATAATAAGTACACGATAAGTACACACAATCGGGGTACGGAGTACTGAAGGGACCATCAGCTTTCAAATGTATAAATTAAACTCAAACTAAAATGACAAAGAATATCCTTTTGTGTGTTTCCACAATGTCATATTCTGTATGAGGGGATGATCATTAAAAGACTGAAAAATGTTTTTGAATGAGTTTTGTGTTGCATTTTCTGTACATCACTGTTTAGCTCCAAGACTCTTACTTTTTCTACAAATCCACAGTTAGAAATAATAAATTTCTTGAAGAAGTTGAGATATGAACAACTTTATTTTGGTCTTTTATACATTTTACTTGAGAGATGAACTCACTTATTCAAGGGAGAACCCCCAGTATCAACAACAATATTATGATTAGAGCTTTACCACCTCACCTGCAATATAAGTTGTATTTGATATTACACTAACAAAAGACTTAACACACACACATGCACATCTCTCACTATGTGTTTTTGTAAACCACTCCTTACTCCATAAACTCTGTATTCATCCCTGTCAAACCAAACATCAACAGCTTTTGTTTCCACACGGTCGTATTTGACAACGGGACCAACAGCAGGTAGCAGCAATGGCTAAAAGCGATGGATGCGACTACTTTAGAAGAACCAGCCTGTTTTGGATGGTCGCGGTGACGCTTTCCATGACATATTTCACTGTAAGTTCAATAGTAAAGTAACAAATAAACTCGAAGTAAAAGAAAATGAAGTAAATGCACTTTTTTCATTTTATTTCGATGACTGTGATGCCACGGTGTTGCTGAGTAACGTTAAACTCGGTCCGACTGAAGCCATGAATGAGATCGAAATATTTGGCAGAACTTCGTGTACTTTTTCCTCCTAATTTTTATTTTCAGTTGGATATTTGGTGAACATTTACACATGGGCGTGACTTAGATATCAGGTCAAAGGCAAGTCACTTGTTTTGATAGCCGACCGTAATCTTATCGGCCTTTATTCTGTAAGAGCGAAGGTCGACTTTAGTCCGAAGTTCACCGCAGGAAATAACTGTAAATAAAGTTCATTAATAAGAAAAATAAATAAACTATGTTCGAAATGTATTTTTTTTTTTTGGAAAATGCATTTTTTTTTATAACACGAGTGTTTGTGACCAATCTGTTCAATTTTCAGTGTAATACTTAAACATTCTTAATATGACTACAACTACAAATACTCAATTAAAAATTTGAAAATACTTCAATACAATAAAGAGTATTTATGTCAATAATCGGATATAACTGGGGGAAACTTGTCCTACTCTCTCATGATTGTAAAGAAACGACACACACACACAAATTATCAGCATTTATTCCTTCTTTATTTTATAATCAATAATATCTACCAGTACTGAAACACAAAGCTGAGCCTTCATATCTCTGTCATTTAACCCCACTGTGAACTTTGGCCCCTGTGCAGTGACTTTCAGAGCAGGATTACCGTCCTTTATGTGTGCCACACACACACACAGAAGAGGACAACAGCAGCTCCTGCATTGTATGATGTCACCGCATGTGGCCTCTTGTATCAGTGAACTCTTTCTAACTCACATTACACATACAAACACAATACACACACCCTGGCACACTGTTTACCTTGTGTGACCTCATGCCTCTGTTCTTGTAGATGAGGTCATGGATGGAAATAGAATCAGAGAAGCAATTGCAGGCTGAAGCAGACTAATGTTGTTGTAAGATGAGAAACCCTGAGGTCAGACTGTGGCGCTGCTGAAACGTCGCATCCGTCTGCTCTTTTTCACCGCACAAAGCATTATAAACTGATTTATTGTCTTTATATTTTGCAGTTCACTGTGTTTGCTCCCGGAAAGATCCCGTATAAAAGCCTGGGTCAGTTCGGCACCTTTTCCAAACACCTTGTGGACAATTACCCCGGCCTTTTGTGGAAAGGGTAAGTGATCGCCGAAGCTCCTGCCACAGTGTAGGAAACTCTCTTATGCATCACATCTTTCTCATATTAAACGCAATACATATCGATCTTAAACAAAATGTGCAGGGATTCCACTTCAATTTAAGGGAAAGGTGTTCACTTCCCAGATTTCCCTTAACAGCAGAGCAGCATTGTCCACAGTCAAATGAGATGCAAAGCACTGCAGAGGGCTGAAGTGCTCTGTGCAATCACCGGCCTTTGTTATGTTAATTCACACCGTTTCCATATCGTTAACTCCAGTTTCGGGGATCAGAGTAACACCTTGTGACAGTAATGAAGAGTGTGTGCAGGTCATGTGAGGGCTGTTAACCCTGAGTTTAAACCTATAAGTGGGTTTTTTGTGTTTTGGGGCTTTTGATGTGAAATAATAAAGAGTATTTCCCGTTTTTCACACAATTCCTATTAATTCCGGACTGATTGACATAGTGGCACATTTTTACTTACTTTTATTTATTAGTTACTTTGTTTCAATTCGCACAAATAACTATCTTGAACATGTAAAGAGTGACACAGTGTTGTAGGTATTTGCATAGTGGAGATTCTAATAGAAACGGTGTCATGGTAACGCTGCTGTCATCCATCTGTCACAGGTGGTTTGCTGCCTGGGCCGTCCATGCCTTTGAAGCGTCCATCGCAATGAAGATGTGCCGGTAAGAATAACAATGACTCACATTGTCCACTAGGTGGTGCCGTCGCTCCATCTTTTATTATGATCTGATACAGCACTACATAAACATGGCAACTGTTTATTGTAGTGTGTTCAAGCTCAAAATAAACTAGTTTAAAATGTGGTGATTTGACATCTTTTACATGTATTTATTCTGATTTATTGTGCTTGTTGTTGATGGATGCTTCTCCCATAATGCATTGCAAAAAAAGGAAAAGGAGATAAGTCATAAATGGTGATACACTACAACAAATAGTATACTTTGAAGATTACTACATATATTATACTACATAGTGTGCAGAAAGGAATTAAACACAGCTCAGGTCTTTATTCAAAAAGTTTTATAGGAAAGTCATCTGTGCTTACATACCTGATCCGGAAGGTTTTACTGACAAATGCTGCATTTTTATGTTTGTTTTTGTGTCCTTGCAGCCAAAAAGGCATCACCGACGGGCCCACTCGCTTCCTGTGGTTGGTCCAGACGGTGCTGTTCGGCTTCGCCTCTCTTGGCCTGCTGCTCAAGTACGACCCGGAACGCCCCAAACAGCACTGAGGCCACCAACACGACGCAGAGCTGGGAACACCGGATCGCTCCCGTGTGCCTTTTTCCCTTTCAATGGGTATTGTAGCAGTGGAAGCAAAGTTTGAGGCTTGGATTTTCTCTAGTTTTACTTTTAATATAAAAGTATAACAAGTTTGATAGACATGATGTGAACATATCTTAGTGTAGATGAAAATGTAAGTACTGTGTTCTTATGCTGGACCAACAGGACGATTTTCTTCCACAGATTTTCTATAAAGAACAATGAAAGAGGGAACTAATATTTTAATAATATCTAAACATTTTTATTGATAAAAGTATTAAAAACACTAATTTTCAGAGGTTTTATAATGTATTTTTTGGCGTGAATGTGTAGTGCAATACAGAGAATATTTTCTGCAAATGATTTGGTACTCTAATGCAGTTTGCTCCCAGCTTGGGAGGTGACAGCGATGTTTTTGTTTCAGCTGCTGCAGATGGTGCTCCGCCATCTGCCTCAGCACGCCAAACGGATAAAACAAGAATAGCAGCTGTATACACGTTCCTAACGTCACATTTGCTTTTTACTTACCGAAGTGCTTTGGGTTGAGATTTGTCATTAACTGCACAATAAAGATTACCTCACAGACTAAACGAAAGTGATTTCAGTGCTTTTTAATTCCACCCTGCCTTTGTGAAGAATGTGATTAAAAATTCCCCACTAATATATCTGATATGTCTGGTAAAGCCTGACTAGAATTTTAATGAAATTTTTAACTGTTGCTTTAATTTCTCATAAATCACAACCTTGATCATGCTTTCATTACCTGGTTTGGCTTGTTAGTTACCAGGATTCAGCAAAAACTTAGAAATAGATTTTGGTGTAGATAGATGCATATGATTTGTGAGCAAGTGATATTCTTTGTCAAGCTTCTTCAACCAAGTAATACACTGATATCAATTTAAAATATCTGATTTGGGTCTAAGAAATCCACTACAGTTGAAAATGAATGGTTAATATACAAAATACATAGCAGAATATCTCGCTAAGAAGGTAAGAGAGTCATTTGTTGAAAAAATGGACTTGGGTACGATGTGCAGCGTTGAGCTCAGCAGTGCAGAAACTGAATCAGGACCTGGTGGACTAAAATAGAACACATGGTTTGACAGCACAAAGCTCCTGAGGTGATGCTGCATCTGAATCATGCACATTTTGAGTCTTTAATAAATAGTAGTTGCAGCTCTTCTAGTTGGTGAGTAAATGATTTCTTTAAATGAATTTGGGGGTCAGGAGGGGTCGGCGTGTGGCAGAACTGAACAGTAACTGAAGCAGCAGCAGCACGGGGTCACCCTGTCCTCTGCTGGTGAACATAAGAGCATTAACCCGTCTTAAACACACCAGTCTCCGCTCGAGCTGTCTCCAGCCATTAATCAACTTTCACAACCGGATACATGTTTCTTCCCTCCTGGGAAAATGCATCATCCGCCAACACAAGCTATAAATATTTCATAACGGCATCGGGACCGATCACATTATAATATATCCAGTTTTATTTGGAGAACACGTTGATTTTGAATGACGCTACCCCCTCAGACAGAATGATACAAAGACAGAAATATATATACACATAACGGTTAAAACACTGAAAAACATACATTGAAAAATAGATTTTATACTGTAAGTGTGTGGGCGTATTTGCAGATCTATTACATGAACTCCAAGCAGCAGCATAAGCATTGGTTTGCATATACAGGCTCTATAATGTCAAGGCTTCTCTTTATACATTTTTTTCATGAATTGGTAGCAGTGTGTGTGTGTTTGCATGCTGAGAAAATCATCTTATTTCTAATGTAAATGTTTTGGTTGTGTTATGTTGTGGTCACCGGTCCAGCCAGCATAGAGACGGGTAGCGCTCACATAGAGTCTTATGCAGCTGAGCGCTCTGTGTCTTATCCCGGGTTTCCACTACACACTCCACCTGTCAACACACACACACACACATCAAGTTAGCCCTCTGTCATACAGTACACACACAGGCTTAGGGACAGTGAGCGAGTTGCATGGGCAGAGAACATTTGCGTTATGAGGGAAGAACACGACTCCACATTGTTTTGCTTGACAGGAAGACTAAGATCGATAACTGAGAAATCAACTATAATCCTGTCAATCGAACCCAACGCTTCAAAAAAGAAGATGAGTTTAGGAGGAGGAAGGCAGTGAAGAAGAGAGATGAGCGGCCTACCTTGGTTTTGAAGAGCTCTGACTTGTCGCTGTGTCTCTGATGGCAAACGTCCAACAGCCTGGAGGAGACACAGCAAAGAGTTATTAGTGTTTTTAGCTGCAAGATGAAGGTATGACTCAGTCTGTGTGTCCCCCCCTCCCGTGGTCCCACCTGAGCCCCAACCCAGCAGGGTTCTGGATTAGTGTAACAACATGTCAGGACAGAAAAACCTGCCGGATTGAGGCTTGGAAAGTTGCTTAATTTCACGATGCCATGCTTTGAGCCCTATGATCTCTAAAAGGAAAGGTTTTTTTTAGTGTTTAGAACCCTTTTCCAAAGCATACAACAAGATTTAGTCACCAGTTAATGTCTGGAAAATGTAGTTCATATGTTTAATAAACATTTCACCAAATTGTGTTGATTTTGCTTCAAAGGTTAAGCAGGAGTTTTCATCATGGGCTTTAATTTACTTTCCCCCTCTATCATGGCAACATGAACTGGAATCGTTGACTTGCTTTATAAGCCTCCAACAGTTTGGGAGCAAAGTCACACACACACACACACACACACACACACACACACACACACACACACACACACACACACACACACACACACAGAGCTCCAACTCCACAAATTGATTCAAATGTTCCAGTCTGAGCTGAGGTCATCAGGTTTACAAACACAAACCCAGAGGGCCCCCAGAGGGTTTAGGCCCTGATTACATGCTGGTTCCAGAGTCATTTGGTGTTTTGTGTTGTTGTTTGACCAGTACACCAAAGAGAAACACACCTGACGTTCTCTCGGGACAGGAGGTCCAACAGCTTGGCCATGTCCCCCGGTGAGTCTCCAAGCTGTACAGAGAACTTACTGACCCGCTTGTCCAGCACCAGGGCTCGGTCTACGCACTGCCTCACCAGCTCCAGCTCCATGTTAGCGCTGCTCACCACCACAGCAACCCTACACACACAAACACACACACACTCAGTATACAGAAGTGACCTCAGTAGTTCTGCCTCCTCTGATCTGACCTCTGACCTCTGATGATGACTCACTTTTTGCCTTTCAGGTCCGGCAGCTGTCCGGCCAAGATGGCGGCCAGTCCCATGGCGCCCTCTGTGTCCACAGTGGAGCGCTCGAACTCCTGAAACCGCAGCATGGCCACCAGAGAGTCCTCCTCACTTTGAGACAAGGGAGGAATAATTAACACATCATCCAAAACATCTGCACCTCACCTCTAAATGAAACATGGACACCTCTGTTGTACACGCCGTACCTGACAGAGACGACTTTGTCTACGAGCGTCTTCGCCAGGCGGAAAGTATTAACACCCAGCGAGTTCTCCATGAGATCTGAGAAGAGACAGAAGATCATCGTTCTCTCACTGCAGAATGAGTAAACAGACTAAACATGCAGAAAATAATGAGTTTATCTTCAAAATCTGGAACATGTTGTCTCGTACCTGCTTCAGAATTCAGTAAAACTCAGAACGTACCTCCATAGAGTTTGTTATTGGGCCTGCTGTCCATGTCTGCGACCGGACTGTCGGTTTTCAGAGACTGTAGCAGCAGAGGGAAGCCGTCCGCCTCCACTCCCTGTTGAAGACATTCAGTTAGAATTCTTCTCTTCTTCCCCCGTTGGCACTATTTGAATTCGATTTATTCAACCATTAACCACAAGTGTGAAAAATACGAGGATGATGTTGTTTATATTAAGTTTGAACTGCTTTTGTGTTTATATTTCACAGCTCATTTGCAAACTTCATCTTCATTGCCCCATTTATAACTGAACACAGTCATTAGACGCTCACAGTCAGAGGCATTGCTTTTCAAAATAAAATAGCTCATACCAGAACCTGCTGACAATAACGCTACATCTTCCATATTCATTTCCATTTGGGTGATTACTGTAAACAAATCCATCAACAGGGCGGCAGTGTTGCAGTGATATTAGTTTAAATTGCAGTTTTGTGAGAGTTTTGTCAGCTTACTATGACCAGAATTTCCGCGTTGAGGTGTTTGATGGCTGCGGCCGTCCCAGCCAGGAGGCCGTACTGTCCAGCGGCAGGCACCACCACTGCGTCCAGCTTAGGTACTTGCTCGTAGATCTCCATGCCAACAGTGCCCAGACCTGCCAGGTACGCTGCACTTTCATCTCTGCGACGGCAAAACCACAGATCAGGATCAGATAAAGTGTGTGTGAAGGTGTCGGGAGGTTGAAACGCTACATGAGCTGCGATGCGTTCGGTACACGTCAGGGCCGAGGCGTCACGTAATGGCACTTTAACGCGGTGGAATAAGTGGTGGTTTAAGACGCGGTACCTGCAAGTGCTTCATGTGAAGTGGCTGTGATTGTTTACAGCGTTGATGAGATCATTCATCTGGGTCAGAGGGTAAACTGTAACCTTTATGTATAAATGGTACGTTCCGCTTGCATTCTCGTACTATGCGGGCGTTGAAAGGCTCACAGGGTCACAGTTTGACCTCGCTTTTGCTTTCAGGACACCATGAAGAAGCTATGTAACATACAGTAAAACTTTAAGGTCTCACCTTTACAGTAATTGCCTGTTTGTTTCAAGTGATGTAAGGTTTCGCCTCACATGTTTACCAATGATTCACCTGTATGTATGGAACGCGAACACGCCATCAGGCCAGACAGAACGAAAACAATAATCTCCAAATACATGTGGATACACTTTTATTTTGTCTTATTAACCCATTAAATTTTGCGTTGGTCGACCTGATGGTGGCGCTGTAATTACTACTTTTAATCCATCTATATAGGCTGTGTTCTTCTGTAAATCTTAAATTAATCATCTTCTGTAACCAAAGTTGGTGGGCAGGTGCATTCACTACTTCCTTGGCGGAGGTATGAAAGAGCAACTTATATCCAATTCTATGCATGAAGGAGCATTGAAACAGGAGTCAAACTGATTTCCAGTTAGACTCACTCTTCCAGGTAGAGGTATCCGTTCTCCTTGGCCAGTTGCCGGGCATGGCTCCTGGAGTCTTGGGCAGTGTTGCCATAGGAGATGACCATGGCACCGTAGTCCCTGTAGACCCTGAGGCGGGGCGAGGAGCAGCACGACGGCGTGATGACGAACACGGGGATCTTCAGCTCCACGCCGTGATGAGCCACAGCCATGGAGAAGTTACAGTCCGTGGCTACGATCACCCCTTTCCTCTGCTGCTCCTGGAGACACAATAAGTAATAAGACAAGTAAGATAAGGAAGTAATATATAAACTATACACTCTCTCTTTATCTCTCTTTCACCTGTGTGAGGGAGGTGAGCAGGTACATCACTCCTCTCTCCTTCACAGATCCCGTGTAGTGCAGATGCTCCTTCTTCAGGTAGATCTCCATGCCCAGCTGTTTAGATATTCTGGAGTACTGGACGCACAATTATTATTAATTAGTATTCTCTCTGTTTTGTGTACATTACTGGGAAACTACATTTACATTGTACAAAAATCTCTACAGATTATTCAATTAATGAGATACAGTATATCAAATGTAGAGCTGTATGTTACAATCAACCTCCTGAGACCCTCCGTCCTCATATGTGGACATTACATTTTTCCTTCCCTACACCGTATACATCACTGTGCTTAACTTAAACCTGTTGTCCTCATGTCTGGACATTTTTCGCTGCCCCCTGGTTGTATAAATAATACTCTGGGTTGCTAGAAAACATAGCAGACAGGAACAAATGTATAATGCTCTTTGTGTTATATGTAGTACAAGTAGAAAGTGCATACAAAATAGATGTCAGTGTCTCAGGAGGTTTTAAACTATAGCTTTACATGCTGTGTGTACCGTGCAGGGGGTCTTCTGGATCCCCCCCTGGATTCTGAAGGCAGCGGCACTGATGTCCTCAAAGCGGAGGTACGGTGCAGGGGGTTTGGGTTTGGCCCTTTCACTGAATACGCTGACCCGTCTGGTCTTGGGAGGATCCATTAGCCGAATCTCAGGAGCCCTGACCACCCGAGTCTCATGAATCTTTACGTCACCATTGGAGAATTCCTCTTCACCAAAGTCCTTCAGCCTCTCCGGTTCAATGAGGGTGGGTCTGCGGCCCAAAGCGCCATTGCTGATAGGGCCTCCTTTGCAAACGTCCCCTGGTCGACTGGGGCCCAGATGCAGCTCCTCTCTGGACAGGAAGACAGAGAGAAATGAGAAGAATAACCTCCACCCGACTAAATGACTCTGATTAAAGATGACAACACTTTTACCCACTGGACATAATGAGTGAGTAAGACTAAAGCAGTTGGCCGCAAACAAACGTTGAATATTTACAATAGTCAAAGCTGTACGTTGCTTCAATCATCATAAGAGTTTAGCTTCTGGTATTCAGAGAAGGAGCAAACTCTTCTGAATTGCACATAAATGCTTCACGATGGAAAACTCTGTATTTATGTGGATTATATGTTTGGGAACTACTGTTCAGTCACAGTGCAGGTGACTCTCTGAACAGTGATTTATTTTAAACCCTTCAAGATTTAAGAGTTTGCCAAGCTTTCTAAATGTTTAAACACTTACACAATCTAATTCAGAGAAACTGGCGGCGAGTACATGTTTTGATTATTTTTCATTAGCACAGGATGTTATTCAGTTTAGCGTGCAAGAATGATAAGTGGGAACAGAACATTTAACAAGCAAAACTCAAGGGAAGGAAGCACACACACACACACACACACACACACACACGGTGGACACTTGCAGTCTGGATGCCTCCGTCTCACCTTTCATGTCATCCCAGCTTCCAGTTGGTTTGAGTGATTACACCTCTGAGTCAAATTATGATTCATTCAATTAATATGGCACTATAGGACCTCGGGACAGTTTGATTGATGATCGATCATTGAGTCGACTGATACTGAATATAAAGCAGTGTCTGTTTCTATTCAAAAGGTATGATTTAACTCTTTAACTCTTTAACTTTATAAATGATATGGTGCTGAGCTGGATTTAACAGTCATGTTGATGTTTTTCTAACCACTTAGTTAAAAGCACAGTATCACATAATAATGGGATTACACTCTTGGCAGATTAACCCTATCATCTTGTCAGCAAAGCAGCAGAACAAATGGTCGGTTACTCTGAATAAGGGTTTATTCCGATTGATGGTGTCAGCAGAACATTTTTGCTGTACATTTGTTCCGCCTGGAGCTCCAGGTGTGGTGGTTGCCGTATCAGGATAACATAGACGGTGCTGAGTAAGTATATTCTGTATATATGTTGTTGTTTACAGTCTTAAATAACCTCTATGACAATTCAAGAGGGCCACCAGGTGGAGCACTGTCACCCTCCAGCTCTGCTCCCAGCCCCTTTATATCACAATGATGGGGCACAAACAATACCGTGACCTTTCACCCCATTAAAGCTCCGTCTCAGTTTGTTGTGCAGACAAGCCATGATGGAACTGCACACAAAGGTCCGATGATGCACCTGGGATTACGCAAGAGCCGCACATCAGAGGAGGCGACGGTTAAAAATAAACTCTTTAAATTTGACACGGAACCAAAAAAAAGCAGGAGGTGAGGATGAAAGCAGATGAATCCGTCCATCAATCCTGAGCTTCTTCATGTTGCATTGTGGCAATTCATCACAGTGCGTCTGGGGAACCACAAGTGTCTTATACGGAGACACGCTCGGCTGTGGATTGCACTGCGGTAAAATCTAGTAAGCTGCTTCTCCATGTAGGTCAAAACACACACAAGCATTGTTCGGCAGTTTGAACCTGCATACAATGGCAGAGGAGGACAGAGGAAGCTGCAGGGAGGTAGCTCTTCTCTACCAACATCACCTGCAGGATGAAGGGGAAAGGAAGAGGAGGAGATAGGAGAGAGGAAGGCCGATAGCCACAAGGATCCGAATGTGGCAGGTGTCGGATTTGTTTAGGTCTATTTGAGGACAAAGATGGCTGCAAGTTAGGATTTTTGGCTTTGTCAGCAGCCAGTTATGCATTTTTGAGTGACTTATGTGCATTGAGGTGGTGGAGAGACAGATTGAAGACTTTGAATGTGTTCATTAGCAAACGAAAGAGACTCTGTGGCTGTCTGCTACTTCAGACAACAACAAAGTTTTTCTCTTCTCCGGGTTTGGAGGTAGATTTGCGACCAGGCAGGGGAGCTAAATCTGTCACTACGAGGGGGATCTGGAGCATCCAGAGGGTTTATATGTTGTTATTCTCCCACCTCTGCCAGAAGGGGTCATTGTCCTCGCTGTCCCTCAGTGCCGGCCTGGGGGAATAACATCCTTCCAATTGTTCATATAAGTAGCTGGAGTAGAATAACTGGGCAGCAAAGTTCATCCTGGACGTTGGCGCTGTCCTCCTGCGGTCCAAGCGTCCTCTGTGGATCCCTCTCCTCTGTGGCGCCTGCGGTGTGTCCGAGGGATAAGAGGACACCGACTGGTTGAGCCCCCGCGGTGTAACATCACCCTGCTTGGACTCCCTCCCTCTTCTCCTTCCCAGGCGCTAATTAAGCAGGGATTACCTTGAGGCAAACACACACACACACACACACACACACACACACACACACACACACACACACACACACACACACACACACATTCATGCTCGGCGGCCCTGGAGCCACGTCCTTCCCAGTGGCTCTATTCCTGAACTCAGACTGGGATTACTTCCCATTTCTGTGACGTAGTGCTAATCAGAGTTGTCTAAGGAGATAGATGCAGACTTAGTGTTTATCTAGGGAGCAGTGAGGAGGATCAGCAATGAAAGATAGAGGGATGAAGGCAGGCTGAGAGGTGAAGAGGCAGGGACAGGAGGAGGAACGTGTCAGGTCAAGTACATCAGAAACTGGACCAAAACTATTACAATATGGAAAGTTAATACAAAAGTGGAATATCGGACAAACCACCAGGGGGCGCTTCAAGTACCATTAGTGGCTCACTTACCACAGGTGGTGTTTTCTAATGATAAACCTTTGGAAGTGATGCCTGTCAGACCTACTGTGTGTGACAGAGGTGACTGATCCACTGAGATGTGAATCATAACAGACCTGTTTTTCATTCACCAGTCAAACATTTTTAATCGTGTTTGATTTGATCACACATCCTTTGGATTAAGGGCAAATGAAAACCAAATGACTCGTCTTAAAAGGGGAGGGAGGAGCTTTGCGTCCTCTGGTGTAGTCACAGACTTCAACATTCACACGAACACACACACACGTCTCAACCAAATGAGATTTAGCTCCTAGTGACAGGAAGTGTATGTGTGTGTGTGTGTGTGTGTGTGTGCCCAGGGCCAATGTGCACAAAGAGCTGAGCAAGGCTGACAGTGCTGCTGTTTCTCATGAGTAGGTGAAAGGTGAACACCTTTGATTAAAAGAGAAGCCCCCACCCTCCCACCCCCCCAACCCCTGCATGTCACCCACAGATCCCATTTCCTGTTTATTTGTTTTTCTCCCTCCGTCCTGCAGGGGACCGCACAATATTAGTTTGACCCATCAACCAAACTGAATCGACCTTTACCACAACCTGCTTCTAATCTTTTCCCATCGTTCCAACTCTCACAGGAACGTCCTCATCTGTCCATCTGTGAGGACATCTGGCAAACAAAAACAAGGGGGAAAAACCTGAACTGTGTGCAGGCCGGACCTGAACTGCTTGGATGAAGTGTTACAAGACGACCTTTGACATACATTGATATATAATTTACAACGCTCCGCTTCATAGATTCTCAGACTTGGACTGAAGTTGATAATTGAAATGTCTTTTCACTCTCTCAAGCCAAGGATGAAACCTTGAATCTTGATTTAACATCGATTTCCAGATAAGGATGGTTTGATTCCCTGAACAAGGTCATTTATTTTTGTGATATTCAATACTTAGTCTCTTTCCTTTCTAATCCCTAATCTCTTCGCAGACTGTGTGTGTGTGTGTGTGTGTGTGTGTCTCTCTTCTCGCTTCTCCTTCCTGATCCTTCACTCACTTTTCCTCCAGTTTTGCTTTGCACCGCTTAACCCTCTGCAGATCTGCTTAAGAGGCCAGACAAGCGAACGCAGCACGAGGCCGAAGAAACGTCTGGCTTAATGAAGATAACGGTGTTTACTATGTAACAGCCTCTCTCTCTCTCTCGCTGTGTGTGTGTGTGTGTGTTTGTGTGAGTTCTGTGGAAATAACAGGAACCAATCAATGAGCTTGTAAAGGTCACTCTGTTTAACTGAATTGATTTAGATTCGTCAGACTTCCTGCTAAACGGAAACTCTGACGTATTTCACAGCAAAAAAAACCTTGGTGGTCTCAGCTTCGTCTTTATCATTTATTATTTGTATCATCGATCGCATCTGATGTAACCTTAAGAAGACGACGCAAACAAAGTGGCCTGGTGAGCGTTTTGTCTGACTAAATGAAGCCGAACAGGACACGTTTCTGGACAGATGTAACTCAAAACCATGCAATAATAAATGATGCGTTTGAAGAAAGAATGAAGTCAGTTTTCCTCTCGCTCCAAATTCGATCCTGGGCCGTAGCAGAGCCGAGATCTGAGTCCCCTCCCCACAACCAAAACCTCCCACCCCTTCCCAGATCACTCAGCTTTTTTCACTCCTCATCTCGTGTTTTCATTAGGAAACTGGGTTGAGTGAAGCAGGGAAGAGAGAAAACCCAGAGAAAGAGAGAGAGAGGAGGAAGAGTGGAGGGAAAGAGACGTCGCTCTGATCTGCATTTTGAGGAGTTTTCGGGACAATCAGAATCACTGTAAGTACTTCTTCTTTCTCTCTCTCCTCTCTTTCTCTCTCACACACACACTCTCACTCTCTCTCTTCTTGTCCAGCTGCCCTCCACAGGTTCCCTTCTTCGCCATGACCCCTCCCTCCACCTCCTCGCTCCCACTCCTCCTCCTCCTCCTCTTGTCGATTGGCTACGCTGCAGCAGGTAAGGGGATGGAGTTGGACGGGAGGGGGGGGGGTCAAAGGTTAAACAGCTGAGTAGATTAGCCTTTCAGTCTCTTAGAGGTGTTTGGACTGAGGGTTGACTGAGAGGTCGGTGAAGCGGAAATACGTTTGGCTTTGCAGGATTTTTGCAGAAACGCCGTCTCTGTCTGTCAGATCGACATTTCCGCCCGGGATTCACCTTAAACTATCTTTGCTGAATAATAAATGACACATTGTAGAGTTCACAGATGTGTGTGTAGGTGACGGCTGGATGAAAATGACATTGTGTGTGTGTGCGTGCGTGCATGTGTGTGTGTGTGTTAGGGAATATCCGGCACATCTGTTACTAATTTCACTGCAGGTTTAGCCACACATAATCTAATAAACTGTCAGCAGAGATTCAACAGCGACTCTTTGCTTCATGCATTTGCTGTCTTTCCTCCTCTTCATCTGTTTACCTCCACAACTCAAACCACTCCATGGAAACTCACACAAGTTGCTCTCACTAAACTCAAAACATCGTCGGCTGACTGTATTAGTTTTGACGGGGGGATTAAAGTGACTTCATGCTGCAAGAATGGCGAAGCTGCACTAAGCTTGGACACACACACACACACACACACACACACACACACACACACACACAGGCAGAGGGGGTGGGTGGGGCCCAAAGAGTCAAAAGTTTTATATGTTTTTTTATGAGGCATAGAATGCACTCCAGGTGATTTCTTACCTTTTCACCTTCTTTTCCTTGACTGTATTTCTCAGTTCATGATGGATGGAGGAGAACTAAGTGTGTAACTTATTGATTCCATAATTAAAAAGCTTCATTGTCTTTGTGCTTCGTGTGCATGACATGATTACAATTCTCGCTTAGAGGAACAAATGAAAACAAGGCAGAATCAAGGATGTTAGATGTGATTCAAGCAGTTTTGATGTGTTTTCATCAGATTTTCAGCATTAAAGCAGCAGCATCATGTAACTTTTTAAATACTAGATTATCTCTTAAATTCCCCCTTAAATTCCTGTTAATTTGGAAAAACAACGTCTATTTTACAGCTGCATTTTTATTGGTACACATTAAACATCACACTTCGCCCCAAATAGATCCCATTATACAGTATATGACATCATTGGAAGCATTTGGATGTCGGCTTTTCCACAGTGTAAAACTTTAAAGTGTCATTTTTATGTTTGAGGTGTTACTTTTCGTAAACTATAAATATACTTTTAGAAAGCTGATGTAATGCAAACACATGCAGCAGCACACTGGATACTGGAGCTGATGGAGGAGAGTTATTCCTCGTTAGCCCCCCCAAGCTAGACCCCCTGTGTGAGTTTGTGTGTCTGTGAGTGTGACACTGGCTGGTGTGTGTGAACACCCTGTTGTCGTGACCTAATGCTCAGTTTTTCGCTCCAGTGGGCTCCTGGTCCCTGGCAAAGTGCCATGTGGAATCTTACAGTCCTATGAAACAACACACACATGCATGCACACACACACACACACACAAAGAGTGAGAGAGAGAGAGAGAGAGAGAGAGAGAGAGAGAGAGAGAGAGAAGGAGAGAGCCCGTCGTGCTTGGATAGAGTTAGTGTGTTAGATCATCATATCTGTGTTTCCTTGCTGGTGGAGTGTTTTCTTGGAGTGTGTGTTAGTTACTGTGTAATTTCTCAACTTCCTTCCGTTAAAGTTTAGACACAAACTCTTCCTCAGGACAGAAACAGAGTCAAACAGGAAGGAGTGCAGGAATGTCTCCGGGTGTTTGTTGATATAATGTTTCAGCCAGTCCTGCTCTTTGTCTGCAGCCACATCATATTTTCTCACCACACACACACACACAGACACAGACACACACTCTCCTTCCTTTTCCTAACACACTTAGTGGGCGAGACATTCATCATGAGCATCAGCATGGAGTTCTCTGCTGCAAATTTTCCCCTCTTAAAAAACAGACTGCGTACACACAACACACACACACACACACAACACACACACACACACACACACACACACACACACACACACACGCACACACACACGCACACACACTGTGCAGATGGGGAACGCAGCAGCTCTGTTGTTAACTACTCAGTGAACTCAAGATGATACATTTTGATAAACTCTTCCTCTTCAACTTTTGGCCTCCGCCTCCTTTGTTTAGCACACGATTCATCTGTCACTGTCAAGCTAAAGCAGGAGAGGTTTACCAAGTCAACCGTGAACTGAGCGAGCAGAACCCGTGCAGACATCTGCTGGGTTTGCTCGGAGAAAATCTGATGAAGACTCCTGCCTTCATCCACTCAGAGCGTCTCTCTTTTTTTCCTTGGCTCATTTCCTAGATGTACAGCACTTGGCACCCTGAGGCCTGAGCAACGGAGCCTGTAAAATGTTTCCATGGGAAATCATTATAAAATCGAGAGAGTTCAACGTTTAGATTAAGTTATGCAAATGTTTTTGGTTTTTTTGCCGAACTGTGCCTGTCTGTAGAGTTTAGAGTCGACACTGATAGGATCGATTACAACATTTCTGGTAAGTAGAGAGACCAAAGACTTTAACAGGCTTATAATGAAGTTACTGCTGAATAAAGCGGAGACAAAATGAAAAGATAAGAAGTTTTAATCCAACGATTGGGCGCATTTCTTTCATTTCATCTTCATCTTCTTCATCATCGTCCTCTTCATTTTCTTTTTGGAAGCAAAGCCCAGATAACTGAGATATTCATTGGAATATTATCAGACAAAGACAAATTCAACATTGTGGTTCAATCTGATTTAAAGTGAAGATTTTGTAGAGTTTGAATACCAAAGCTTAAAAAGTTGCTGCTGTGTCTTTGGGAAAAGAAAGGAAAAGAGAAGAGTCAGTAAATACCCGACAAAGTCTTATGGAAATCCTGTGTAGCACTGCAGTTTTCAGTAAAGGTCTCGGGGTGTTTTCGGCTTGTGGAAGTTACCAGCAAACAGTTCATCAGCAATTGTTTTTGCCGGAAAAGTGCACAGGGAGCTGAAAAGAGAAATTCTTCCAGGAGAAAAAGCTGAAACTCAAGCTCATACCATCATAGTCGCTCAGGAATTAGTCCTGACCGCTTTGAGCCAAAGACACTGCAAATGTCCTGCCCTGAATGAGTGATGGCTGCTTCCAGTTTGGAATAAATGAGTGAGAAGTTTATGTATTCATTAAGTGTAACATGTATCAATGGGAGCTCAGCCTGCAGCCAGACGGTGCTGCAGAACGGAAACGCAGACTCCGGCTTCAAAGAGGAGCGGATAATTGGAAACATAACTGTGAGGGAAAATGACTGCAACAATGGTGTTTGTGCAAAGAAGTGTGTTGTAAGCCTTCAAACTGTAGCCTTTGTGATCTCATGGAGGTCTCTGACTGTGCACAGCGTCTCGTCTACAACAACAAACGCCTTCATACGGTCGTGATCCCCGAGCTGAGTCATGTCCCCATCACACCAATGAACCAAATTTGATGAGTAAAGTTCATTTAAATTGCTTATTTGCCGTCTCTGTTGAGTCCATAACAGAGATGCACCTATTGTGTGTTCCCACCAGGGCCCGAGTCCGAGCTGAGGCAGAGAGCGACGCGTTCAAGTGCGTGTCAGGAGCACACAAATCTTCACACCCGGCTGGATGTGGTAGAGAAGGTAAAAGGAGAATGTTTGCAGAATCATTATCAAATTCCTTCTCTCCATCTCTGCGACTCCTGCTGCCAAAAAGCCTCTGCAGCGCCTTTGTCTGAATCGAGTGTGTGTGAGAGAGAGAGAGAGAGAGAGAACTGGCACTGCACCAAACCCACCATTTCCGAAAACACCAACGAGACCCTACCGACCAAGTCTCCAGATCCATCCCCCCTCACGCACACACACACACTCGCCGTCTTTACTCTGCCTTTACCTACGAGCTGTTTGGCCTCTGAATCACATGAATACGTGACTGTATTTTTTATGAGTGGCGATTCTATTATTCATACTACAACCCGGTCATGCATTATTCATGTTGCAACCAAACACAAAATACGTCCCCTGTCTTCTCGCAGAAAGTGGAGGACACGGTGGGGAAGTTGGAGGTCGAGCTGGCCTCACTGCTGGACGCCGTCAACGCCCCACAGTGGCGCCCCCTGTTGGACAACGCAGGGAAGCCTACAGTGGACATCGTGGAGGACCCCGGAGAAAGAATCCACTCCTGAATTACTCAACCGTTCATAGATTCTGGACTTGGACTCTGAATAGAAGATGATAGAGGAGGCATTTCTGAAATCAAATCAATTTTAATGTTAGATTCTGTACATTCCTCAAAGCAACATTAGATCTCAAGGGAGGCGTCAGGCTTTTGCAGAAGGCAGAACACACAGATAGATCCTATTTAATCCCATTCCGGTCCTTTGCAGTCAAAGATGAAATGTTGACAATACCATCCAAAGAGATTAGTTCACGGCGAACATGTTTGCAGAGTCTTTCCTGCTCTTCATCGCCCCTCCGCTCTCTCCCAACAAACCCCCCCCCCCCCCTTTATCCACACAAAAAAAACCACAACAGCAGACGAGTCAAATTACTGGAAGGAGTTTTATTTCATTATCAAAGCAGTCAAAGCAGCATGTTTTCGAACAAACGGAGCAGTTTCTGCAGGTATACAGTACAAGCGTTTACTGATTTCCCCCCGTAAAAATCATCCTGCAGCACAGTTTACATTATGCAAAATAGAACCACAAAGAGGAAGTAGTGGCGTAAAGATCAGAAACAGATTCTTCTCCATCGGGCACTGAATTTCAACATGTATCCACAGAGTTAAGACATCTACAGTACGGTACGGCCTCGCAAGCATCGATCTCAAACGTTTTGAATGGGAGGCATGCTGATGCTGGTCACACACACACACACTAGCACGACTGCTTTGGAAACACCTGGTTATATGCTCACGTTAACAGCATCCAACACACGAACACATAACGAACATGTCAGGGAGAAGGTTTTGCAAGCAATGTCCAATTAGGAGTAGTAACCGATATCGAGGAAACGAATGGCAATACTGCAGAGGGATGGGACAATTTAGAGAGGAAAGCTACACTTAAAATCAGTTATTACCCATCTTACGAATGATTAACACATAGTTACAAATTCATATCAGGTGTGTATGTGTGTGTGGACGGATTTCATGTGTGTGTCGGAACAGTTTCTTTGCCTACAAATGAGGACATTCTGTGTTTTAAAGATGAAGTAAATACTGACGGCCCCCCCAAAGTCCCATTTCTTCTTCTTCATCTGCTTCATCTTCTTGGTTTTGCTGCACAGAAAACAATGCAACACTTATCCGGCGAGAGCACAAGCCTGTATACTTGCGGATGAGGAGGGGAGAGGAGAGGAGGGGGGCTTTAAGACAGCCTACAGGAAGCCAAAGGTACTGCATATTGTCTACAAAATATCATGCCATCCATATAACACTTGGATTATACGATTTGTACAGTTTAAGATGTTCTTCATGAAACTTACTGTCCAAATTCAGTCCCGTGGACGAGGCTTATTTTCTGACTTTGGACGAGGCCTGTGTCAGCGTCGAGGTATGCGATTATCAAAAAGCTTGTGCATGCACAAATCAGGCCCAAACTCTAGGTGGCGGCGGCTAAAACAGGCTTATACTGTAAAGGTGCATGCAAAAAAAGGAGCGCAGGGGGTTTGACGAGATCCATGTTGTTAATGCACTTCTTCTTTTTCATCGTGTGTGTATCTTTAGTGGACATGATAACGACCACTTATATTCCTTTACAGAAGCGTCCCAGTCTGATCACACAGAGGGTAATTCATAAAAAAACAAACAATATGGGATAAATATGAGTAAATGTCTCATAGTTCGGATCAAAACCTCATTTAAATAGACTGATTAATCAACTGAAAGGGCTTAGAGGTCATTTTATTGATAATTTAACACGCAAATGAGGAAATATCATAGTAAGAGGTTGAATTTAAGCGTAGCCTTTTATGAATTACCCCCTTAGTGTTCATCATATCTGTCGCTTTTCCTGAATCGTAGTTTTTCACCTTTACACGTCGTCACAATACGTTTGTAGAAATGAGTTTCACTTGCAGAAGGAACACTGGAGTTTTAGGTTATACTGCGAAAAAGAGACAATACATTCACACATTCAAAGTTCCTTAGAAATGGTTATGCAAATGGTAGAAAAGCTTTGGCATATCTTGCCTACAAGTTGTGCCTGCACACTTGGAAAAGAAGAGTCGAATGAAGCGCTATGAAGGTTCGGCTTCACGCAGCTCTTCCCTTTTAGTTTACACGTCGAGTACGCAGTCCCACATAAAACTGTGGTGAGTTAGTCTTTTTCTAAATTACCTATGCTATTTACATTTTTACTTTATTAGGCCTTAGGGTTTTAAGGTGGACTTTGCTACATGTTCCCAGGTGTCCAGGCTGAGATGAATGGCACCACCTTAAACGTACCGCTATCACTACGACAGAAACTAGCTCGTCTATACAACTGGATGTACCGACACTTCAGTGCAGCCCCGCAATCTACAATCTAAACCAAGCACTTACAGAGAAGATGGTGTCTAGCGAAGCGTATCGAGCTTTCCTAATAGATTCTTAAAAACAATGTCATTTTGGGTGATTGGCAATTATTTCCCCCGGAGCAGAGATTCTGAATCCAGACACAGGGGCTAAAATACTATCAATACACAACGCCAAGCAAAAAAACCTTTCACTCTGATTGTTGTACTGTGGTGAGTTACAGCACCTTAATACCCTAAAAAGAGGAAGAAAAGAAATTGTAAATCATATTAGGCTGACACTTTAAGAGCAAAAATCAAACCTGCATTCTAAACCGCTGTGTGATTCATGAATACTGATTATCAACAGGCACCACTTAAACAGTTTTTAACAGGTTTACAGTGTTAGAAACTAAACTCACGTATCCTCTCCGTCCTTGTGTTTGAAGCGTCTAATCTCTGCTGCTTGGATCCGCCTCCGCCAAGCGATGTCGCAAGAGGAGGGAGGCATTCCAACAATTGTTCACAAGCAGGGCGCAAAAAAAACAGAAGAAGAAGGCTAAAGGGAAGAGTGAACTGCAGGCGATGAGAGACATAAACTGGGTGCCTGCGACTGCTGAATAATTAATCAAACGTCCCCGTTAGATTTGCAGTATGGAGGACGAGAGGGGAGACGCTTCCGCACCGAAAACCACTAAAACCCAAAGCCACCACGTGCTGCTATTGCTTGGGATGTCATCATCAGCTTCCATCTGATCTGGAACAACACCTCCTAAGAAAGTGACGCCTTATTAATCATGCTATACGGTAACATTGCATAGTAGTTAGAGCTTACTCTATGGTGGACAGGTAGGCGGGGGACTTTCTGGAAATCTGCTGCGCTCACAGCTTCATTCATGCTTTTACTGGAAGAGTGCTACAGAAACAAAATAAAGATTGAGAATGGTGGGAGCCATTTCGGGGGCCTGATGTGCGTCGGTCACCCTGCCGTGCACCTCCTCCGCCCCTGGCTACACAGCGGACAGGTGAGACAGTAGACAGTATATTGGCGTGGCGTGAGGGGGGTGTGGCACTAACAGCTGCCGGGGGAGGAGCAGACGGAGCCGCACATGCTCAGTTTGGACGAGGACTCCGGCTCCGGCTCGGGTTCCGGTTCAGGCTCGGCCCCGTCTTCGTCGGTGGCCCCGCCCTCGGCCTCGCCGTCACAGTCTCCGCTGGCGTCGTCGCCCGCGGCCTCGGACTGACCCCCCTCCAGACGCTTTTTCAACCTGGGACGGGAGACAGACAGATGGAGACAAAGAGACTGCTGTGAAGACATTCGGTGCTCAGAGGGATAGAAGAAAAACACACACAGTGAGGGGGAGGGAGAGGAAGCAGCAGTACAAGAATACCAGCAGAGGGTTTGAGTCTATTAAACATGTCTGTGCTGGGCTTAATTTTAGCCTTGAGGTCCTCGTTTATAAATAGAACTAAATTGCCATTAATTAAAGCAATTTGATATAATGAGCCAGTGGAAATACAGAAAGTATTTCAAACTAACACTGCAGCAGTACGAGCTGGTCAATAATAAATGAGGCAATAATTTAGAGCAGCAGCAAACTAATATTCCAGCCTTTACATTGCAGAGAGAACACACATTCCATGATGTACAGACCTCAAAGTACTTTAATGTTTTCTATCAATAATATATATATATTCACACTGTCAATAGGCGCTTCATATTTATCCACAGCAGAGCGAGCGCCGTAAAAGCATTCTATTATCTCTGATTTACATTTTCATAAAGGAGAAGCTTGTCACAGCGAGTGAGGATGAAGAGGACCGATGATTTTCAATACGAGAGGCGACGGTTTGGTTTGAAAGCACATTAATGGGTATTTGCTCGGCTTTCAAGTGACATTTGTCTGTATGGTGTTGTTTAGTTTCAGTTCCACATCCATTTGTGTGTCGGTCCTGGTCACAGAATTAAAGTAACTCCGTACTTACACAGCTTTGATTTGTATCAGTGTTTTTATAAGTTGCTTACAGGAGTTATATCTGCCAAAATAGCAGTAAACAGGCCTTTATCTTGTATTAGGCTCAGATCAAATAGAAAGACGGCAAGAATTCAATCGTGTATGTGGGTTTAATTGTATTTTACTTGAACAAAGTTGAAGGATTGTGGTTTTTGTTATGTTCCCTTCTTTGTGTTCTATAAGAGGGAACATGTATTTAATATAGTCACAGTTGACAAAGAGTGTTTGGCCGTGAACGTCTTGAAGGACATTCACAACCTGCATTCCCACACTGAAATGTTCCATCTCCGTTTTGTATGAATAAGGCTGTGTAGCTGTATGTTAACCCTAAAATGACCGTTACCCTAGAAATGTATACATTTTAATGGAATGCAGGGTGGAAATGCCTTCTTTAAAAAGTGCCAGTCACAGTGAGAAACCAAAACAGGAAAGGAGAAAGGAAAACAAATAGAGACATGTGGCATCTCACTTCTCTCGGTTGAAGATCATGAACTCTTGCTGCACCACGTCAAGGCACTCCTGGAGGTAGTCGTTCTCCTGCAAGGCAGCCAACAGACATCATCATCATCATCATCATTGTCATCCCACTCATCATCAACATGGTCTTCCACTGTCAACTCCAGCCTCCCTCCTTCCTAACCGCCACGCTCCACGAGAAATAACCCCAATTCCTCCTTCGTTGTTTGTGAGCTGGCCTCAAATTGGATGTTTGGCCCGAGACAAAAATAGCAGCTCAGATTTCCCGAAGCACTTGGGGCCATGACAACAAGCACTGAAGGTTTCATAATTTAATAATCTTGGTAATAACGCAGCATGAGCGCGCACACACACACACACACACACACACACAAGCAGACACACACACACACACACACCAACGTAAAGACATGAGGTGTTCACGCCGAGCACACACTGTACAGAGCTGATAACAACGCCACGCACACAGGATTTATGTTAATAACCCTGATGTCATGGCGACTGTTTGATGGGAGCGCGTCTCTGCCCGTGATAAACGACGACTCTGTCACACACAACAATAATGCAAACGAGATAATGCGCCTCGAACACACACATCATCACTACCCTGGTCTCGGCTCGACCCCGGTCAGATCACGTCCAGGCTTTTGTCTGGCGCCTCATTCACTGCAGCTCGCCACAAAATTGAAGTGATTGTTGCTAAATCGTCAGTGGTGGAAACAGTTCTTGCGTAATAATCCTTTCAAGTTCCCGGAATAATGCAATTTCTATTTTGCAGCAGAAGGTTTGAGAGAGAGAGAGAATATTAAAGCTTTTGGGATAATTTGTCCGTCCTGATGATGTTCAAAAACAACATCGCTCCACATCAAGATGGAGCGATAGGGAGATAAACACACACACACACACACACACACACTGTTGCTGTGAAGATCTAAGAAGATTACAGTACAACTAATCAGGGCACTTGCAGGAAAGAGCTAAGTTGATTGCGAGGCTCCAAGTCTCGCTTCATGCTCACTGGCACTACAGTAGTTATTCAATCTGTCTGCTGAGCTGAAATGAGAGATAATTCACAACAGATCTGGTTTACTGTCAAGCTCAAATAATGCTCAATCTGATGGGAACCTACACACCAAAAGACAACCAGACTGTCTGATCTATACACCAGCGTCCGTAATCTCGATTTCCTTTAAGTTTAGTGCTTCCTTACTGGAAATAATAATCTAATATGAATAAAGCAGGAATTGTCAATTTATTAAGACAACAGCAAACTGATGAAACACTTTTATACTCTTCCCGTCATCAGAGGGATGATGGAGCACTTTTATCTGACTCAGGGAGGTCTGCAGTTCAGCAGATTGACAGAGTGAGTGAGCGTGTGTGCGGCGGTGTTACGCACAGATTGCGAATCCTTGCTGTTGTCTCTGGAGCGGTTCTTGGCCAGCCTCTTCTTCTTCTTATGAAGCGGACGCGACTCAAGGATCATCTCCTCAAGCTCGAACGTGGGGTCGCAGTGGAGACGACCTTTCTGTTTGGAGGACGACACGCAGGAGAAAATTGTCTGTATTGATTCAAGCACACTCTCTCTCTCACACACACATGATTCCCTTTGCATTATCGAGTCATTACACACCCATTACCATCTGAAAATAAGAGGAATCGACTGTCTGTGCTTTAATGTGTTTTGGATTTATTTTGTGTGTGTCTGTGTGTGTCTGTGTGTGTCTGTGTGTGTGGATGTTTCACAGCTCCACACTAACATTAGGAACGAATCCAGCCTCCATCTTCTTCTCGTACACAGCATCCCAGTTGACATCAGCGAGGTAGGGAGACGTCTGCATGTCAGACAGGCTGGAGAAACGATGCTCCGGGTTCACCGTCAGCAGCTGGGAGAAAGAGACACAGACAGACACAGACAGACACAGACAGACACACACAGACACACACACACACACACACACACAGTCAATTTATTTGCTATAGGCTTCTAAAAATGCTCAGGAGTCGAGTGTGTGAACCGAAAAATCTTCCAAAATAGAAACCACTCAGAATTCAGTCCTCTATAAAAACACACAACCCACCTTTCCTCGTGTATGTTTAATATTCCATGCCGCCAATAGGGGGCAGTATGAATCAAATGAGGTTTGGATCTTGAATGCTCGCACAGATCCACTCATGTGATTCCACACATGAGAGAAGTTATTAATTGAGGGGGGGAGGGTGGAAACGGTAGCGGATACAGTTGTGCCATCTGCTTTATTTGTCACCTCAGGGGTAAATTTAGTACGCAGACGCAACGGAAACGCTCTCCTGTTGTCATGTTTACGCTCCCTTTCAGTGTTTCCTCTCCTTTCCTTTCTGATTCACTTTCCTCCTGCAGGGCCGGTGAGCTCTGTCTCAGCGGAGTGCAGACACGGTAATTGATCAGCAGCAGAGCGGAAGAGACTCGAGCTCTGTCCAGAACACTGACTCACTCACTAACACACACACACACACACTCACACACGCATGCATTCAAGCGTGGTGGTATGCTGCTTTGGAAAAGGAAAAAATAAATACAAATGTCACCTCACCTTGTTTACTAGCAGCAGAGAAACAGGCAGACAGGTAATAATAAATGTGATAATTCACAGTTGTTACGAGTTTCTGTGCGTAAATGTGCTGAAGCCATGAAGTTTTGATTCAAGAAAAAGGGTTTAAACATTTCAGATGGTGAATTGTGTCACTCCACTGGCAGATTTCGACTCATTAGGGAACATTTTTAGCCTCAGTGTGAGGTTAAATCCCTTGTCAGGAGGGATATTGGCACACACACACACACACTGTATCTCTATACACTCTCTCTCTCTCTCCCCTCTATGCTTCCATCCCTCAGATTACCATCTGTCACTTTTCTCCTCCTTTGCCCTGAGGGTCTCAGCCTATCTACCTGCATCCTTCTTTCCTGTAGCTTCGGTCCCTTTTTACCTCAGTAAAAGTGCCCTGATATCAGCTCTTTACCCCCCCCCCCCCCCCCCCCCCCACACACACACACACACACAACTCCCCTTCCCTCACTGCTCTAACCCAAGGGCCTGGACGGGGGAGGGGGGGGCCTGAATCGACCATCTGTGTCCAGGCAACAGCAGCAGTATCTGGGGTCAGTTTACTCTCACTTCACTCGGTCAGAAATGCTAAATCAAAATAACAGAAAAGGGTTTGCGTCTGTGTTTATTCATCTACAGAGAAGCAGCTTGTATAATTCCTGCTGCGGGGGAGATGAACTGTTCAGGGACACTTTAAGGGCTAACTATGCTTATCAAAGCATTCCTCCATTGCGCTATTAGTCAAAGAGACTAAGATTAATAACATAACTGTGAAACAACACTTCAAAACAACAAGACACATCCCTCCAGCTCACCTTCCTCATGAGGGAGACCAGGTCCTTGGGCCAGGCTGGATTATACTGGACACTGACTGTACTGAAGAGCTGAATCAGAGACTCCACTGAGTTACTGGCATGGATGTCATAGGGCCTCTGGAGTGGAAACAGGAGAGGGAAGAAGTGAAACATTTATGAAAACAAGAGGAGATACACGTTTGAAGACGAGTTCAGGGGATGTTCCGTTGCGCTCACCCAGCTCCGCAGTACTTCGAAGGCCGTCACCCCGAGTGACCACCAGTCCACCTCAAAGGCGTAGCCAGTCCCCCCGCTTATAAACGACTGGAAGATCTCTGGAGCTGAGAGGACAAACACAGATGGGAATCACTCAGCGGGGGAATGTTCAGGGAAAGTACACGCGCTCCTGCCAACAGATGTCCTTCTTCTCAAATGTCCAATATGATCAGATGTATGATTTTCATATCAGCAAACACAATATCTGATTTCAGTCACTCAATAGTTGTTATTATAAATTGATGATGATGTATGCACAGTGTTGTTTACTGTGTTGAAAGAACCAAAATGTGTTTAGACATCCCTCGATTGACCCCTGACCCTACTCCATCCACTTTAACAGGTATCTATCTCTTATTTTGTAACATTTATTTGCTCAAAGCTCTTGGCCACCATGATGTCATCGTTTGAGGTTTCAGATGCAAATGCCACCAGGGCTTGACTCAGGTGTGCAGTTACCCATGTAGGGTTTGGTTCCAGCTAAGGCCGTGGCTCTCTCTCCGTCCTTTATTATCGTGGCAATGTTGAAGTCTGTCAGGTGGGCGTGGCCTGAGAGGAGGCAATCACACCAGGCGTTAAAGAAGCATTTCAATGTACAATACTGCTGTCTGTATACCCCCCCCACACACACACACACAAGCAAGCAAGCAAGCAAAAAATGTATGCCATCCTTACCTTGCTCGTCTAACAGGATATTGTCTGGCTTGACATCTCTACAGGAGACACAGAAACACAAACATGATGACATGAAAACAAGATTCGTCACCAGGCTTTCACCCCCTCCCCCACAAACAGCATCCATACACAGCACCTAAGTGAAAATGACTGGTGAACAGGAGACACGTCATTTACTAAACTCACTCATCTGCGCAGTCCTCCTCACTGTCAACAGGTGGCAGGCATGTTTGCGTCTATCCCATTAAGTCAGTTGTGTGTAGTGAGCACAACATCCAACTCTCACTGTAAAGCAATTTCTATGGATATTTTTGAGGTCATTTCATCAGCCTATACCACCAGGGGGTGCTACAAGTATCAGCAGTGGTACAGTACACAGGCCACAGTTTGAGAACCAGTGCTTTGATTGGACATTGAGTTATTTAGTATTTGCTCAAACTGTTACTGTTGATATACATAACTTATATTAGTGAAATATATTAGTTATGGTAAGAAAAATGTCGTGAGATGGCTCAGGCTACATCTCATGGTTTATGGTCGAGGAGAAAATATTAGACACACACACACACACACACACACACACACGCTCACGTGATGTGTGTGTTACATGTTGTTGCATGTGTCTGTATCTCAGAGAGAGAAGGAGAATGACTGATCACAGGGAGGGTCCTGCAGTTTGTTTACACATGCTTATTTCACTGGGCACCCATGCAACAGAAGCACACACACACGCACACACACGTGCACACAACAACACAAATGCACACCAATATTTCCCAGCCCCTTCTGTCCCTCCATAGTCAATTAACAGAGCGCACAGCTTATTTAATTATGCTGCACATCACTCTGGTGTGAAAGATGCGTGCAGTCCACAGAGAGCGTCTACACACCCCATAGGATGAATGTGTTCACTGTATCCATGCAACACTAAGCTGGTGCTCACATCCTCTGCCAAAACCTGGAAGGGGAGGGGGGCAGGGGGGGGATAGACCACCGGTACATGCCTGGTGGAAATATACTGTGAACTGTACAAGAGCAGCATCTGTTTGATGTGCTAAATCCCTCATTCAGTCAACATTTGATTCATTTTGCAGGAAGATCAAAAACACAGATCCAACTTGTAACAGCATCTGAAGTTATTTCTCCTTAATTTATGAACAAACATCCAGTATGAAGTGATGCCACACGTAGAAGTTGGTGAGAGGAGGAGAGGAGGCAAAGGAAAGGAGACGTCTTTAGGGATTCTCTACTTCTACTTCCCGTCTTCTCATTGGACTAATTTTACCTCCTTGGGCATGGTGGCAGCTGACTGTTGCTAGGAGACTGGAGACCCTTCTTCCTTCAGTTGGTGCAACAAAATAATTGTATAGTATTCTCCTGTCAAAAACTTACAGGGTGGAACAAAATTGTAGCGCAGGGGACGTCCACGGATACCCAGGGATTGGATTACGGCTGTGAGAGCAGACGCTAGTGTGTCAAAGGCAGAATAGTTGATGCCGTGGAGAGAGGCGAGAATATGGAAGCAAAAGAGAATCATGCTGAAGGGATGTTTGTCACCTCCATCTCCTCCTGCTGACAGTTGTGATGTTTACATCATGGTGGTCTCTGGCAAGCAGACACGAAACAACACGGAGGCTCGTAGTTTACTGGTGGTAAACAAACGATAACGCAACGCTTTTGTCTTGGGGGATATAATGGAATCCCCTGTTGAGGCCATTTGTTTCCATTGCATTTAGTGTAACGTTCCAACTCTTTAATTAAAGAAACACTGAATAAGTCACGCACGGCGAGCTGGCAAAGTAAACAATGAAATGCACAGCGAGCAGTCTGTACTATTATTAGTCTTTACAATCCAAGTCTATACTATTATAGGGACACCACAAGAGAAATACAACACGATTCCATCACGTATACATGACATGTTGTGTAATGGCAGCCTGAGGTGAGTTTGCCCTTTGAGGAAGCACACAAGGAGGCTGCAGACTCTGATGTGACTGTTTACGTGCCAGAATACATTGATTTACAATTGTATAATCTAAAATACAGCCTATGCATGACCTTTGAAAAACCCAAGTAATGCCTTAATCAAAGTTTTGAAGTGTATCTACACACTCAGACTGTTGATCAGCTGAAGGGGATGTGTGAGGGTTTTCGTTGTTATTCCTCATTATTACAGTAAATTATAGGAGGGAACATGTAAACAAATGTGTGAGACAGGTGTGAAATGAGTATCAAGTAAGAGGCTAGTGTCTGAATGTTTGGCTGAATGTGACATTGTGTTTTCACTCATTGTGCACAACAGTGATGCAACAGGAAAGAGTAGAAGTGGGTCAATATTTTGTCCTGCACATCAAAGGCTTCACAATAAGCTGTAGACCAAGATAAGAAATTAAACAGATTTGTATGATAAGTTCCCTTCATAGTGGGCAGATGTTGTACATCCAATAAGATGCAGGACCTGAAATGAAAAATTTATTTAAAATATTGTAACTAGAACGAAGTTAATCAGATTGAGCCTCGGTGTCCTGGGTGTACAAAACAACTTTGACTTTCAGTTTGAGTAAAATCTATTTCTCTCTGCAGTCATTAACAGATTTCTTTTCTTTTATTTCATAATGAAAATTGTTGTGAATTACTACAAGTGGCTCCATCTGACGGTGTTGGAAAGATTTTGCTCAGATTTTGGAGCCAGTGTTTGTCTGGATTATTGAACACAAGCTGTAGCTCCATTTAATGCCATTTGTGTTGTTTTGGATCTTAAACTTTTGTGATGCTGTTATTTTTAGCGGTACTGCAGTAAAGGTTTCTATGAGTAGCTTTTATATCCAGCACCCTGACAACCATTCAGCCCAATATCTGAATTATTCCCACTTTTTTGGTCCGTTTCCGCCAGCTTCACTGATTATGAGCCGTGTCAACAAGTGTGGGTGCCTGCCAACAGAGTTTGGCTTTGCTGCCGTCACACTTAAGTCTGAAATGCTCGTTGTGCACCAGACAACAAAACTGTTGGATCGATGAAAAACAGGCCTAAGGGTGACCTGAAGGTGGCGCCAGAGAGGAAAAACAGCAAAAGGGTTTATCGTTTTCATGACATGTCGCAACAATCTCTCCTCTGTGTTTTGACCACAGTGGACAGCCTGGCCTGAAGGCGGTGTTGTAGAAATGACCAGGGTGTCTTCAATATCAGGACAGTTCAACCTCTGAGGATCATCATTATCAAGCGCAAATTGGAAGAAAGGTAAGGAAATGGAAATGGAAATGGTGACATAATGGTGGAAATAATGGAAGAGTAGATAATATCCGGAAATTGCTGTACCACACACATACACACACACACACACACACACACACACACTCACAACAAACCACATTGTTGTTCCAAGGTAGAACTGGAGCCAAAATGAGATTTTTGAACAAGGTTCAAACAGTTTTTCAGCCATCTGTGGTGTAAAATCTGTATTCTGCTGAGACTCTCTGCTCTTCCACTTACAGTGCTGCGCTTACTGCTGTGCTCAGCATATTTAAACAAAAAGCTGTGGACAGCGAGTCCTCGCTGGTTGAAGAAGATGGATGGGAACAATTACAGCTATACACACACACGAGGGCCATCTATGGATATGTAAAGTAATATAAATAAAAACAGGGTTATCCAAATGACTATAAAGTGATACTCCTCAGACGGGACACAACCGGGACTCAGAGACAATAAAAGGAGAAAAAGCTTCTAAAACACTTTCCTTGCGTATAAAGCTTTACATTCCTAATCTACTTTAATATAGATTCATGTACGTACATATACTTTTATGTGATTTCATTTGGTCTGAATTTGACTGCTACATTAAGCTTAACTAAACGTGCTGTGGTTGTAAATACTCCCAGAAGCTGCTCACACTCAGCTTAGACAGGTGAAACATCTGAGGCTCCATCTCTCCTCAGCCAGAGGAGCAGAGAACAAAATGAGTGGCGGTCGGTCATGAATCATTTCTAACCTCACGCAGGCCCCTTCTGGTTTTAAGGGGTTGGAATGGAAGCATGACAGGAATAACAAAGTGTGTATCACGGGCTGTTGGGACATGACATTAAGTGAAAGCAGGTAAGAGTCTCTGGTGTGAGGTGACACTTTCTGCCTGCAGCTTTGAAGCTCCTCTGACTTTGCGATTCCTATCAGCTCAGAGATGCTTTTACAAAGGGAAAGGGTTATAGCAATATTCCTTCCGGAACACCAAGCAGGTAATGCATTCTACCAAGTCACAACATGTAGACTGAAGGAAGGAGACGCTTTCATTTGACTAAAATTCACTTTGGTGCTTTGATTGCTGTACGAGAACATATCGTTACATTGACACGTTTGTAAGGCGATCCCTGCGAGCCCACAAAGCGGACGTTTTTCAATACTGTATGTGTTTCAAGCACAATATCAAAAGTCAGAGGCACAACCCTGAGAAACGCTTCCCTGCAGGGGAAACACGAGGCTTTGAACTGAGAGCAGGAGAGCTTACAAGATTTAGTATTTTCAAGGAAACAATATAATGATGTAATGGGCTGACATCGTTGCATTTGGTACATGTTGAAAGTAAGCACTATGAATATCAATGATTGATGAGGAAACTCTTTGGATCCGCCTTTAACACCCCGTCTCTCTGAACTGTTGTTTTGATGTTTAAATCAAAGAAGAGCGGTCGATCTCCCAATTCAGGTTGCACGGCCGTCAAACATCTACAACGCTGTCATAACCAGGTGGTGGTTAGGTTCCCAGATTGTATGCAATGGAATTCCAAAGCGCTCAAAATAGCAACAACATGGCGTGAGTTTTATTTCTAAACCAGATCAATAAACCATCACATGAGCCTGAGGTATATTGACTAAACTGGTCATACTAGAAGGCGCTCATACCTCCCCCCAGGCTGAGTAGCTCTCAAATTATTGACCATTATGTGTACCTGTGGATGATGTGCTGATTCTGCAGGTAATCCAGCGCCAACGTCATCTCGCAGAGGTAGAGTTTGACGGCGTCCTCGCTGAACTGGACATTCTGCTGCAGGTGGTACCTCAGATCTCCCCCCAGCAGGAGGTCCACCACCATGAACATGTCCTCTTCATCCTGGAAGGAGTACCTGGGGAACCAGAGGAGTGGAGGTTAGGGGGAGGGGACGGACATGAGGCTCAATCACGGTACAGTTTACAACATAGACTCATGCTGTGCACACAAAGGCAAAGACTGGAGGCACAAACTACACACATGTTGCTTTGGTGCTCGTATGTGCTTGTGCTTGCATGCAATATATACAGATGACACAGTTAACACACACACACACACACACACACACACTGTGAACGTGCACACATGCATATTTATACTGCGTGGAAAGCCGTACGCACATATAGCCACAGGACAACATGCCATTAACATACATCTTTCTGTGCTTTCTATCAAAACAAATAACTCTAAATTGGCAACCTTCATGAATTATTCACATCCATGCATGCATCAATGGCCACTTAGGCTAGTTAGTGTGTGAATGTGCATCTCCACACAGTCACGTTACACAGCAACAGATTAACACCCATCATCATCCCAACAAGAAGCCACTCATTTGAAGGAACGCGAACAGAGAGGAAGTGATCTCCGAATTAAGGCTTGAAAAACATTCCTCTGTGCTGAAATGCGACTTCATTACGGCTGGCTTGTGTTCCACCAGACATTTTTTGTCAATCAGGCTTACTAATCATGCGCGTCAAATTAAAATACAGCCTCTTAATGATCTGGGTGGGGATTTGTAACACGCCACTCCACAATTTCGACGCCAGCCAGTGAACAAAACACTAAGCTGCCGCATGGGTGAACAAAGGAATCTAATGTCTCATCAAGAGGAAAATAAAGGCAAAATATTTCCTCAATCGGGATCCCCGTGTCGTAACATCTCGGCTTGCAGAGGCAGCAAACAAACGTGCACCCCTGTGATTTCCTCTATCAAAGTCAGTCTAATGTGGTTGTTACTGACCCAATTCTTTATTTTCCCATTAAAGCTTTGACAGTGTGGTGTTATTACTTTCTTACAGCTGCAGGTTTTCCTCTGGATCGTCAGGCTTAGCTTCCAGCGCTCGGGCGGGGGGGGCGAGGGGGCGGAGGGGGGGCGGAGGGGACGTGGTGATTGCTCCTATTCAGGTGCAATTTCCTGCCTTTCTAAGTGAGAAATAGGGCCGAGTGTTTGGTGCCGAGCGAAAATCATTCCATCTCATCTATGGATTGGTTCTGCCGCAGCAAAAAAAAAAAGAATTTGCAGTGCTGTTGAGGTTTTCTCTTCTCCTAAACAACACAGAGATTAATTGTGAAATGGTGCAGCAGCGTTTGTGCGGTGAGCTCGGTCGTGACGGAGAAGCACGCCACACTGACACACAACACGCTTGATCAACAAAAAAACATGATGTTTTGCTGATGCTGAAGGTCCTGATGCGGTCAACAGGAAATGACAGCAGCATCAAGTCCACCAGCCACAGCGAGACCAGCCTGGCCTGACCCCAGAGAGATCAGCCTCAGTGTAAAACACAGAGCAGCCTCAGCAGATGGCTGAGCCCCAGGATGCAGTTTGCTCTTGGCAGGAATTCCCCACGATTCCCTTCACCTTTTTATCACCTCATTGTCACAGTCTGATTCTCGTTGCCCCATTGACAGGTGAGCTTCTTCTTCTGAGGCAACAATCAGCGCTAAAAATGGCCTTCCTTCCCAAACCACCGCTGTACTCTACACGGCCCTGAGAGAAACGCCGCCGCTCGCTCTTGTTGTCACTTCCTTCCTCACTTTTGCTGAGGTGACAGGAACATGTCAGATATGTGCCGACAACTCGAGCGCATGAGCGTTCCGGCGCTGACAAGACTTGTCACCTTTAAGACTCTCGCCGAAGGATGGGAACGAGAAGAAACAAACAATTTCTTCCCGGTTTCTTGGAACACATCTCTGCAAATACCATGTGAAGTACACAGATTTGACATTTGCAAAAGTCAGCTAAAAGACCGTTCTGCTGTCAGGGAGTGGACAGGAATGGTGGATACACAATGATGAAGAATGGAAGTGTTACGATAATGGACCCTTTTCTGACTGAACCGTCCTCTTAAAGTACTCTCTGATGAGTTGTGAGATGGAACAAAATCACTCATCATGCCAGCGTGTTCACATTCACAGCGGGTGGTCTGATTACACTGAAGAGCCAGTAATCAAAACACACAGATCTCTGTGACACGGTTATTCAGTGTGGAATCTTTCTGAACATCCTGCCAGTCCTTGCGCCTGCTGGTGAGTCCGTATGGACACACTGAATAGGCGAATGTTAACCAAATACCAGGCTTCACACACACACACACACACACACACACACACAGACACACACCTATGGCTGCAGTTCTCACCATATGTGCAGAACATAAAGAAATGCCACAAAGATGCAACCTCGAGTCGAGGTAACTTAGCGGGCATAAGATGCTGCGCTTACTTACAGTGTGCAGTGGTAGCCATGGCAACAAGGTTTTTGGGTCCCCAGTAAACCAGGTGCTTGTGAACACAGCTGTGCAATAATAATAATAACAACAATAATAATAATAATGATTACTACTATTAATTATAATCATAATAATCCCCAAAGTGCTGATCCACTTCCTTCCATTGCAATATTAGATTTTGTGGCACAGAAAAGTTTTTCCAGACTGATTTTTCTTTCCTGCCCTCTGCTGTTCTTCAGTCTCAAAGTTGCAGGTCAGGAAACTGGGTGTGAATGAGCGCCTGGCACTAATCTGGGGTCTGGGGAGAGCTGTAACTGCCCAAAGCCTGCAGGAGAACACGGGCAGCGCCAGGACCGTCCTAGGCTGCAACAATCACAGCGCTGAGAGAGAGGAAGGTTAGCCGGCTAGAAAAAGTACAAAAAAAAAAGGGAAAAGAAACAGGCTGAAATATTCAGGCCACAGTGACAAATGAGCCCGGGGAGGCGAGGGAGGAGAAATACAGGGAGAGAGGAAGAGGAGTTTGGAGGAGAAGGAGAGTCGAGGAGTGTGTCGGCCCCTTCTTCATGTGCAAACTTTAAATGGCCTACATAGAGGCGATGGCAGGGACGGGGCTGACTCACGCCGACACCATGACTCAATCACAGGACACGCGCCCGCTCCTCTGAGGATCCCTCCTCCAACTATGGCGTGAGCAAGCGCTGCCTCTCTCTCCCCTTACACGCCCCCCGGCTGGTCACCCCAAAAAAAACAGGGCGCCTCCTCTGGCCTGCTTTCACAAGGTGCACCTTCAATGCCGTGTCCTATTAAGAAGAAAGTTCTTTAAAAAGGAGTGTGTTGAGTAGTTAGAGAGGATTCATCGGATTCATGGCCACCAGGGGGAAAAGGGAAGTTTGGACTTGTTTCTCTTCTCCGCCTCTCCGTCTTTTCATGCTTTCAAACTTCTCACAGCTTCTTGTGTAGAAACGTCAGCTTACAGTCTGATATCATTGTATTGACGCACAAAAAGGCTGGGAAAGCAAAAAATAATGAAGTAGGAGGTAAGGAAGCTCTATAAAAGATGCAGATTTAGCTCATAATTCTTTGTGTCACTGTGAGGTTCTTCCACATTACACACAGAGCAGATTTGATTTAATGCTGATATCCAAAATATTGATTCATTCCAGCGTAAACCACAAAGTGCTGGAAAATGATGATGCGTGAATGCAGAATGCTATATTGGACTCGAAACTGAGTCAAGTGTTTTGGGAATGATCCCATAATTCAAGATGTTTTTGAGGCTAAACCCACACACACACACACACACACACACACACACATGCTGTGGGCTTGTTATAACTGCTGACTGGGGGTGTAGGGGCTAATTTGTTCCACTGCCTTCTTAGGACTTGTTCCTTTCAGGCCTAAAATCAATATTCTTAATGGAGGCTGAACAGGACACAGCACATCTATCCTCGCTCGCTCCTCTTGCTTGTTCATTCACGCTCTCTCTCTCCCTCTCTCTCTCTCTCTTGCTCACTCAACGACAAAGCAGCGACCGCGACTCCTCCACTCCAGATGACTCACTGCATGTTTTTTTGGGGGCTCTTAAAAAAAATCCCTTAAAATAATCTAAGGGGAAAAAATAAATAAATCTGTCTCTTAAGGACGTAAACACAGCAATGACTGCGACAACCGTAAAGCCACTCTGCAAGTTCTCATCCTCTCTCTGCGGACGTTTGTCCATTTGGTTTCACGATTCACCGCTGCCTCTCCCGGCTCCTGAGGGAGGAAGGGTGATGGCGTTTGAGTGATCTGTTGTGATGTAACGCTTAAGGCGAAACCTTGCTTTTATAATTACGTACACTCTGTAGGCCAGGGGATCAATTTCACCGCTACGCCTTAATGCAACCCAAGCTGATTATTCACGAGCACACTTTAACAGTGTGTGAGCAGCGCGGCCCTCCTGGGTGGGATGAAGTGACCTTGCACTTTACGGCCTAGGAAACGGATCCCAGGGAAAGAGGAAGTCAGCATCTTCTCATGTGTTGCAAATCCTTACAAGGATTTGTGTGGATTTGCGGCGCGGGAGATAGTTGATTTCTCTTCCTCCCAGGTAATCCGTTCTGTGTATTCCCGACTCCTACACATCCTATATGTTGTGTATATGCAGCGGTAAGGGAACGGGCCCGGCAATTACTGTGGCCTGCAGACTCGACATCCACACCGGCTTACGGGCCAGACGGGATTCGCCGTGTATCTTCAGCAGGTTTCCTCCTAATGAATTTCTCTCTGAAGCCGAGGATGACGATGCTCAAAAGCGGAATTCCAGGCAGCCTCAATGAAAGCAGTGCCTCAACTATAGAATGTGTGTGTGTGTGTGTGTAGGTGAGAGTAGCAGTACAAATCCTCTTACTGTGCTCACCTATTTTTTGTCAAAACTAATCAATGTTGAATCCTTTCTTAGCACCATCTTCAGCGCCCCTCCTCCCCCTCCCCCCTCCTTTACGCCGTCTCCCATCTCCTCGCTTGCAGGGATCATTACTTTGCTCTGACAGCTGTTTGGTGCGATTTCCCCACATCCTCTCCCGGCTCTTGCTGCTGACTCTCTCTCTTTCCTTCCCTGCCACTGTATTAATAAAAGCGCTCGTATGAAGCGTCGTCAAAGCTCGGGAGTGAGTTGCATCCATTGTTGTTTGCTTTTGAGAATATAGGCAGTGTCCCCCCCCCTCCCGCCCACCACTTCCCCAAATCCCCAGCTGGTCTATTACACATCCATTAATAATGCACTGAAGTGCCCAAATGCCAGGCACCAGATATCACAACGCTCCATTTCACAAGTCTATATACACAAGCAACTCTGTGATCTAGGGGGAATTGGTGAAACAGACTTCACATGCAGTGAACCAATTAGGCTCCTGGTTGTTACACGGCGAAGGAAGACGAGCTGTAGATGAAGCCCGAGTTTCCCATCAGTCTTATCTTATTACCTGCCCGGGACGAGCTGTTGTGTCAAACAGCAGATAAATGAAGCGGACAGTTTACGCAACGCATACAGGTGCATGGCGTAACAGCACACACACTGTCACACACACACACACACACACACACACACATGCACCGGTACAGTGTGTATGTGTGCGTGTGTGTGAGTGTGAACTAGGGCAGAAATAACCAACCTAACACAGGCTCGCGCTAACAATTGATTTCCTTTATGTTTCAGTGTTCTGCTCGCTCCAATTTAAAGAGAAAAATTGAGCTGAGATTTGTTTTGTTTTTGTGCACATTCTCACAGCAGGGCCTCAGACCCACAATACGGCTATTTGGGCTGATGTGCATGAACTGGATGAAGCCAGAAGTATTTTGGTCAGCGACTCTCTGCAAATCAGCACGAGGGAACGTTGCTTGTTGCTTTCGAGTAAACGTTCCCATTCTCTCTCCCACACTGAAACATCAAACTCTGTGTGATCTCCCCGTGTGACTGCAAGTTCTGCTCCAGCTCCTTCCGGGTTCATCCGCAGATCGAGACTCACAGATGGCTGGCAGATACAGGATCCAGCAGGCTGTATTTCTACCTGTTCAGGCGTCCAAATCACTGCAAATCAGCAGACAGACACAGGAAGAAATCCAGAGAGGCTCTTCCTGGTCAAAGATGTTGTCATTTGAGATCCCCTGTCACAACTGATCAAGCCGCTTGCAGTAAACACTGCGAAGATACTTGCAAACACACGCAACCAACAAGCCAGAGGCATCACTGCTGGGGGTGTGTGTGTGTGTGTGGTGGGGGTTGTGGTGTCCCTGCACCACCTGTGCACTCGTGTGAAGTTATTTTTCTCATTTCTCCTCGTTCTCCCGCAGCTTCATGTGGGACCAGGTTGGCCAAACGTTACGAAACATCATCCTGCCAAGGACCGTGGGTGCTGTGCCGAGTCAACATTGTTACCATGGCTCTTTAGCTGCACTGGGACAGCGGCCAGGGCCTGCCAAGTGTGTTGTCAGACAGTAGGAGCTGCAGCCAGGGGCTCCATCACACAGCTGGTCCCCCTGCCTGCCATCTCTACGGTTTTTTTTTTTGCCCAATCTGGTCAATGCCAAACAGGTTGTCGTGGTCGTTGCCTTTGCCTGCTGCGCCCCCCCGCCCCCCCGTCGCTGTGATGTTCTCCGTGCCGAGCAGATTGTGACAGCTTCCATGCGGGTCTCGAACAAAAGGAGGTGCCATAAGAGTTCAGAGCGAGAGAAAAATACTGCAGATCTATTTTTTAAAGGGATGGATTAATTTAAAATGGGGTTTTACACAGATTTTATGTCTCTGTGCATCTGACCGTTTGTCTTGGTTTACAGTAAATGAGGGCTCCTGGCAGTGGAGGCTCAGAATGTGCTTCCATTAATATAATGTGAAGAGAAAATAGAGTGGAAATGTCAAGAGTTATGGACCCGAGTGCCTCAAGTAAAGAAATAAAACAGATAAATTAAAGTGCAGGGTGCATTTCTCTCCTACTTTCATGCTGGATTTACAAAAAACGAATACTTAATGTTAAAATCCCTCTTAGCAAGTAGTAGTACAGTTCAATAGTATCTCTTCTGTTTCTCTGATGGTCACATGGAAGCTAACGTGGGAGCAAATACGTGCGAGAACTTATTTTCGTTATGTTACGTTCCTTTTCCGTGATGGACAGCGGCATCTTTAACATATCTGTAAAGCAGAGGGACGAGGTGTGAAGTGTGAAACTTGTCGTTCCCACATATTGGGAGCTGCAATGATTCTCCACTCGGTGCCTTTGTCACAAGAAACAGAGCTGGATTGGGCGCAGGAGAGAGCAGAGTGGCGATCTACTGTAGAACACGGAAAGGCTTTGGCTGCCTTACACACTCCTGCAGGGAATTAAACTATAAAAAAAGATTTAAAAGATACACGGCCCTCTTACTGTACACTCATTATAATGCCATCGGTTGATTCTGGCGCAGCGACTCCTCTTACAAAAGCTGCAGAATCAACTTTCACCCACACACACTCACACAACTTAGTTAAGGAGATGAGCCGAAGAATTTGTCTTGGATGGCGTGTACGTAACCGTGTTCGCATAATCCATCCATCATGGCGTGTGTGTGTGTGAAAAATAAACGATTCTGCTGGTAATTGCTAAGAGAAGACAAGACACGTGCGGCGTCGTTCCACCAATTACAAGAGGAGCAGAGCGCTTTGTGTAATACGCCATGAAACGCCGTGCCAGGTCCCCAATTACATTTAGAAACGTGTCCCGCTCGGAGATGAGCGTTGAATAATGACAGCGGCTTCCATTCACCCACATATCAGACTCCAGGGGAAGAGTGAGGTCATTTCAAACCACAGTAATTATCAAATGTGTGCTGCACGGGCGCAGAGTCAAAATTAATTTCCCGATATATCTCTCCGGTGTAAACCACTTCTTCGCTTAATAGCTGTTGGTTCCAAAAAAGGAAGTGAAGTTTCCCTCCCCCCCTTCAAGCGTTAATAACATTAAATAAAACTTTCCAAAACTTGCAAAATGCAGGTTATAGTGGATCGCATGCAACACCAGGAAGTTAATAGAGCGACACGTGGATGGGGTGTGTTTTCTAGAGCTGCAGCAGATGTGAGAGCGAGCATGCATTACTCTCTGGAGACGGGCGCCAGATGCACGGACAGACAAAGCAGGCCACCAAACACACAGGCAAGGCAGGCGAGACAGGCGAGGCAGGCGAGGCAAGGCAGCGCAAGAAACCACATCGATAAAGTGTAAAAACAAATGATAGTCACCAGAGATTTACTAAAAAAACATGTTCAATTTCCTGTAGGATCTCAAGCTCTCTAAAGACGTTTCGGACCTCATCTCTCTCTATGCACTGCTGCTTGTTCATGTACTTCATGGCGTACATCTTCTCCGTGTCCCTCTTTTGCACAATGCACACCTGCAGGGGAGAGAGAGGGGGAAGGGAAGAGAGAAAGAGAGAGTGTCAGGCAATATAGGGACAGGTGTGTGTGTGTGTAAACCTATAGAATAACAAACACACGTCCTTGTCTTCACCACTGTTCCCATTCTGACACATCTTAGAGCTCTAATGTCACTTTTTACAAGCAAATCACCTCATTATTTATGTATTACATGTTGGGGTTTCTCATCAGGAAGTGGCTGCGAGAGGTCAGAAGGGTTTCGGACGCGAGAGAGGTCGGCGTCATTACCGCAACCTCACCATGCAACGCACACACTCATTAGACACGTCACTTATGGAAGTTCCCCCGGGCCTGACAAAGAAGTTGTTAAAAGCCTGCAGAGAGGAGAGTTTAACATCTCAAGGACTGTTTCGGTCTCGGGTCGGTCACAGGAAATGATGTAATTTTAGAAACCGTGGCGATGGAGATGGTGAAGGTGGCGGTGGAGTAAATTCTCTGAAGCTTTGTGAGATGTAATGTGCATGACAGTGCTGAGGAGGAACGCCACCAACGCTCAAACGCTGTTAGAAATGTGCTTACAGTCAGTGGGCGAACAGAAGACAACACCAAATTCATAATCTCTCATTCTAAACTGACTTAAAGATACTGAAAATACTGCAGTTTTGTAACGCAGGGGGGGATGCGATCAAACACATTCAAGCGCCAGCAGGAACTAAATGCATCTGCGTCACGTCTCAACCCCGCTGTTGCGAAAGAGTCCCGAGGTCAGATTAGGTTTCGATCCAAACCTCTCCGAGAGTGGAATCGGACCAAACCGCGGTGAGCCAACAGCGCCGGGCCATTACGCTTCACAGCAGACCTGAGCCGAGCCGCTAAACTATCTGTCCTCGCTTTGAAGTGGAGCGAAATGTGTTTGTGCCCACACGCAGCAGGGTTGCGGTGACATGGCAGCACGCTCGTTACACGCCACTTCATAACTTTAATTACACAGCGATTAAAGGCAATAAATCAGCTTTTTCAAAACCTCACGCACACTTGACGCGTTTGAAATTGGCCCCGAGTACGCTTTTCTTGGAGGGATAGACCGGGACTATGCATGTGTGTGTGTGATTGTTAATTGATTTAGTCAAGCATGTAGATTGGAGTACAGAGAAGTCTCGTGGATAGATGCAAATAATAGATCATCTTATAATCTTAACGATTACGCAAAATGGAAATGGAGGAAGACACAAACTTCTTGCTGAAAGTGCAAAACAACCCGCCTTAACTATCAACAGTGGAAATGGATGGATTAATCAATATAATGAACATTGGAACCAAAATGGAACAGAATTTTGTTTCTGGAGAATTCTGGCCAGGGGAATTTTCAGCCGGCGTTTTCCAGTCTGGCGCGGCTCAATATGGCGGCTTTCTCCTCCTGACAACGCGAGCCAGAGCGGCAGAAGCAACAGCCTCAGAGAGTCATTAAAGCTTTTACTCACTCTTTAAATCTCACCAAGACAGAAAGCTGCTAATGGACTGTGAAAACTTCTTGTAGTCCCCGGCTGAATTTGCATTTTTCAACATTTTCATTAACCCCCCCCCGCCCCACGTTGAAATGAGATATCGCTCAACTACACCCGCCTGCAGCATTCAAACATACTGTGGCATTAAATACAAACTCAACTCAAAATATGGAGAAATCTGTAAATGGGTCAAGGCGATTTCTTTGGAATGAATTTACACTGGGGAAATAAGTTTTTACAGCCGGATGTAAGATGGCATGAGGTGTTATAAGAGACGTTTCTCATGTGGTGACAGGAGGAAATCTATAACCATGTATAACACCATCTATTTAATTGTGCTCATGATTTCCCCCCCGAGCTGAGGAGCTGAAATGAGCGCTTAGAGAGGGGGAGGAAGAGGGAGAGGAGGAGGGAGGAGAGGGGGGGTTTGCCTCTGCTGTCTGCTGGTTCGGCCCGGCTCTCCAGCTCGCACTTCGCTTTTGTCACATCCATTACGGCCTCGCTCGTCACCAGCTGAAACTCATCAAATCCATTCTTTTCCCCGTGCAGGAAGTGTCAGTTTCTATTGAAAAGGAAAGTGGTTTAATCAGATTTCACACATATATTAATGAATGGAATGGAATGTTATCAATATCACTGTTCCAGCCTGTCGAGCCTCTCCTGGACTATTTTAAATATATCTAGCTTGAATATTTTACAGCATTGGAGATACGGAAGCTGTGAATGGATGTCGTTGGATTGAAGTTTCTGTTTAAGTTATGCTGATTTAATTCTGATTATAGCGTTTCCATGCCATTTAAATATTGCATAAATCTGATTCAAATTTAAGTTTAAGACGCCAAGAATCTAGAACTTACACTTCTATACAGCATAAGTTGTTGTTTATGCCATCTATGTGTAAGTATCATGTGTGAGTGTGTGTCAGCTGTGAAGATCTGGAGGTGTGATCATGTCACGCGTGTGTTGGACACTGCTGGCGGTCAGTATGGGCACACGTGTGTATGGAAGCGTGTGCTGCTTCCCCCACGTTGGGCAGCTAGAGAGGTCTTACGAAAGAAGAAACGGTGGCGTCACATGGACGGAGACGTGACAAATTTCATAACCGAGCCTCCGTCGAGTCTCAGCATCAGATATGACAGCGTCCGTCATCTCCCGTTAGATTCCGTGGGAGGGAGTCGGAGCAGCCAGGGGACGACTTTCTAAAAAGGCTTTATTCAGATATTCATAGGCCACATTAGCAATTCAATGCATTATTCCCGTTTAGCACGGAGCAGAAAAAGTACCAATTTTGAGTCAAGAGGTATGAGGCTGAATGTTTGCAATCCATTTACATATGAATGGGGACATTTTCACCAAGATTGAAATCAGCGGAGATGGAAGATTCAGGCCGTCGCTGTGACGATCCTGATGCGGCGGCAGAGTGATGGCTTCTAAAAGCGCCTCTCTCTGACTGCTAATGGACACTAAAGCGTTCCTAATTTATTCTCAGGTATTAAAATGTTAACGGTCACAAGGAGTTGAGGCACTGTGACGCTTTTACTCTGAAGTGAAACTCTAAAGTGGGTCTCCCCTCATTTTACACATCAAATTCAGTTTATCAATTGTGAGGGGCGACACTCTAGTCTAGGCTTTGGTTCAAACTTCATCTTCATCCCCAATATGAAGTGTGTATCACCCTCTAATGTCCACAAAGCTGGAGGTTAGACTGCAATTCATCTGATCAGCATGGAGACGCAGAGTCCGTTTGGACCGACTGGTAGGTTCAGACGTTTCTCAATGAGGAGCTATCAGACTGCGATGCTCCCATTCAACCGGGAATTCAAACGCTTTTCTCGGTTAATGACCAAATACAACAGGAGAAGAAGAAGAAGAAGGAGGGGGAGGAAAAAAGCAGTTTGCTGGGGTTGGAGCCCGGTCGGACGCTTGGCTCGGTGTTCCGTATCTCTGTGCCGTGGGAAGGATGACAGCGTCGGCCCCGGGGGTTAGAAGCTGTCACCGCTGTTGGCTGTAATCTCTGACCACCAGCTGCACATAGCACCTGGTTATCTCTCCTAAAGAGCACTTCTTAGAGGTGGACACACACACACACACACACACACACACACACACACACACACACACACACACACACACACACACACACACACACACACACACACACACACACACACACACACACACACACACACACACACAAAAAACAGGATCTATTGATGGCTCACCAAAGAGTGATAGGAGAGCAGAATCATGTGCTGTGGGGCAAATCCAAAGACAAAGAAGAAGGCTGAGAAGGCGAGAGCACCTGTCTGTCCCCCACCTAGGGACCTCAAAGACGGACAGGCAAACGCGCGCTACGCCGCCACCGCACAGCTTTAATAGTTTTCCGCCGTGATGCATGCGACCAACGTTGTTTTTTTTTCCCCACCTCTTCCTGCAACACAATCATCATTTAATCAGAGCTAAGACAGGGGAACAGCGAGTAATGAGGAGCTCGACAGGCTGTTTCCTGGAGTTAATTTCCACAGGGTCAGCCAGGGGCGACTGCCAGGCAGAGAAACACGTTCCTGCGATTGAACAACACATTTAAACATCCACAATTCTAAATAAAGCCACTGGAGTTGCTCACCCATTTGTTTTGAAACTTTGGAGGGTCCCTAATGAGGCAATACGAGGAGCAGTTACAGAGCGGCAACGGCGGGTCTTTCATGGCGCGCGTGAGGGGAGCCGCTTCTTAACTCTGGTTTAAAAGCAACAGTAATTACCATAGCCCCATTATCTCCTCTCCAAAAGACTTATATGCCCACCCCCCCCCCCCCCCCCCCCCCCCCCCCCCCCCCCAGACCCTCACCCTGACTGTCAGGGCGGCTACACATCTCCAACTGCACTAATAGAATATCAGCTCTTAATTGGACCTCGAAATGTGACAAATCCAGCAGTTGAATGACAGTTCAAATGAGAAATGCGAGCACGAGGGAAACGTGTGCCTGTGCCAGTGCCAGACAGCTTAAAGTAGACAGAGGCTGCCAGTGAAACATGCAGATGGAACAGACAGAAATACACAGTGAGCTAGCAGCGGCGGCGTCACTGTCACCTCCGGCAAAGCCGAATCAAAGATGCTGTAGTTGTGGAACTGATACACACCGGTAAAATAGCTTTATCACTGGATAATTCACTGGATTTATTCAAGGGGAGGGGACACGGTGCCTTGTTTTTTGAAATTCAACGTGACCCATCTGTTATTTTGACCCATCTACTGTGGATCATGAGCCCAATTATATAATATTCCACCGAGATGCTCCGTCCAGCTTTTTAGCAGCCGCCGTTTTATCTGGGAGCTGGATGGTTGGGAGATGTTAATTCAGGGAGGTCACAGGATAATGATTCCACAGGGCATTGTAGGGTTCACAATGAAAAAAACAGAAGATTCCTCCTCTATTATTATTCAGTCTGGGTAGCAGAAAATATGACTTCTTCTTCGATACAATAGCCAAACGGTACACAAAGAGAATACCAATTCAAAACCATCACCTCTTTCTGTTATACACTTTTTTGCTTGACGTAATTGAACCCAGGAGATATTTCAGCTTCAGTTATATTAAAACTTTATCTAGTTTTGAGGCGGCAAATATTCCCAGTTCAGACGTAAAGTCCGTGGCATTTAGGATTCGGGGATGAAAGGATGAAGAGCTCATACGATGGCCGATCCAACCAGATTATGAATCCGTGCGAAGAAATGGCGGCGGTAAAGTAAAATTGACAGACCCCGCAGGCAAAAGGCCCTCAAACAAAGCTCAAAATAGGAAGTGTGACATTCATTATCAACTTTAATAATGTGTTTCATCCATCAGAGAGGAGAAATGAGATCCTGCCCACCAGCTGAAGCTCACTCATAGATTTCACATGATACGTTCCAGTCATTTATCTGGCAGGTGGATCTGTGATAAGAGCGTGTAAGGGTTCAGCGGCTTTCTCACACCTTCATCGCAACTTTTACACACACGCTACAGAGCTTATTTTCAGCATCACCGAGCTTTTAACTCCGCAAACATGGGCTCAGGAGTGTGCATGTCTGTCTGTAATACTCACCGAGTTATCCACCATTTTCTACAATTTGATTTCACTCAAGTCTGTGTGAACTCAACGGCGTCCCAAATGAGATTCTATCAGCAGGGAGGAGCTACACAGACGCGATCCGTTTTCACTCAGCACTCAATTTATGGATTCCTATGGAGACGTAATGAGGATTTCAGAAAAATTCGAGAAAAAAAAAAAAAAAAAAAAAAAAAAAAAGTTGTCCACCGCCTGATGTTCAGAATGGCGAGGAAAGAAACTTTTTTGTAGCGATATGGCTGCTTTAAGTGCTGACATCCATCATTCACTGAGATTAGGTTTCATCAGCGCATGTGTGTGTGTGTATGGTGTGTGTTTCCTGTCAGTATGATGGTTTAATGCTCATACTGGTGGAGCAATGATTGGAAAGAGATGTGCAATTGCAGTACAACCTGAAAACACACACTCCCAATGCCAACGCTGCATTTGGGCAAGAGTGGCCCGAGCGAAGCAAATGCACTTTCAGGCTCTGATGAACACGTCATCTGAGGAAAGGAAGGAATAATTTGCCCTTTCGTTTTTTGTTCATTCCGTTAGATGTCTTCTGCTCCTCGCCGGCTGCCGTCAGCCTGGAGGAAATGAAAGTGTTTACAGAGCTCGGCCAGCCATTTGCACAACGCCAGGATGCACCATTACTGCAGACACCGCCATTAATAAGCGCGGGCAAGACGAGGAGATGAGGAGAAGGGGAAAGAAGAAGGGTTTAAGGTTTCGGTGCCAGTTTGAGGAAGATCTGAAACGATCAATGTCTCAGAAAGCTGGTGTGGATACAATATACTGATCTAATCGGAAATGACTGTGTATATAAACCACCATTACACCTTCTATTCATGTTTGAGGCTTCAGGCTTTGAAGCCTGCTCGGAAAATTGCTGAAAATTACACAGGGAAGCCTTGCAGTGAAAATAAAAGATAAAGTTGGAGCCCGAGTATCGTTTCCACGTTTGAAGTAAAACAACTGGAGCCACGGTCCATAATTAAATTGAGGTTTTTGGATTATTGGATGTTCCGCGTGTACAAATCTCAGCCGGATACGAGAACACGGGAGAAACGGAACAAAGGCAGATTTGGAAACATTGTGCTAGCAGATATGAAAACACCGCATCAGGCCCGTCCAGCAGAGGCAAAACAAATGGGAGGAAAGGGCTCCTAATGCACAAATGTGTAAACAGGCAGCGCTTATCACAAATTCAAGAAACGCAGAGGAAGACTTTGATGTCACTCATGTGTGAAGGTGGGACAACACAGCCCTGCATAATGAGGATTATTAGTATTATCATCATTAAAGAGCGTAGATGTAGTGAAAGTGCCGGGGGGCTTGGGTCGACTGTGTAACGGTGGAAGAGGAGAACATTTTACATTAAAGGCATTTTCATCTTTATAAAATTTGCAGTTTATCCGTTATCCTGTTCTGTATTTAATCCAATACACGTACAAAGTGAGTTTTAGAAGAAAGCAGATTGTGACAGTGAGTCTTGTAATCTGCAGGGATTTTACATGATGTAATGCAACGCTCGCAGCTCTGTTGCTCTCCTGACGTCTCAATCCTTAAACGTTCCGTCAATATGAAATGTCACTCAGTTTATAAATCAGATCCCCATGGTAACAAACAGAAAACGGAAGAGCGTGCGCAAGTACTTTTCACTCTCCTCTATCAACTATTGTGAGCTCGTATTGTTGATTAATGTTGCCAGTTTAATCTCACTCCCTGCTCTCATTATGGCTCCGTTTCAGTACACAGGTGAAGCATCTTCCAAAGGCACTAAATCAAACCTCAGTCAGTGTGATGTGCAGCTCTGGGCTCCAGCAGCAGCAGCAGCTCACTTTTTACATCCAATTGGAAATGGATCCTTATCCTGTGGAAACATCATGCAGCTACTGTCACAGATTTCCAATTTATTCTCTGTGGATCTGTACAAATAGCAAAGAAGCAGAGGTGGAAGAAGAATCTGCTGTTTCCGGCACACAGAGAGTGAATAAATAACAATAAGAATTCATCAGATTTCTTTGGAGTTTGCATTTTTCTGTTCATGATGCCTTATAGAACTTGTTGCCGTTATCATTTCCTGCCATCTTAACTCATCTCACTGCTATGATTGGACAGTTTCTGACATTTACAAAGGGTACATTTTTATTTCATTATCAAATTTTAAAATGGGAGACATGAATGACGGCCCCCTAACATGCCACCATCGGTAATGACATCATGAGCCCTGAGGCGGTGTCATCCTTATGGCCCGAGCTTCTTTTAGTGGCTATGCAGTGGAAGCTAAAAGAGGTTTAGTGTAGTGGAAGATCCATTTCTAGGTTAATAGGTTGCCGAGAGCTACAGTGCGGCTAGGCTGTGCTGCAAAGCCGCACTCTGCAAAACCAACTCTCATCCCAGCTATTCCCACCAGCAGCCGGAGGATGAAGAGGAGGAGGGGGGTGGGGGGAGTCCTCATATAACCAAGATCAGACTTGGCTGTCAGTCTTTAGAGGCAGGATGATTCTCAGTGTGTTGCCTCGGAGCCCCGCGGAGCTAACGGAGAGAGAAAACGCTAACAAAGGCTTCATCATCTCCTGACCTTTCTGCAAACGTTAGAACCTTCTCCTGTCTCATGAGGTGCCACAGCCTCTCTCGCCGTCTTCTTCCCTGCTCTCCGTCGTCTCCCTCTGCTTTCCACTCTCAGTTTACGTCCTAATGAGGGCTTAGTATCACTCTGAAGTATGTGTGTGTGTGTATGGGGGTGTGAGAGAAGGTGGAATGGGGTGGGAAGGTAAACAAAAGCCACCAGCTGAGCTCCCCATCCTTGTCTCTAGCTATCTGTCTCCCTCTGTGCTCTTCTTCCTCCTCTCAGATGTGTACCTGTCCGTCTGACTGCTGGCATTAAGGAGCTGTCACTAAACTGCCGTCAGGGCCACTGACCGTTATTTCTCCCTTGGGCCTCTCCTCCCCCTCGGCGCTCATCCTGCCACTCTCCCTGTACAGCACCTAATGAGCCCTGTGGTGAAACAACGGATTCCTGTACAGTCTGAGCAGAGGGGAGGAAGAGGAGGGAGATATGAAGAACCTTCTATCCCGTATAAGTTTGTATTGTGACAATAGAGTTTGTATCAGCATACAGCGGAAATTCAGTAATTTATTTAGTAAAGCTGAGGAGATGAGAAAGTCTATTCCTCTCCAAAATATCCATCTAATCAAGCGAAACAGAATTATTTAGATACAAACTGATACTTTCATACAAACTTGAGTTGCAAGGAAGCCAAATAAAACCAAAAAGTGGGTCACGACTGCAGCTGCCTCATTACGCAACACCAAGGTGAGCTCACAGTGAAATGCTGCAATGTTGCACCGTGATATCACCTGAGAAAGGAAAGGGGGCAACAAGGCGGCGACAAAAAAGGGGGCCAAAGCTACAGAGAGGAGCCGGGCCGCACCAAATCCACGTGCAGATTTTGCGCTGAGAAGCCAACATATTGGAATATTTTCCCAAACAAGCGAGGGAAGATTTAAAATGCGGACAATGAAACCCTCTGACAGCCCGTCTGAATGGATGAGACATGCCTCTAATTTTTGTTCCGTCTTTCATATTCAAATATTCGTCAAATATAAAAAGGGAATCCACACCAACACACCAAATTCACTTTTCTTGCACATATTAGCAGTAAAGGCACTTGTTAACAAATTACTAATCACCACTTATTTTTGGCATAAGCTTATGCTTTTAGGTTTGGAGAAATTAGCACATAATCTAACACCACAGCTGGTTGAGCAAGGTGTCCGTCAGTATCCATGGAGATGGATGTTTGGTGGTTATTGCACGGAGAGGCGATTGAATCCCGCGGTTAAACCTCCTGAGTTAGAGCCTCTTTCGCAATATTGTGAGGATTGGTGAGGAGACAGGCTGTATATGAGGTCATCCAACAGCTGGACCTGTGGATCATCACAGTGGGAGGTGAGGAGAGAACAACAGACACGCCGCCGATGCCCCGTTTTATATTTTCTTCACTGCTTTGCCGATAAGGTTTTATGTCCTGACACAGCCACAAAAAGCAGATTTGAATTGAACCGAGGAGCAGGGACCAGGGAGAGACACACAGAGCAAGACACCAGGACGGATGCATCAAAAGGAGAGGAAAGAGAGGGAGAGCAAAGGGGATATCAAAAGGAGGAAGGGGATGACAGAGAGGAGGAGGAGAGGGAGGAAAGGGACCTGCCCCAGGACCTCAGAAGAGCAAGTAAGAGAGAGGAAGATGACACAGCCTCTGGCATGAACACCCCCTCCCCCCCTCCTCCTCCTCAGCTCCAATGTGGTCCTCCACCACGCAAGAATGAACCAGAAAAGAACCAATTTCCCTCGAGCAGGACAGAAGCTGAAACATACAGTATGTCTCATATTGCTACAGCAGAGAGTAAACAAGTCTCCGTCTCTCCGTCCACTGTCTCCGTCTTCCTCTCTTCATATTTCACGACCTCGGGATTTTAAGCAACTATCTGACCTCCGAGTTGAAAGTTTTGCCGCTCTATTGAGCTGAACTTAGAACTTTTTGGAGTCACTAAAATATTCCGCACATCAAGTTGAAGAATACAAAAATAACCCAACAAGAACATCACACTTCCTTCACCGACTCAAGTTCATGCACAGTTTCGAGCGAAATGCAATCGAATCTTACAATAATGAAGTTTGTTCACAAATCACTGTATAAGTAACAACACAGATTAAACTGAGTAAAAGGCAGAATTCCCCTAGTGGTGACTTGTGGTACTTGATTGGGCTCCAAAGTCTTTCCCAAATCGGATTCCATTAGTAGGAGGCGACACACACACACACACACACACACACACACACACACACACACACACACACACACACACACACACACACACACACACACACACACACACACACACACACACACACACACACACACACACACACACACACACACACACACACACACACACACACACACACACACACACACACACACACACACAAAATAACACCTTATCTTAACTTTATCATCACAAGTTGATTTTTCTATCATGACATTCTCAGAGTCGGGACAGTATCTCGTTCCAAGGATATGAAACGAGACACGTGAAAGAATGAGCAAATGTTAATGTATTCAAAACAATTTCAAAGGGAGCGAGCTGGAGGGAAGCGGGCTCCGGCTCTACATCACACCGCTTTTGTCCTTTACAGATTAATACTGCAGCACCGCGACGAGACTCTCTTAAATAAATACGCCCGCCACCAGTGAGTTTTTGACACACTCATTATCCAACAACGTGGTTTCCAACCGCTTTACGCCCAAAAAAGTGTCTGTGTGTGTGTGCGGCCGGGGCCCTGTGTGAAGCTACACGCAGCGCTTCCTGTCTTATTACAGGCTGTCGTCAAACTCATAAGGAAGGTGACAGCAGCTTGAGGGAACAAAGCAATAAGTGGAATTAACATAAATTCACATGGTAATGTATTCAGCATCGGGGAGTGACTTGGCGTATGAAGGGAGGACATGCTTGTGTTAAAAACAACATTGTGCTCGAAGAGGAGACGCGCATTTAATGAGACATTTGCACAGACAGACAGTATAATTATTAAATATTAGCTGTGATATTCCAGCGTGAAAATGCTGATAAACTCTTTTGCACTCTGGAGGCCAAAACACAGAGACGCACACAGAGACAGAGACACACACACTCCCACACAAACACAGCCGGCCCCCCTTTGCATTAATGCAGCGGTGCACTCTTACTTGATATGATCACAAAAAAGGCGCACAGACTAATCCAAAGTGTGTGTTTTTGTCAACAACAGCTAATGAGGAGGATATTGGCACCTGAGTCAAGACTAAAAAGAACTGCTGTAATTTAGACACACACACGCTCTCACACACACACACACACTCCCCGCTCTGTTCAATATAACCATCGAGACGAGCGCGGCTACGGTATTGCGCCGCTCTGTAATTAACTGGAGATGTGAGGTCAAAACTCTCAACAGGTTACTCGGCATTAGATGAAAAGGAAATTGGTTCTCTGTGAGTGCCTTTATAGAAAAAAAATTACCCAAGTTATATTTATTACTATCATTAAAATAGAAGTATTGTCATTTAAGCGCCTTAATAGCATGTTGGTGAAGTGGAGCGACAGTTCAGAAATGAAGCGTACGTTACCTTTCCGAAACTCCCCTTCCCGATGGCACGCAATATCTGGAAGTGGTCAAAGTTCACTGTAAGGAAATAGAGACAAAGATATTGGTTAAGGGTTTTTATAGGACGATGTTTCTTATAGCATTAGCAGAATAGAACTGAGCTCATCTGGACTCTTAGGGAACTACTTTGGGAACATGACTTGGAATTCTGTATCGGAAAACAAAACATGACACATCCTTGCACCCTTTCCACTCGTGTGTGTGTGTGTGTGTGTGTGTGTGTGTGTGTGTGTGTGTGTGTGTGTGTGTGTGTGTGTGTGTGTGTGTGTGTGTGTGTGTGTGTGTGTGTGTGTGTGTGATGATACGACTGGGCATTAACAAAAGCCTTTGTGCGTGTTGCTCCTTCGTCCCTCTCCAATCCCCATAATTGCGAAAAACCATCTCGAAATATAATTTGCAATTTCATTTGGTCGCAGAAAAACTGGAGAACACTCGTCACAGAAATCAGTTTGCCTTTCTGATGGAATGTGACTCTCCAAGCAGCAGCAACAACAAAAGAATCACAAATACCAGAGGACCAAGAAGAGAGAAAAGAAGGCGGTGAGCTCTAAATGAAATAGGCTGGTTTGTTATCCGGCCTCTATCTGGTGGGAACATCGGTGCACAGGCAGGCAGAGTTTCTCATTTCAGAGGCAGGACCACGCGCAGGAACGCCTCGCAATCGTTCATCTTAATTTGTTTCATTCTATCAATATGTGTAATGGCACTGGTTTTGGCTCATTGCCTTGCTTCCGTGGGTTGTGTGTTTTGTGAGTTATTGAACTGTCCGGTGTGTGTGTTGCTGCGGATTCTAAAATATGTCCCGAGTTGTCGGGAGGCTAATGGTAACTAACCTTCACTTGCTCCCTGTTAGTTATTGAGACATGGCTCTGCTCTATGTGTGTGAGTGTGAGTGTGAGTGTGAGTGTGTGTGTGTGCAGCCGTACAATGCCCCTCAGGCAGATGTGAGCACAGCAGGCGTGACACTAACTCCTGCAGCTTGTTCTTAAGAGTCACTCAGCTTCAGAGGCTCATGCTCTGATCCGTGATTGCTCATTGGGAGCAATCACGGCAGAAGAAAGAACCACGCTGAGCCCCCCCCTCCATCGGGCAGACTACAGTATACCAGCTGACCCAAGTGCCCGGGTGCTGACAGGAGGTAAACCCCCCGCCCCTCCAGACCAAAGTCACAAGGTGTGCGGAGTGTGTGTGCATGTGTTTTCTGGAAGACTAATCCTGTGTGGATTCTCTCCGCTCGGTGTTTAGTACAAGGCTAATCCCCTCATATGGCAGGGCTCCGGCACAGACACACACACACACACACACACACACTGTCACACTCACCAGGAGCACACAGCTTCTTCATGAGTTATTAAAAAGGAAGAATAGAAGAAAACCACCGACCGATACACAAAAGAAGGTTGAATGATTTAATGGTTCCTCTTGGAGATGAGTCCAATTATCATCTCGTCGTTGATTGAATGTGTCTGAGAGTCTCGGCGCTCGTGTCATTGACGGTTTTTGCACAGATCAAGAGCATGAGAATACATCCTTCAGACCTCTAAGGCGGCGTCGCAGCACACAGTCGCTTCCATGAGCAGACATCTTTTCAGCTGAACAAGGACATCCAGCGTTTTGGCTTAATTATCAAGTCGGGTTGATCAATTATCAAGTCCCATAAAACGTCTCAAAAGGCTTTACAGGGCCACACATAAATGATTCACGCCCCAGCCCAATGCTCATACGAGACGAGGAAAAAGCCTTGAAACCCCCTTATTAGAGAGAATTGAATAGTTTCTCTTTAAATATTCAATTTTCAGCATAAAATCCACATCTAAATGACCAATAGTTGCTTTTCGGAATAGCAAACAGCATTTGTAGCATTCGGGTGGCAAGCTCTATTCATTCCCAAATTTGATTGACTCGTGTGTTGCCACTCTGAGGAGACAAACGTTGCTTTATGTCAATTTCAATCTGATCGTTGAAAGAAAAAAAACAAAACAGTTTCCTTTAGAGACAGAACTTTGGGTTCAAGATGCTGAATCTGTGTCAGACTTTAAACCCGACACGTCTCTCGTCTTTATGCGTGTCCTTGATCATCCGGCTGCTGGTGCCAATTGTGTGAGTCACTTCTGATGAAAGCATCTGTGTTGCCGCTTCTTTGCTGAACTGTTTTAACTTGATGCAGATTCCTCTCTAGAGCCGAACACTGCAGACATTCCCCATATGTTACATTTGGAAAGGATTGAAAAGTCCATGTTGCCATGTTCCTCAGTAACTACATTCATCACTAAGGGGCCAATGAGAACGCTGACTATAATTAATACTGGGATAGGGAGAGAAGACACACACACTAACACACACATATACACCCTGGATGGTATTAAAATCACAATGCATGCTATGTTAAAAAGATCCCAGCTCTCTAACAGAAACACATCAATTAAAATACAAGAGAAACAAAGTAAATTTCTCTATTTAACATTTAGAATAAAGCTCAATACAACAGTGAACAACCCATGTCTACTAAAAGTCAAAGTGAGTAAGATTAAGGTTGAAATTATGTAAAAACGCCACAGATAAACACTGTAAATGGCAAAATAGTTCAAACCCATTTACAGTGAAAGCCTTGTTGAATTTACAATCGTTCCAATTTTGTACCGTCTTAACTTTTATGTTTGCGTCGTATTTTTTGCACTTAAATTTTTAGTAACCACAGCTGCCAGTATTTTACCGTAAATTTGACAGGATTTATTTTTAAAGTGGACCAACCGATCGATGTCCCCAGTATCCCAGCGCTTCCTCGAAGCATGAGTCATCCGGTACTGAGAAGCAAAACAAAGCCAGCCCCACCTCCACCCTCCACCCCTTACCCACCACCTCCCGCCCTTAGACACCACCCGGGTGAAAGGAGCCGGATTTCAGATTAAAGGGCAAACAAGGCTTCAGCTTTGTTCCAGACTAAAAGGATACTTGGCGTGGACGGAGCCTTTCTCCTGTCCCTTCGTCTGTCTGGCCGCTGTTACGCACGCTGTGGGTGGAATGATGTCTCATGCAGTGTAGGGCCTTTGTGTCAATAACACTGGTATTTGTACAATGACTAAAATTAGAGCAGAGATTGTCTTTGACTGCTCAGCCGAAATCAAACTGCAGAGCGATTCCGTCATAATTTCTCAGCCTTTCTTGTCCGGAAATTCATCAACCGGGGGCAACATGCTGTTTCTCTACCTGTGGATTCCATTCAAAAGGTCCATTGTGACGAAATGTTTACCAGCATATCAATGGACTAACTTCACCTGTTCTCTGAGGAGCCATACATTGATTTCTCACCTAAAATGTGTTGGTTTCTGTTGAAGTTGGTACAGAGCCAAGATGATTAAAGGACACAGGACACCCACTTCCAATTACCTTCATCTGCACCTTAGCTAACTCTTGTGAAAATGACTTCTTGCCTTTGATCATTTCTGTCATTTAAGTGCAAAGTGCCTGAGAGAATCCAGCACGTTGGCGGTGAGAGGAGGTGTGGATAGGGAAGGAATGGAATCTGCAATCGGCCGTGTTTGACCAATCGACAACAATGAGGTTTGAGCGGATGGTGCATAGAAGACTTTGGCCGAAGCGAAAACACTGCAGACAACCGCAGTGTGTGTGTGTGTGTGTGTGTGTGTGTGTGTGTGTTGGCTAAGTGAATTTGATCTTCCATGCCTGGAGTCAAGAGATGGGCAACATCTTTCCCTCTCCGGGGGCTCAAAAGCTGCTGACACGCCAGGAGGATATGCTGAGCAGGCTCCACGGGGGGTCCTCAATGGGTGTTTGGCTCCAGTGGAGGAGCCGATATTGGCAAAATGCCCATGTCAAGGGGCACTGAAAGTGTGAGTCTGTGTGCACGTGTGCGTGTGCGCGTGTGCGTGTGCGTGTGCGTGTGCGTGTGCGCGTGCGCGCGTGTGTGTGTGTGTGTGTGTGTGTGTGTGTGTGTGTGTGTGTGTGTGTGTGTGTGTGTGATGAAATACTTCAAACCTCTAAACCGAGCCAAGCCGCAGCTCTTAAGCCTGCAGGGCTGACAGGTACATGAGATGAAACGGAATTTCTTAATCAAAATGCGTCTTTTTTTACCTCATCTGTACGCTTGCCTTGAACTGCCCCTCACTACTCGGTATCACACTGGCCTAACAAACACCCTTACAATATTTAAGGTCCGTTCACTGTGAGATAAGCATGTTTGGGAGACAGCAGCAGCAGCAGCAGCAGCAGCAGCAGCAGCAGCAGCAGCAGCAGCAGCAGCAGCAGCAGCAGCAGCAGCAGCAGCAGCAGCAGCAGTGTTGCTCCCTGGGGGGTTACGAGCGTTTTGCAGGTATGACGGGAGATGGAACTGTTTGCAAATCTGTCTTGCGCTGACAAATGACAGGCACTGCTCAGAGGAACAAGCCAATAACCTTAGTATTGGTACCTCGGGGGCAAACGCCGGTCCTCTCTTTTATTCAGTGGCTTTCCACATTCCTATTGAAAGCGCCAGCAGCACAGGAGGATGATTCACGAAGATTTATAGTATTTACACGTCAAAGTAAAATGTATTTCTGGCAAAAAGCGGTATCATCACTTACGGATGATAAACAGCCGTGTTATTTTCAGCTCTGATTGTTCCGTACGTCAGTGCATTACAATACACTCTGTACATAACAGAGAGGGTAAACTGTCTACTAAGCATACGTTGTGTGATGAAGTACAGCAGCGGAATCAAAGCGCACGTGTGTGTGAAACGTCCGATCATACAAGATGGCGGTGATTCATTTCTGTAATCGCAGCAGTTAAGACTCCAGACACTTTTTAAAGCGCAACGGCTGCACAAGAGAGGACAACCAGGAAGCATTGAGGACACCTTCAAGAGCGCAAAAATACATTATGCAACAGGATCATTAACCTTGACAGAAACACTGGGGGAAATGCAGCGTTTGGGGTCTGGGGACAAACTTTCCAGGCAATACTTGAAACGTCCTACAAAGCAAAGACGAACCAAAAGACATTATGCTATCAATCCTTTAGATTAGGAATCTGCAGTATTCATTTTGTAATTAACAGCCGGGATTTACCAAAAGACGGAGCAGGAAGACCATGTTGACAACAACAATGATCTTAAATGTATGAATATGAATATGGATCGAGTCGGAGGCGGTGAGGTTTACATTGTCATATTTTGTCATTAATTATGAATCCTGAGATGATGTAATTTTCATGAGACGTTCTTTATTAATCACCATCATCGTCTCTCTGCTCCCGGCACAAAGGAGGAAGAGGCGGGTTGGAAAGTTATCAAAGAGTGCACACGCTGATGAAGTATGACTTCATCTCACAAGTACCTGCAGTTTAGGTATCGATGATGTCATCCTCTGCGTAAAACTGAGTATTCGGTAAGAAATACTGTATGTCACCTTACAGAGCTGGAATTTTACTTTAATTAGAGGAATGTTGGAGTTGTTGTAGTCAAAATTAGATCAGTCGTTTCTGTTGACAAATGACAAATGAGCATAAAGTGGAAACTGAGTTGTGAGCGTCATCAAATCCCCGGGCGCTCTCCAGAATGTAATCAGCTCTGAAACACATATGTCACCAGTCTAATGATCGAGTAAAGAGAATGAGTGAAATTCAACTAGATTTGATGCAAAACCATCAAGGGAGTTGCAGATTAAGTATTGATGCAGTCATGTACAAATCAAAACCATGAGCCACAACATGGAATTCTCCTTTATGTGACTTCATGTTTCAGCCAGGGTTCCCCAAAGAGGCTATATCCAGCTGGAGTGGAATCACACCATGATCGATGAAGGGGACCAGTGATACTGCTCCACTGTCACCTACAATGGCTGCATTTAGCCAGGGGGGGGGGGGGGGGGGGAGGCTTCCAAGGACTGTAAAAGAGACTAAGCACCGTCCTAATAGGGGGGCAACCCAATACCCTGGATATCTGTGGAACTGGAGAGCATTGATCGGCACGATACCACTTAATATGATGGATCCATGGAGCCCCGCGCTCATTCCGTTCACGTCGTAAAAAAGCGCTGAGGTCTGATAGGAGGTGCGCTGTTGTGCCAGATGTTGCTGCTGAAGCCTCGGAACACGGCAACAGATTTCATTTCTCACACTCATACCAACTGCCTCAAACAAATAACTAGACAAGAAAATGCACATTACCCCAAATCTTTCAAGTTGCAGAGTCGACAACCCAGAATGCATCTCTGGCACTTTCAAACTCAGTGTTTAGTTTCCGTAAATTGACCCTGAAGTGCTGAAGCAGAAAAGATGGTGTCTTCAGAATGTCTACTCTTATTCACATTATTGTTAGAAATAGAAAATCCATCTGTGTTTATCGTAGGTGGGAATGTAAAGATAAATGTTAAAGCCACTTTTGCAATCTTACGTAATGTTTTTACATAAACAAACTGTTAGATAATATAGTGTAGTGTAGATGGATATTACTGCTCTGATGCCCAGCAAAACTGTCACCCCATAAATCCTCAACTTGGCTTTATAAAGCTGAAATATAAATCTGGACACTGAAACATCCGCATATAAAATCAGACACATCAAAGCAGGGTAAGGCCCCGACCCTTTTAAAATGTAAAGTAGCTTGGCTTAGATCTCCAAAAGCAAATTCCAAAAATGCAGATCGCAGTATAACCAGTGTAACTCTGCCATCAAATCACACTGAGTGAATACACTCTGTGTGGACAGACGCATTGGACCAGGATCAAAAAACCTCCTAGCATCGATCCCTTCCTGTTGTGTGTTTTGAGACCGTGCCTCTGCTTCCTGCCCGGTCCTGTGTCCTAAGCCGCTGCTCTGTATTATCAGCTATAATTCCAGCTATTTGGCAGATTTTGCTGACGGCTTTTTTCCCTCCCTCATTTGCATACACTGTGTATATAAGCACACATACGCTCTGCAGCTCTACAGCATCAGCAGCCCAGACACCCCTGGATGTGACAAAAGGGGGCGAGGGTGCCTTGCTCAAGTTCCCATTGTGGTGCTTTAGTGTCCTTACATGAGATGGATCATCGTACGAGTACAAGTGACACTTAACTTTCCATAGTGAAACTAAGATCTTTGCAAGAACTGGCCTATAAAAAGCTGTACCCTTTACAGAGAGCTTCCCCCTCCTCCCCCCCATGTGATTAATGAATATTTCATTATAGTAGTAAGGCATATTTCATGCTCTGTCGTTGTAAAGCTACCAGCGAGCAGAGCAGCAGATCTATGATACCGAGCATTCCTATCAAATGCCAGACGTACAACCCGGACTTACTCTGAATACAACACAACCTTCCTATTGGTCCTCGTCATTTTTCCTGAGAGCGAAGGGTCCGAATGCTGATTATAGGTCATCCTGCGCCCAACATGACACGGACGCTTCTTGATCTTTATTGATGCGACTCTCATTGCAGCATAGGAGGAACAAACTCACATTAAAGGCTGCATGACTGTCAGCTATCAGCAGCATGTTTTATTTATACACAGCTTTTAACTACATATGTTGGTACAGTTGGAAACAACGGGTCAAGACAGATGTCACCAGTGTAACACGGTTCGATTTCCAAATACAATACTTGGAAGTGGCAAAGACAGAACGGAGCTGCTGCCAGGGTGGAAAAAAAGGCGTTTCCCTATTAAGCTTTAGGATTTGTGAGTCGCTGTAGTTTGCATCATGGCTGCTTGTGACAAATACATGTTGCCATTCCTCTGTCTTCACTTCCAAACACACATGACACTAACATGCCTCTGCAAACGTGCCAAAGGCCGCATTTGATGAATTTGTTTACTTAAATCACTATCATCACCGAGCGGGCCGCCGCCATCATCATCATCATCTTCTCCGAGAACACTACAACACTAATACGGCTTAATTGCGAGCTCTCTAAACAGAGCGCCTCATGCATACTTATGAGCGCTACGGAGCTCATTGTCTGCACAGGCGTGACACTCTGGGCGACAGATCCCAACTGATAATTGGACGAGGATGGGGAGGAACGCACAGAGGGTGTGCCAGAGCAACACTGCATTCAATTCCAATAGTGAGTTGACAATCCCTGCGGGTGAATATGCACGTGTGTGGTTGCGTCGTCTTTGACTCTCCTTGCGCGAGCGGTTATTACCCTGAGAGGTTTACGTCTATCACCCAGTGGACAGCCTTTATTATGATACAATAGGGGCAGGCTACTGGAAGATTTAAGCAGCCATTAACGCTTGATTTAGCCGTTTTTGTTGCAGTGTATGTATACCCGCCCTCCAGCACACACACACACACACACACACACACACACACACACACACACACACACACACACACACACACACACACACACACACACACACACACACACACACACACACACACACACACACACACACACACACACACACACACACACACACACACACACACACACACACACACACACACACACACACACACACACACACACACACTAATGTGATGGAGCGCTTTTCAAAAACAACTGGTACATGCTCTATACCTTTATTTTAAGGTTACTGATTAAATTTGAACCGCTTATGTCTCAAGAATGATCAATGAGGGTACAGATCCCATGTTTGTGCAGATCCTACCCATGGATTATTGGATTCCCTCATTGTCAACCAATAGAAAACCCCTGATTTTCTCCCTGGGAGGTCAGTCTGTGTATTTTGGTATCCACATTCTCTCCCATTACGCTCCGCAGACTTGGCATAATACTCACGTGTTTTAACTCTGCTCTCTCATTACCTTTTCAACGCCGAAATTCATTTCTTGCCCATCTGTCCTAAAGTGGTTGAAAAAAAAAATGTAGCTCGGCACATAATCTGATATGCAATTTATATTAGAGGTCTTCATCTGTTCCTCGCTCTGCCCTTCTCTGTCACAGCAGAGCCAATCAGCCGTCTCATAAAGAGTTGATTGGCTCCGACACTGCAACATGCATTGTCCACCCTATGCTTTAACACAGGACAGCTGCACACGCATGCCGTACACAGCTTTAACTTGTAATGTAAGGTAATGGACAGCCTGTTTAACACCAATTCTTTCTACTCAACTCAAATAATAAGCAAAAACTGCAGTATATCAGAATATAATAATGACGTTCCTATCTGAGGATGTGGAAGTATTCCATGCTTGTAAAGTTGACAGAAGCATGAGCAAGAGCTTCGCAAATGCCAAGTAAATCTTCACAAACAAGGAGCCGTGCTGCTGCGTATGAAAGAGGAGATGTGAAATTGGACCTCTTACACAGGGAAATCACTCCAGGAGGCTGTATTGTACATCTAAAAGCTGTCAAGACAAAGAGGGAGCAAGAAGAAGAACACTTCAGAGGATAATTCTGCACTGCAGCACGGGGGACTCTCGCACAGCACATCTCTCTCACAAAGAATCATCATCTGGACCATGTGGAAACTTCTGAGGTTACCATGGCAATGTGTGCCTGTGTGTGTGTGTGTGTGTGTGTGTGTGTGTGTGTGTGTCATCATCTCCTAGTCCCTGCATTGACATGATTAATTCACTGTCATACACAACTTCTACACAAGCATGGGGAAAATAGTGTATTCATCATGTTTGGTCTCATTAATAAAACATATAGAAAGCACAGCGTTGACCTTAGACAAAACTGCACATGACCGGGGGTCAGACGAGTCGTATAGATTGTCTATGCTGCACATCAGTGTTACTGTAAGATAGTGCTGCAGCACGGTGTTAAGTTACCTCGGTGAAAAAGCAACGGAATTAAGGGACGGCGCAGTCAGACCCTTCAAAGGTCGACAGGCAGCTCGGCCGTGATACGATCATTAAAGCTGATGGTAAAGCAAAAGCTTCATCGCCCTCACCTGCTACTACCATCATCATCACCTCCACCGGCCTCCTGCATCTCCTGTGGGAACTGAAGTCACCACTTGGCTGTGACGTGCCCTGGTGCAGAGATGCTTCAGGGTTAAAGAGCCACATTAACCTTCTGACTGTTCACAGAGGGAAACATTAAGGATCTATTTTTAAAATTGCAGGAGGTAAGGTAGCCCGGTGATAGAAAACAAGAAAATTAAGATTGTGTAATCTGCGTATGATCACGTCCAACTTAAAGAGAAGGTAAGAGAGTTTTAGGCATAGAATTTAGAGGTGAAATGGCACAGATCCCATTAAAAACATTCCAAATGATAGGAAAGTTGTCATACTGTCACTTAAGACCAGAGCACTTGGACTAAATCTCATCTAAACGTCACTGCTCGCACCTACAATGTTGAGGGGACAAAACCTCAAAAAAAACGTGTGGTCCAGAGTATCCTAACATCAAGATGTATGAGGTCAGCTGCATGGACGACATCGCTTTAAACTGAGTGTTTAACATGAGGGGAAATGGACGCTGTGGCCTAGTTCTCTCCCCTCTACAGATCCGAGTCGAGGCAAAGTGAGGACACGCGGCGTTCTGACCCAGATACACCTGACTTCTGTTAGTCCTCACAGGTATTTAGGACAAGCACCAGCGCTGTATATTCAGTTCAGCAGTCAGGTGTGTGTGCGCATGATGCCTGAGCTCAAACCCCAATTACAAAACCACCAACCATCACTGTTGCGCAACACTTCTTCTATTTTCCCTGCATCCAATCTGAGACATACCTCACCTGCAGGGAGCAGAGTGGGGTTTCTTTTTTTTTTTTTTTAAATAGACCTCTGACCTATGAATTGACGGAGGGTTGTTTGCATATTCTCTCCCTGAGGGATTACTGGGCAGCTGGAAGGGAGGAGCCACTGTCAGATTTAATAGTGTCACATTTCCAAGGCCATACAGCGAGCGAGTATTCCGCGTATGAGTAAATCTGTGTGTGTGTGTGTGTGTGTGGTTGTCAGTGTGACAAACCCCTCTGGCTACACCAGTGAGCTCAACGCTCCTGTGGGAAGCACGGCGGCGGCGGCGGGTGGCGGGTGCAATTCTGACATCAAAGACGCCGGCCAACAGACTGGCCGTCCTGTCCTGTCTGTCCTCTGCTCGTAATGCGAAGAGGAGAGTCACCTTCCTCCGACCTCATTCTCTCACAGTTACAAATAGCAGCCAGACAAAAATTTCAACCTCTGCTAGCCATAAATAAAGCCAATCCCAGCGTTACGTTAGCCCTACATATAACATGCCGACACAATCAGAAGAACAGAAACGCTTCTTAATCTAAACTATGAATATCAGAGAGGATTCATGGATTTATTTACTTATCATGCAGTTCCTTTTTTAAATTGCTTTCATTCTGACGCTGGTGTAGGTGGATATGTGCTGTATATCTGTGTATGTGAGCTAAATACGCACTGATGCAAATGAGCATGTGTTGTTTGGGGCGATGGAGGTGTTCTCTTCTCTCCATCCTACTCCTTTTCAGACCATCTCGGTTTTTCTACGTTATTTAGAAACCGAATCATTTTCCTTTCTGCATGAGCTCCTCTAAGAAGTGAGCCGATCTTTACATTTAGGGGTTTTGGGAAGAAGTCCTGTTGGTTTGGATGATGTGCATGTTTACAAGTTTGCTGAAAATTACAAGTAATCACTGAAATAAGATGGCAGATCGTGTGTATTAGATATTCTGTTTATTGAACTAGGGTACACACACACACACACACACACATTCTTTCTCCGAGCACGATTCTTCAAAAATAGTAACATGTCTGGCATAGACACGATGCAACCGATTGAGCAACAATGTCTGGCCTGGTTGCCAAATAAAATGCAATGTGCTGCAGATAAGCCTTGCTCAATACACACACACACACACAAATACTGTGCACAATAAATAGGAAACACACTACACAGATTTTACACGAGTTTGTTACGCAAATTGCAATCAAAACTCTTTCGAGGTCGCCAATCTTCTAGTTTGTGAACTCGGGGAAAAATGTACTTACAGTTTAATTCAGGCCTCCCATAGGATTTGCCAAAGCAAAGTGTGTCGCTTCTCTTCTATTCCCTCTGCCATGAATCCAGTTCAGTAATCAAAGCTGTGAGGACTGAGCGAAATGCAGGTGGAAGCTTAAAACACTAATATACAGCCAATTGCAACAGGACTGCACCGCAGAGAGTCACAAATCGCACACATTTAGCAACTGCTGGAAAGGTGTGGACAGGTAAGTGTGTTTGCTTTATTAGATGCTCCTCTCATCCGATCCAGTCCATCACTTCCTAATGCCAAATGGCGAGCAGATTTGAGGGGTAGACAATGAAACTCCCCCAGTCTGCCCGGTCCCCGTAGAGACGGCACATAAACACAGGTGTGAGACAAAAGACACTGCAGGAGTGAGAGACTTCATGAAGACACTCCACCAACACACTTCAAATGCATCTCCATGTCCTAATCCTTCATTCCCTGCATGAAATCAGCACAAAGACGCATACACACACACGCACACACACAGCAAGTGAGCAACCTTTCTTCCATCTGTTTTCATCCCAGCATCAAGCTGCGTTCATCTCTTTGAAGGCTCCCTCACTGCGGTACACGAGCCGCCGCAACTGTCATCTCCTGCACATAACCCCAAGCAAACAAGGTTACGTAAGATTGGAAAAGTGGACAAAAAAGTATGTGTGAGGAGCAGTCAACTGATTTTTTATGACACGCTGCATCGTATATGAAGCCGGGGTTGTGGAGAACCCACCTAGTGAAAAATGATTTGATCTCCCTTTAATACAGCCGATACCAATACTTATAGGCTCCATGAATTCAAATAAAAACTCTGTCATCTGTGATCAGAGCTCTGGTTTTAAGAACCTTGATCCAGTTTATGTAACAAATAGCTTTTTATTCCAGGAAGTACTGTTTATGACAAGACGTGACTCCATAATATAAAATAACTTTATCAAAACAAGAGCTACAGCGGCCAAGTGCTATTCAGAGCTATAAAGCTGTGATCCAATCATGTCAATCAACGCGAGACAGACGGCCTGAGAGCTCATAAATCAGACCGCAAAGTCTACAGATTTACATTATTCAAGTAGTCAACATTTACATTTGTATAGATGTGGCTTCAAATAAAAGAAATTCTCAAGTAAGTTGAAACTGACAAAAATAATTGGCAACTAGCATTGATTATTCCATATTTATAAGAAGTGACACTTTGATTTTGCATACCGAGTTTCAACTTATCTCAGAGAAAATGGTGTTCTTTTTCATTGGAACAGGACCAAGACTTTGAGTCACCTCTGTAAATACTCTGACTGGTTCTTACTGTAGCAGAGAATTAAAATTTCAAATTCCAGATCCAAAAATAAATCATCATTCTGCCAAAGGATAAGAACTTTACCATCTAATCGATTCATTGTGACAGCCTGACTTCTGGAAAACGCATCAGGACATACATTACATAGAGTATAAATGTAAATTGTAAACGGCGCCATCTGACTGCGTCTCGTTTCCCACGGTACAGTATCTTGAGAACGACCAGTTGTGCATTTTAGTGTTAAGAGCATAACATGACACGAGGGAGAAGCTGAACAAGCTGAACTGTGGCCACATTTGATACCGCAATATGAAGACCGGCGTATTCCTTCACCTATTGCATTACTAGTAAGGCCAATTACAGCAGCCCTCTGTTGTGGCAACAGGCCAGTAGCTGCAGGCGGCCAGAGTGGAGACGAATAAAGGGAGACAGAGAAACTGAGTCTGAGATGAAAGAAAGCCAGCGCCTCAGTATTCAGTGCAAGTAATCAGCCATCTCTCTCTACATCTATCTTTATCCCCCACCAAATCTGCTTTCATTGCCTCATACACTTATCCTTGACAGGAAGAGTAGTCACACGCACACTTCAGGCAGGCGGGCGCACACGCACGCACACAGACGCACACACACAAGCACCTGCACAAGAAAATAAATCTTGCTCTCAACAGAAGTGGGAATTTGCCTTGAGGATGATCAAATACAAACAGCAATACAACAACAGACACCACAATTAACAAAGTCTCCGCACACAAACACACACAAGCACACACACGCACATGTCTGGGGTTCTTGGAAAATCCTTTGCACCAAAAATAACCAGTTCATCAAGCCCATGCACATGAATTAAAGCAGGCCTTTGTTAGTTCTTCACTCTTCCCAGAATACTGTAGCACATTCAATACAAATGCCTTCTTTTAAAAGGGAAAAGCTGGTGCTGTTCCCACTTCACATCAGTGTGGAGACAGTAAAGTGCTCCTTTGTCTGGGGTTTGGATCGCAGTTCGACTAAACAGTCCCTCTACTGTCAGTCAATCAGCTTCAACTGCGGGTTCCAACTTTGCCGAGCATATCTGGCGCCAAAGCCGTGCAGCAACTAAGGCTTGTATCTATTTTCTTTCTAATAATCACATTCAAAAGTTACCAAAGCCCCAATGTGCTGCCAAACTGTCAGCTAATCAAGTAACCCATCATTTGGAGAGATGTGCAGAGGTAGAACTATGACTTTCTCTCGCCAGTTTCTCACTGTGAACACTGTTGTTGCTGAATTTCGATGAGAGAAGTGACGCAGAGCAACATGCAGGATGTGCACCTCAATCAATTCCACAGCCTTCATCTGCTTATCAACCAATCTGCCAAAAAAAGCCCTTTTGGCAGACACGCTTGGACATCAACCTGACCACTTGATTATGTTTGTAGGCTTTTCGAGCCAAAACCGCTCCAATATTGCTGCCTGATGTGGGCAATGTGCTATTTTCTAAGAGGGAAGGAGGCACTGTTTCTAAGAGACCCGTCAGACAGCAGGAGACATCTCCTGTCTGCATCAAACTAACTCACCGTCCACAGCGCAGTGCATAATAGTGTGCCAGAGTGTTATCACTGCTCGGTGGCTCTTTGAAAAATGTGTATGAAGCAGCTGCTTTATTCAGACAATAAACCAGGGAGGATCAGCTTTGCATAAGCTTTTCACGCTCAGGTTGATCAGGCCTTGACGCTGTGTCTCTTCAATGCATGTGCCAGTCAGTCAGTCAACACCAACTTTACTCCATACATGCTGCATAAAGATGAAATACTTGAAAAAATACAACTACAGAATAACTTAACTATGTCCCTTTGCACCTCAGAACCCAGCAGACCTTCGCAACATTAAACCATAACGGTGGTTATACTGTTTCTATGGCGAAGAGGGCATTGATGGCTAATTTGATACTAATAAAAGAAAGTAAGGACTCCCTTCATATTCTGCGCCAACTGTGGAGAAAGACCGTGTCAGCCTTGAAAGGTTCAGGCGCTCTAAGTCTCAAGGTTTCTCCATTAAATCACCTGTGGGGCTGAAGCAACAGTAAAAAACGACACCTGTGCATCACTCTGAACCTTAACACACTCGGGTGAATGGAGGCTTTGGTCAAGCTGCGACAAAAAGGTTGGAAGTTGCACAGATTACTCTTCCCCCTAAACCCCTCGATAGAGATCTTGTCTGGGCGCTTTCTCTTTTAGGCTATTGACAAAACTTGTGTGAGATTAATTAGGTTAGTGGAGTAAATGAATATGCAGAAAGAAATGCACTAACACAGACAAACAGGGACGAGACCATATGACCGCATCCCTGCAGTGATATGACCTCATTTACTCAAGTTTTGCCAGCACTTAGTGAGCACGCCGAAGATGAAGATGACTCTGTCTATCAAATGATGAGCCCATTTGGTGCACTTCTAAGAGGCTTATTCCCCCCCACACACACACACACACACACACACACACCGACAGCTATCATAAATTAACAGTACTTCCATGCATGACACGTATCTTCTCTTAATTAATGTCTTCTATAATTCATATTTCAAAGAGTCCAATCAGAGTGAAGACATTTTCTCACAGTATGAGCACCTGCTGGTTTTTTTTATTATCGTAATTCCGCCGTGATGAGGTTTGAGATAATGTTCAGTTTGGATTGGAAACTTTTATATGCTGTGAATGTATATGATGTTGTGCTATTTGGGGGGAAACTGTGAGATAAAAAGTGAAATATTTTAGAGCTGGGTGATAAAACTCAGAGTGAGCAGCCGTCTGCTAGGAGGAAGTTCAGCTTAATCCCTCCAATAAAAACAGCTTTTGTTGAATGCCTGTAATTCCTTATATCCATATTTAGGGAGTCGCACCAGAGAAATGAAATGCATCATCACATAAAAAACACCATACAATGACTGCAAATGACAGGAAAGTACAAAAAATATAGCTGTATCATATAAAACACACTATTAAACACAATATAAACATTGTAAATCATATTAGATTAAACTACATGCTTGAATGTTGTATCTTCATTCTAATGAATATGTCCATAAGATTGTTTGGATGTGAAACTTTGGGGAAAGTATTGAGATTAAAAACCAAAATCTGTGTTTACTTTTTGTTTTAATGTATCTGGATAATAACAATGGACAGACACAATCACAAATACAATACACTCCCTCTTTTGGGAGAAAGACCTTGCAGCCTGACCATTGATTAAATGTCAACATGTGTTTTCCTACTCGAAATATCAACCTTAGCCTCAATATCAGAGGGAAACTCTGGAAATACTGCAGTCTGGTGATTTAAAGACAGCATAAAAGACAGTTGCAAGAGAATATGACAATTTTTGGGGTGAATTTACATCATACTTTCTCTCACTTACCATCCTCCTTCTCGTCAAAAACTGGTCTCTTTGAAGAACTATTGGCTCCCATCCTCTTCTTCCACTTGCCCCAGTGAAACATTGATGCTCAGATTGCATTCCTCGCCTCTTGGAAGAGAAACTACAGCTCAGTGTTGTTCCACCTCCTTAAATAACTATGAATACTCACACATTTCACCCAAACCCTGCCTGTTATTTCGCGCTATCCCCCTTATTTGATATCGCCAAATTTAGAGCAACGCGACTCAAAGTCTCTAGAAAGCGAATGTAGCAGGTACGGACGGACTGGAAACAAATTAAACAAATACTGATCGTGTTGAGGTTCGGCTGATCTTACGGTACCGGGGACGAATCAGCTGTCTTCCGTAGTCTGCCAGCTACACCGAGAGACTTACTGTATGTTTGTGTGGCTGAGAGTGAGAGGTGTGACAAGGTAGACGTTTTAAGCGAAGAAAAGTCGGAAGTGACACTGTGGTACCCTACAAATTAAAAGCACAAAAAGCAAAGATTTGTCACTTAAAATCTGCACTATAAAAACACATTTACCATTCGTTTCTACTTTAAAAAAAATATAACCGTCCATTTCTTTGGGTTTGTTAATTTCATATCGCCCCGTTTGTGTATCTTTTTTGTAATACATGTCTATGGATGTTTTCGTAGAATCACCATTTTAGAATGAAGCTTTTATAGTGAAGAAAGTGAAATTTTATTTTAAACGCATATGTATCCTCTTTATTCTTGCAGATCTGTGCAGATTCTGTAATTTCAAAAGTGTTTTTGTTCAATGGTAATTTAACAGATTTTCTAGCTACATTTCCCGTTTGAATGGTTTTACTTTGTAACATATGACTGCATAAGAGAAAGTCAGCATCCTTTGAAATCTTAACTCCCAGAATTAGTTGATGATGATGATGATGATGATGATGATGATGATGATGATGATAATTACCTAAATTAATTTGTGACTTTGTTTTTACTCATATACGTCAAAGTCAAAATGGGAAGTTTTATTTTGGTATTCTGGCTGCATTGACAGGTGAGAGTTGTGATACAGTGACACTCGTGCTTACGTGTGTATGGTAAATTGACGTACTTGCAACACTTTACAAACTGGACACAACTGAACATGAAGTTAATTTCAACTGAATCACAATAAAAAAAACTTCAGATTAAATCATAAACTATGGCACAAACATTTATTTGTGTTACTTAAAAGGCCAACTACTAAAAAGTCTAACGCGATTCGCATTGTTTGGCCACCTACAATCGCCGTAGTTTACGTTGCTGGTTACTATGGTTATGAAGCCTCAGTCGAAAAACGTGTAGCTAAGAGTTCGCTTGACATTTTGAGTTGTTTTCTTGTCGATTTTCTCGTAAACAAGGTCCTGCATCACACGCAAGTTACACCATGTTCCTTTATCCGCGGGTGAGTTAATAGGAGGGTCGCACAGTCACTGTCGACTTTACTGCGTTACAGGGGATAAATATTTAATGGGCTCTTAAATTGACAGGGACTTTCCTATTTTCAGACAGAGACGATGTCCCCTCGACGACGGAAGTGACCTCTGGCCTGTGTCCATTAAACATTTTACCATCACTCTGACAATGTCTTCCCCAGAGGAGGAGGAGGAGGAGGGGGTGCAACAGGAGGTGCGGGACCTGCTCCTGACCGAGCAGGAATGTGCAAACAGTGTGGACCTCCCAGACGGGGACAGAGAGACAAAGGGACATTACACAGCGGAGGAGACAATGTTCCTGAGTGGAACAAAGTTGGAACATATTCCTGAAAGTATTTTGAAAAGTACACCACTGAAGGTCAGCTTGGACATTTATAGTTTTGTAATGCACTTTATATCTACAGATTGTGTATCTTAAAGCATAAAGCATTTGGTTAATTCTACATTTTATCTCATTGTATTGATTTCAGCATTTATATCTTGAAGGAAATCACATATCCAGTCTTCCTGATTCAATGTTCTCCAGCTTACCCAGCCTGCAGTGGTTGGACCTCAGAAATAACCTGATTACATCGCTCCCTGCAGAAATAGGCTTGCACAGGTAAACTGCTATTTTTGTGAAATATATCCCTTTTGTTATTCCGACCCTGTAGCAAGTAAACCCAAGGGGTAATTTCACATATGCTCTGGAAAAATAAACACAGAAGAGCTCATGTAATCATGCAATAACCTGTGATTTACTCCATGTAGGTGTCTGAGGACATTACTTCTGGAAGGAAACCCTATTTCAGCGCTTCCACCAGAGCTTGGTGAGTGTAGTTCAGTCATTTCTAACACACTCACTCCATATTTCGTCATTTTCACTAACCCTCACTTCTTATTATGCTTTTTAGATCTGAATGAAAGCTGATATTCAGAAGAGCCAGGGTTAATAACGAGAAGTTTAGACAGTAAGAAGTGGTTTATGAAGAAAAACACAATAGTATTTTAAATGATCTCATCTCTTAGAAATTGTTTGTTTTCAGTTACACGCAATCCTCCTCTGGTTGATCAGGGAATGTGATAAGCCTCAGGGGCAAATACGATATGATGCAATCCAAAGACCCGCATGTAAACCGAGTTCTGTGGCGCTGACTGTTCTGCTTATTTTCATAGGAAATGTGATAAGCCTCAGGGGTCTCAACCTGAGGAACTGTCCCCTCACTTTCCCTCCACAAGACATCATGCACCAGGGGCTCCAGTGCATCCTCCATTTCCTGAGGAGCGCCATGGCTGAGCGGCCGGTCAGCATCAGGAAGTCCAATCCAGGTGAATAAAAGGCCTTCCCACCAGCAACACACAATACAGCTGCAAGGTGTTCAGTGTGCACGTGCCCCCCCACCCCACCCCTGAATGCATCCAAGCCATCTGCTGGTTTCTTGCCAAAGAAAGGATGGTGCAGCTCAAAAATAGCTCCTTGTCCTGGTTCCACTTCACTGGTGTGACTTCTGTTCCCTTGGAGACAGCGCGTGCCATTCGGATGACTCTTCTTTCTTTTTTTTCCCCCCGGTTCCACTCGTGTAATATTTTTAGCCTGATGAAAATGATCGATAACCTGTGGGCTCTAAACGAGAGGCCTCTGTCACTGAGCGCCGTGTGTTGCTAATCACCAGCAGAAGCCCGAGACAGCCCTCCACAGGACGAGCTGCTGCTGCACATTAAGCAGAGCCTTGATACAGACCATTTATCTCTCCCATCCTACAAGGTTATTAACAAAGAGCCGGCCCCCGGTCCTCAGGGGGATATCTCCCATCTTATTCTATACTCTGCATTTGTTTCCAAGACAATACAAAGATTTCCTCTTAATTGGCTGAGAAGATATCATTAGCAATAACACCATTTTCATCAACTGTACGATTAATTTTCAAACTGTGTTTCAGGCTAATTATCCAACATTTGGTCAAAGGTTGGATAATATTTACAGTTGTTTATGTTTAATCCATCAAAATCAGCCATACACTCTATATTCTTCCAGCAAAGCCACCAAATGCTTCAACTGTGATGTTGTTTTGTTGGTAGATTTGCCACAGTTGGAGAAACTCCAGCTGTCAGAGATGTTGAGGTCCAGCGTGGAGGAGCAGGAGGAGTCAGTGGATGAGGACGACCTGGAGAGGTTCAGGGAGCTCAGAGAAAAGATGATTCTCCTGGACAGAGCTGAACTGGGCCGCACACACCCCAGACAGACTGAGCAGAGCGATGGAAACCTGGCATCACACCTTCCTCCTACTGTCAGAATGTAAATATGGGTATTTACAAAAAAGGAAACAATCATTTTTGAGGTGCAAATGAAAGGAAAAACCATGCTTCTATCTTTCCTTGCTCCTATTGTGTCTGAACAGTAAATATGTGTATGGTACGAATTCAATTCTTCCGTTATATATATAACAAAAAAGAAGTGTTATTGGTGCAATGGTCCACAGAGGAAGGGAGGTGAATTTGTAATGTTTCAGGAGAGAACATTAATGCTGTGGTGGAGGTCAAAGTGTAATGCATGGTACCTTGGACAACGACAGCATAAAACTTTTTAATGACATTCTCTGCAGAGGAGACCAGAAGATAAAATCTCCCAGGCTGTCTCCCCTGAAACCCAATGACCTGGAGAGAGATAAAAATAAAGCATTTTGTTTCGATTTATTTGTCAGAAAAGAAGAGATTACCAAGGGCAGCATAACTCCAGAATTCCCCCCGTTTCACATCAAGCATGGGAAAAGATCAGAAGGAAAGAGCCTGCCTATGATAAATGAGAGACGAGCCGCTCTTGAGCACAGAATAAAGTAAGTGGATTTCTGCTGTTTTTGCTATAAAGCTTTCAGATCAGTATAGTATCATACATATATATATATACCCTACTGACTTCCCTGCTTCATGTTAAAACACAGAAATATGACAATCCTTTAGAAAAGAGCTATATTATTTCTCTAATTGGTATTTGCCAGACAGTGAGAGACATCAGTTAAGATAATAACAACAATCACATTTTCCCAAATCTCATCACCACATTGTGAAGTTAAAACGGTGCTTAGGCAAATGAAAGTGAAGTAATTATCTCGCCCTCTGGTAGATCTCAGCTGGCTCTTCAAGAGTGGCAAACACAAGCCAAGATCACACAGAAGAGAAAGATATCGGAATACAAGCAGAAGAGGGATGGAGGACAAAGGAGAGGAGAGGTGTGTGTGGGATAAACTAACTTAATTACTTCTGGGCTTTTTAATTTACTTGGTGGCTTCCTGCTTTACCACAAGGGGGCAGTGTAGTACCATCTCTGTCATCTAAGGTCAGTAATAATTTTTGTTGAAGCAATTTCTCTGTGAAGAACATATTCAGACGTTTATCATGAAATTCCAGTGATTGGGGTTGAGGGAGTAACATAGCCAGGATCAGTGTCCTTCCATCTTTGATGAATAGACGATCCACGCAACAGATGCTGGTGTTTGTGATAAAGTGCTCTGCCTCAGTGATCAGACAGCAGCAGCAAGACTGATAAGCTCGTAAACACACGCTCACACACACCATGTTTATGATTGCCTGTGATTTGACTGTCAGCTGAATTTACATGCATATAGTAGAAGAGTGGCACATGTTTGTAGTTCAACCAGGCACATTAATATAAGTATGTGTTGGGAAATGCAGTACATGCCAGCTCCATTTTGGTAATCTAACACAATGGGGCCATTATGTTGCAGGTATCCCGCAGCATCTGTAGGCTATTTATAGGATACATTGTGGTGGTATATCTTCCTATATGCACACAATACCTCCACTTAAGTACAAGACTTATACTGACATATGGGAGAAAAATGGACCCCTCTTTCTCTCTTGCAGGAAGCAGGAACTAATTTATGGGCTGCAGATGTAGAGTTTGGAGGCAGCCATCATCCTCCTCAGAATTTACTGAGACAGAGGTCCTGCATGTCCCAAAAGGAGTGGAAGGAGGCCCGGTAAGTTGGTTCTGAACCTGGCAATCACTAAGGAATAGTGTCTATATTTGAATTCAGTTCATCAATCTAATTCAGTCATTTCATAAATAAACATGTAGTATTGTTGTACAAAAGCCTCTCTCTATCTAAACCTCCCTCCAGGCACCTATGTTCTGTTGTTATTTGTTTTCTCAGGACTACGTTTGTGCTTGTGAGGTATTCAAATCCCCTGTACATTATTTTGGATAGAAGCGTCTGCCAAATGACTAAATGTAAATGTAAATGTAAATGAACAACCTGATTCACATGGGTGCAGCTGGGTAAAAGCCCTCAATCTCACTTATGGAGGATAGTATTCACCCAATCTTGTGCCTTATTAAGTGTTTTGCATATCTGCTACAGTTGTCTCATGTGGGTGGATGGCTGGAGACACCTAGTGGGAGAACAGAGGTTGTGCACCTAACACAGCAGTTTCCTTTGTTCTTCTTGTGCAGCTTTAGGCCTGTGAATGAAATCATGATTACTTACTGTACTGTTCAGTAATCCAGAACACCCTGTACAAAATACTTATTTATAGCTTCACTGGTAAAATAAAGAGAAAACACAAAGTTATAATCCTTAATCTGCCGTAGGCTACTATTGGACATTACAAGAGACAAACCTAAGCAACTCATCTAATATTCATCCTTAAACTATTCAATTATGACATTTGACCTGTGTGGATTTCCAAGCGAAACCAGCCTCCGAGAGCTGGAGCAGCAGATCCATGCCCTTGTTGAGAAGATGCAGGAGAGACACAGGAATCCCAGGGGCACAGCTGCAGAGCAGATCACAGCAGCAGAGCAAGATATAGAAGAGGTGTGAACTCCACATCATTGTTATGTCACACAAGCCATCGATACTGAAACAAAAGGTGATTGATCTGATTATTTTCCCTTTTCTAACTGGCAGATGAGGAAGTTAAGGACTCTGGTTTCAGAGGAGAAGAGGAAGAGATACTGAATATCTTTTCACTGCCTTCACTGAACACATCCAGCCAAGTTTCCCTGACAACTGAAAGGATTTTATACAATCACACATTAAATCCATGTTCAGAAGCTCTTTTAAGTTACCATCATAATGATTGTATTTGTAAAATAAAGATTTTATCTGTTACAAATCCATCCTATGCTATTGTGCTTTATTTCTTTCATTCCTTCTTTGTTTGGTACCATCTGTATTATTATTGCCATTCATTTTCTGTGGGGGAATAAGCTCAAAACATTGGCATAGTATGTTCAATGAATACTGTAAAAATGAATAATCATCATATAAGGCTTGGAAGTATATGAATCGCAAAGGTGCAGATACGTTAGAAACTGCTCATATAATGCGAATCAGCTTTAATTCAGTTAATGTGGCATTTATTTTCATAATTTAACTAACTCTATATCCAGAAATAAATTATACCTCTTCAAAAGATTTACCATATTTCAGACTATATTCCTCAGTGGGCGATTAAAGGGCAAGAAGAAAAGGAAGAAAAGCACAAGCAGTACTTTAATGTAAATTGTAGATGTTTTTGAATGTGTATATTATGGTGGATTTTAAATAGCAACAATTTTGCAGACTTCATTAAATTACCATATCACAAGCAAAATACTGTAAAATGCATTTATATGTAAGTAATTCCCCAGTGTGGTGCAGTGTAGAGTTGTTCTTTTGTATAAATGTTATAGTGCAGGGAGATGATCCGACATTTCTACTATAAAATCCAGTAAATGGTAGGGAATGGAGTGAAACAGCTGAAGAGTGAGACAGTGAAGGGTAGGTAGGCCTTGTCTTGAGAGATTTCTGCTCGTCTAGCACAGAGTGTGATGTCAGCGGTGGCAGCACTGTTGTAATTGACTTGGTGGGGGTGATGGCGTCATTTCATGCCCTGGTGTAGCCTCCCTGTGCTCCCAATACAGAAGGTGGAGACGGTTCTTTCGCCGACACGACCGTGGCTCCCTTGGCCGGGATCGAGCACCGCCGAGCCGGACACTTCTCCCCGGGAAACATGGAGGCTGCGGCCGACGAGCTGCGGGCCGGCTCTCGGGTACCTGTCACTATCGATCAAATAGTTAACGATACACTGGTGGTGACGCTGACCTACCGAGAAAAGAACTACACTGGGATTTTACTCGATTGCAACAAAAAGTGAGTCTTCATTTTGTTTTGAACCTTTTTATATTTATCTCTGGAATTAATTTGCTAACCGAAGCTAACGGCTAATCTGCTAACAAGCCGGAGCTAGCTGGTTAGCTTCTCGTCTCGGCCTCCATACAAAAGACTCTAGGTTATTGTAGCTGGAATGGTAGCTACCCTGTTAGCTTGCTGGCTAGTGGCAAAAATCACCATTTTATCCCGCTACGACATGTTAAAATACATATTTTCATCATGTTGAAATGCTGCACGTTAAGAGAGTAGCCCAGGTGTATATTTATTTTTAGTGACTTCTCCTGAACAATGGCTAATGTCAAAAGGTTCATCTGTAGCTCATTGTTAGCCAAATTAAACACAGAGCAGCCATAACGTTTTCAGGCCCAAGATGACCAACATTTAATTTATCACTTGTGTTTTTGCTGCTTTCAGTCAAATGAATGTTGTTAAATTGTGGCATTCTTCTCTGGAGTGATGATTCAATGCAAAGGGATGTGAAGTGCATTAGCTATATACTAATAATCCCCCTCACAATCAGTTACTTTTCATCCTCTCTGCCAATTATTAATAATGAATAGAGGTATGAGTGATTTGATGTGTTAAATCTGTAATGCTTTCCAATTGATCATGGCCCTAATGAGATTCAGAGACCATATTGGACTTGTCATATAACCCCTTTCTATGCCAGTTAGCAGAAAATACCATCATGTCCAAATTAAAAAGTGTATGAAAGTATAATTTGATCATTCATCATTTGTGTTTTACCAGGCTCTCTCTGTGTGTGTGTGTCATGTGTGTAGGACTAGTGTTGCTCTTGTTACTTACACAGGCTTTAGCCTATTTATAGAGCTGCAGAATCAGAATCGGGACCAGCTTTGCCCCTTCGTATGCTTAGATGGTTTTTCATGGGAGAGAGCTCAAGCTGAGGCCTGAAAATAACCCATCCAAATGGGAAAAAGCTGTCCTTGAATAACTTAAAATAGGCCTATAATTCAGGCCTCATCGCTAACAAAATCTGACTCCTTCTTCCTTTTCAGTTCATTGCGATTCATTTCCTGTCATTGTCTCCCACAGGGGTTTGTTATGCCATCATCAAGGTGTAATTATTCAAGCGGATCTCCACATATTAGTTGCAATGTACACACAGTTGAAACGATAAGAAGCGTATTGAATCATGGTCATATGCTGTGTCCTTGTACTGTGCTTAACTGGCACTGTGTGTTCCTGTCACAGGCAACACTGTTTGTGCTGTGTCAATCATTGTGAAGGATAATATGCAGCTGCTTTAAGGAGCACGCCTGAAAAAGTGAGAGGAACAGGCCTCGCCGAGAGACTATAATTGAGAGGTGTCTGCCAAATTCTCCTCTTGGGGGGAAAGACAGGCTCCCCAAATGTGCACTAATTAATAATCTAACCTCACGTAGGCCCACAGTAGACACGGATGCGAAAACAAACCAAAATCTCCTGGCTCCTTTTCTATATCTCTGAATCCCGAGTGATTCATGGGATTGTTTTTGTTCAGTCTGATGTTGGGGAGAGAGAGAGAGAGAGAGGGGGGGGGAGTGTTCTTGGGCATCCTGTAGTCTCTTTGTCTGCTGTCTCCTGACTAAAGCAGCAGCACAACCATGTTGCCTTTGCCTGCCAGCCACCTCTTGAAAGACTCCTGAGACCGGGCCTTTCGTGGACATGTTTGCAGGTCCCATGGCGCGAAAAGAGCGTGTAAATATCAGTGAGACTGAGACCTAAACTCTCTTGCTCTTTTCTGGCCTCAGGCAACAGGGCACATGACACCCACCCTCCCTGCATGCTCTCTGTTCCCCAACCCCCACATTTAAAGAATTTTCCGCATACAGGTGAGAAGGAGAGTGAGCCCAGTGAAACTAAAACAAAAGGTTCAGAGAAGTTTTATATTTAAACCCCCTTGGTAGATCGCTTTCAGAATGACTTTGGGCTTCTTCTTCTTTTTCGCTCTTGACCTCCATAGCTACGGAAATGTGTTGGCTGAAATATAGGAATGGAATTACAGTAATGTTCTTGTGGAGGAAATTGCTTAACCAAAACATTTAACAAATGCTTGTCATGTGTTAAATGAATGTGTGGTGTGACTTGTTTACTAGTTGAAAGTTCATGCTGTTACCAAGCTCAGGGAGGCACTCACACACACTCAGGTTATTCATTTATTAATTGTTGCTTTTCTTTCTCGTTTCATCTCAGAACTGGGCTATTCTGTCTACCAGATGTCACCACAAAAGTTGGGGACTGCCCAATATCCGAAACACCTTGTGAAATCCCAGAATTCCTGACCGAGGAGCCAGTTCCTAAGTCTCCCAGCCAGGCTTCACACAGACCAAAGGATGAGAATAGGCTCCCTGAAAGCAGCGTACCCAGTGAACCTCCTCCCTGCCCTGTACCCACCGTCGTACCAGCAGGACACACTCCTTACCCTCCTTATTTTGAAGGAGCCCCCTTCCCTCAGCCCTTATGGGTGCGCCACAGCTACAGCCAATGGGTACCTCAGCCTCCTCCACGACCAATCAAAAGAAAGAAGAGGCGGACACGAGAGCCCGGCCGCATGACCATGAGTACTATCCGTCTTCGGCCACGACAGGTACTATGTGAAAAGTGTAAGAATACACTGAATAGTGACGAGGACAGCAAAGACGGTATGAGCAACACCAAGGCATCCAGAAAAGAGAATGCACTACATAGTGATGATGACGATAAGGATAATCCCTCTAAGCTGGCGAGAAAAGAGGACGTTGTTGCAGCCAAGGACACTAAGAGACGTGAAAATGGCACTAGCCTCGATAGCAAACGCCTCAGAAAGGACAAAAGGGGGGAGCCTGATGGGGAAAAGTTCCCTGGCGGGGACGTGATCCCTCACAGTCCCGTCATAAAGATTTCCTACAGCACTCCGCAGGGCAAGGGAGAGGTCATGAAGATCCCCTCGCGAGTCCACGGTTCAGTCAAGCCGTTCTGCCCCAAACAGCTGGCGCAGAATGGCTTGGGAGAAAATGGGAAAACATCCTTGGATCCCACCAGGGAGCAACGGCACATTTTAGATGCCACGAGGTCTGGCCTCACTGTGTCCATTCCCAAACTGAAATTGACCAGGCCTTTCACCACCGTAGGTCAGGACTTGCCTTCTCCAAAGATCCGCTTGAGACCACCTCAGAGAGAAGGCGAGGACGACGTGGTGGAATACGAGGCAGAACTCGTAGAAGGCACAAGGAGACGAAGCCCCAGGCTGCCTGGTCCCTGCCTCCCCCACTCCGAAGACTCCGGGGAAGCCAAGAACACCTTGGAGCTTTGGTCGGGGAGTTCGGGGGAGGAGGCGGATCGCGGCCACAGCGACCTCACGCTGCTCATCAACTTCCGTAAGCGCAAAGCGGATTCGTCTAGCCTGTCGGTCTGCAGCAGTGACAGTCTAGATGAGTCCAAGTCTTTCAGCTCTGATGGCACCTCACCGGAGCTGTGCGACCTGGCACCCGGTGAAGACCTGACCTCATCAGTGACCTCATCCTCTGTACCCTCGAGGGACGACTGCAAGACGGTACCGCCGCTTACCGTCCGACTGCACACGCGCAGCATGACTAAGTGCGTAACAGAGGAAGGTCACGCTGTGACAGTGGGCGACATCGTTTGGGGGAAGATCCACGGCTTCCCCTGGTGGCCCGCCCGGGTCCTGAGCATCAGCGGCACCCGCAAAGAGGAGACGGCGAGTTGCGAGGCGCAGTGGCCTCAGGCGAAAGTGGCATGGTTCGGTTCGCCCACCACCTCCCAGCTCTCCGTTGCCAAACTGTCGCCCTTCAGAGAGTTCTTCAGGTCCCGCTTCAACCGCAGGAAGAAGGGGATGTACAGGAGAGCCATCCTGGATGCAGCTAAGGCCATGGGCCACATGGGCCCTGAGATTACGTCACTGCTTTCCCACTGCGAAACGTAGGTTAGTTCACAACAAACAGAACCTTAAAATGGTTTTTACTACTTTTATTATTGTCTTTATGTGTGTTTTCCATGGTTTCATTACTCTGCAATAGTTACATTGGTGTAGATCCAAATGATTGAAACAAACTTTAAAAGCAGCTGTGACAAAGGGAAGAGGGAAGTGCTACAGGTTACCGTGTCAACAGGAATAGCTCGTTAAAGTGCACTCGGCTAATTTTAGAACCGTGACACCCAACAAATGGACTGTACAGTATATTGCAGTCCAAAGTACCTTCAAATTAAGTTCCAGCTGTAACACTGAAACACATTGTCATACTGTCGGCCAAGCTCGGCTGGTTTCCTGTTGCGTTGACCGTGGGTAGCCAAGCAGCAGGTCCTGAACACGCACACCTGAAGGTTAAATATTGTTTTTGAGTTATCTAAGGGAGAGCCAACCAACTCTAAAATATCCTGTTTACTCTGCCACGGGTACAGCGGCACAGAAAGGAGATGGTCTGTGTAGGAGAATATACGCAGGAAGCGGTTGATTTTGGCTCATATCTGGCCTTTTTCCTTTCTTGCCAAGCTCATAAAGGAAGTGCTTTACTGCTCTGTCAGCTGCACAGCGGTTCACCAGGCAGCAAAAGAAGCTGATGTTAAGTTCAGTCAGCTGCAGATGAGTAACAAGACATGCCTGTGAACCACATCACTCCCAAAGCAGAACCTTATGCACCACCCGCTAAATTACATAAAATTCCTGCACAGGATGTATGACGTGTCCTGTTTACTCATCGTCTTTATTCTGTCCTCCCTCTCTTTCTTTCTCCCTCTCTCCCCCCTCTCCCTCTCTCTCCCGTGTTCCTATGTAGAGGCCGAGGACCGGAGAGAGGTCTCCAAGGTTTTTCTGAATTCTCAGACTCTGTCATCAAGATCCAGGAGGGAGTACGTGCGGTTGCCACGGCTACTATTTATATGCCGCTCTCTTTCTTTTTTTTTTCTCTCCTTCCTTTTTTCTTCTTTTTCACATGGCTGGTGGAAAATGGCCGCCAAGGTGGAGTGTTTGTTGAGACTGGATAAGGGAGCAAAAAAAAAGGGGGGCCCAGGCCTCACAGTCGACTCTGAACTCAACCTCCTCCTCCTCCTGTGTTTTTTTTTTTTTTTTTTTTTTTCTAAATTTAATCATTTCAATAGAGCCGAAGTAACGACGCTACAACAACCCGAATGTATTTATTATATGTAATGGTTAAATATGATCTAAGTCCACCTTTCTACTACAATCATGCAAACCTCCCAGTCTGCTGCTGTCATTATTCCAATCATGACTGATGAACTCGGACTGTTCCATCCTACGACGACGACGGGGGGGAAATGGCGGCGCACACTCCACCCCTCCACCCCTCCACCCCTCCTCCACCCCCTCAACGGTGCCACGCTCCGCCGGGAAGAGAAAAAAAGGACACAAGAAAGTCTTATCCTCACTTTTTTCCGGATCTGAAAATAATGTGAACGGCTCCGATCCAGAGACAGTACAGACAGTTTGTTCCCCGGTTGCTCCCGGGAGCGATCGCAGCACGCATCCCCGTAAACCTCCCTGCGCCATTCGTTTTGGGATTTTTGTGGAACGTATTTATACAGAACTTTATCCTTTCCAGATTCACGTCGTCTCTCTTCCATTTTCATTTTTAACTTTGCTAGGAGACCCGTAGGAATGTCGTCCCCCCCTGCCTTCCTTTCCCCTTCCTCTCCCCTCATTCCCCTAAACCCTCTTCATCCTGAAAATCATTTCTACATCACTTTAATTATTTAAAGCATCACGTTAAGAAGAAGCACTTTATCTGTACCTTGGTGGCCTGCTGTAAGCTCACTGTCTGAAACACTTTTGCGAGATACAGCCCTGATAGGCAGCAGGGGAGTTTAAAAGTCTTTGTGGTTTGACTATCCATGGCCTTGGAGATGAGAAAAAAAAAAAAACGAAAACAAGAACTTTTAATTTTAATCGTATGACACGATTCGGGGACGCCTGATAGTAGACAACTGTTGTGAATGGTTGCGTACACTGTATTCTCGCATTTTGACTCGGGGTGCGTTCCTCTCTGGGTTTCGTGACGAAGATCCACACTTTAATCATTTCCACTGGAGAAAATAAAAGTGTCGAAACACCCTATGCATCAGCAGCTCAAGCTTTATACGGGACTGTGGGGGAGAGAGAGGAAGAGAGAGAGAAAAGAAATCAACGCTGTAAGAATACTGTGAATTCAACTGCCGAGAGAAGGAAGAACTAGAGTGCGAGCGCCCGTGTCGAGACCACGCGGTTATTGAGTTATCCGGCACAGCAGACTGCAAAGCTGACCTTTAGTGACCTCTTGCGATGAAAGCTGCACTGTTGGAACAGGGAGGGGAGGAAGAGGAGGAGGGGGGCGGTGAAGGTAGAGAGCATTGCAGTCTGGCACGGTCTGGTCTGCATTAAAAGGCGAATTAAAGATTGCACACGGTCGCGCTCGGCCCCAAGCAGCCTCCACTTGTCTCCGCCCCCACCCCCCTTAGTCTCCGCCCCCTCGATGTGGCGTGAAAACCTGGCCCGTCCGGTCGTCGGCGAAGGGAGGAAAAGCCGAAAATGCACTCCTCCCGTTTTGATAATCGGCGGTTCGACTGTTCGCCGTGAAGCCTGGCCTAAAGTTTCGAGGCAGCCTTACACGAGGATGAGCGGGAAGTCCCCCACCCCGCCATCAAAAAAGAGAGAAAAAACTAAAGAAAAACGTACGCCTGAGAGAGAAACGGCCATCAGGACTTTCCCATGTATGCGCAACATGGCTGTCTACTGTTGCCCACGTTGGTCAATGTTATTGGCTACTTTTTTTTGTTTTCTTTTTTACATGTACTGTACATAAAATAAAAATATACAAGCAATACTTCTGCTGTTCTGGCTCGCTCTCTGGACACTCTTTGATATTCTTCTGTGCTGGGACGTCGGGGGGGGAAAACGCAATGTAATGTTAATATGCTAATATACACCAACGGAACTAATGGGATCGTGTCATGCGCTGAATAAACATGACTCATTCTTTAATCGGCTTACGATGAGAAAATACACCAGAGGGGCCGAACGCCTTTACAGACGCCAGTGGAGCGTTTGTATCAATTTACAATTCCATAATCTAAGTCTGAGTACACTTTCACGCTGCTTGTCAATGTGACTTCAATCAATTTCTGACCTTAATCGGATTAGAATTGAAGTTTAAAAGTAGATGTGTATATATATATATACATATTCCTAAATACACAGATGGTAGATGGAAGTTTTTAAGAAGAGGAAAAAGAAGTCATGTTGTTTAACAGCTCTGTACACGTGTATCCTGTGTTCATTCTGTCAGGCTTGCAGATTTAATCTTTAAATGCAATTAGCTTTAAGTTGTGTGTGTCCAGACGTTGCTTCAGTTTCAGGTTGTAACCAAAGAGCTCGTCCTCTACTTTCTCTTATGTCACGTGTTTGCGCCTCCTGTTGCATCTGCTCAGGTTTGCTAACGGCATTACACACGTGTGCCTCTGACGTTACCGCATACATGTCAGGGTGAAAAGGAAGTCGGCGTTACCCTGAGCTCTCACTGAACTGCGGCCGTGTCATGAGTGTTGATTTGTAGCCCCAGAGTCATAAATAGGAGTGGATAAGTGAGGGTTGCATAACAGCATCCATAGCTAAGTGCTATTCAAGGTGACTCGACCTTTGTTGCAGGACATTTCTCAACTTCACTGTTTCCTCTAGGCCAAAAGCTGCTTGAAACTAAATGAACTGATTCACCAGGGACAGGCCTAAAAGAGGGTGTGGGTTGAAAAATAGTTTCTCTCATGTTTGTCAAGATGGATCCCTGAGGAATATGTGTTAAAGGTCACCGCCGATATGTTTAGACTGCTGATGGGTGGTTTGGTTGTCTTAACAAGATTTTGTGGAGAATTTGCTGCAGGAGAAATTCATCAGTTGTCAGGAGTGATGCACAGTGTGAACGCAAGCTGTGCCTGAGAGACAAATTCAGGGGAAATTATGTCCCAAAGGCAGTAACATCTGCAAAGATGTCGGGTTATTGAAGTCAAGAATTGATTTATTCCTTTGTGTGACTCTGGTTTATAATGTTGGCTCAAAATTGGATTCCTCTTGTGAACTATCCAATTCGGGAACATATTTAACATACATAACATACTTTTCTTCTACATACTCCCTTATCAGCCCATCCTTAAACATTAAAAGGTAATTAACATGTTGAACAGATACATCTATTAGGATTTTGAAGATTACTCCCCACAGTGAAGGACTTCTACTATAAATACGCAAATGTAATTCAAGCCAGATCTCTGTTCTCTGCTAGTTTATCCCCCATTTCAGATACAATTGCATTAGAATATTCCTTTTCATGTCTTTGCTATTTAAGGACACGGTTGTAAATCGGCAAAAGTGCCATGTCGTTGTGTCGTTTTGAAGCTTCATGCACATATTTCCCAACACTAAGAAGCTACTATGCTGTGATACACTACTGCCTCTAGGAAGTCAAAGGCCCCCATTGTTTGAAGAAATCCAATAAAAGCAACTCAGACATGGCAACCACATGAGATGAAATGAGGAGGGTTCAGGTGAGGTGATGCCAAATTAATAAAATGTTTGGAATTTGATCCCTATGCACATTGTTCTATTCTATCCTATTCTACTAAAACCCTGCAAAAAGCACTTGGGTTTAATTTGTAATATATAATCTGTGAGTCAGAGGTTGGTGACATTGCTCAGGATCCACATTTGAATAAATGTTCAGTATAAATGGAAATCTGATTTACAGTTTAGATAGCAGCAGCTGACTTTGCCTCTTGTGTTTATTACAGTTGTCGAGTCTGTGTCGGTTTTTCTGTTTTTGCATTACAAGGCCTCACCATCCGAGTGTGTGTTTGCTGTGTTTGAGTGGTTGTTGCTCAGTGTCCATCCCCCCATCCACACACACACACACTGCAGGCAGGTGAGGCTTTCAGAGGAATCCAGGCATGTACCGATCCTAAGCTGTGAGCCAGCTTGCTCGATTCAGTTGCGCACAAATACACACATCAACACACACAGAATGTATGAAACAAAGAAACTGTTTGCTGGGAGACCTGCAGGCAGGATAAGAGTGGCCATTGAGGGAAGATTTGTCACGCAGGGGGCAGTTGTGACTGAAGTGTGGCCAACACTGCCTTCCACTTTGGATCCCTTGGTTATAGCAAAACTCTAGGGAGAATATCTGCACCCATTTAGTTTGGGTTTCACGATGGACATTTTCTTCCATACCATAAATCTTTGCATCTCCATATAAGTGTAGTATGGTCTATGTTTCTAATGGATCTCTCTAAAATGGCCCCTGCCTCCAGTCAGCTGCCTCCTGAGGATGTCAAAATAAACCAGACTAATTCTATTTGTATATCTTAGGATCTACAGCTTGTGGCTCAACGTGCACCAACCAGTCCCCAAACAGAGCGGGAGGGAACAACTGCCCCACTGTTGATATAAAAACATCATCTACATGTACACATACACCTGCTTACACCACAAACATGCACTGCCCGCTTTGTAATCCTGGTATTTCCTGGAGCTGAAGCAGAGCTGCGACATTCAGCATGAATCCCCCGACTTCTTTAAAACACAGGCACAGACTTGGAACCTTATTTCCCCGCATTGATAGATAGTGAACACATGCTCACACACATGGAGCCCTGAGAGTTGCATTACTCTTCCGCTCATTCCAACACATTTTCATTTGCAGTATGTGGAGCGGCACAGCTCCTTCATGGATCAGTGCAGCATAAATCTGGGACAGAAAAGGAGGCACATGGCAGTGGGATGCTGTGTGCAATTACTGCTAATGATATGCCTCCATGCAAGCTGTGGCCGTAATTAACTTTAGTGGAAGCCTGGCCTGTCTGAGTATTGTGTGTGAGAAGATGCTCAAAGGAACAGGCGCAGCAGTCAGTCAAGGCTAAGAAAGCAAACCTGCCTTGACGTTGTTCAGACTCCATGTCTGCTGCCCCAGATTACACATGTTGGGTGGTCCCATTTTAAGAGTAACATGATGCGGATGTTGAATGTTAATGGAATCGTCCCCCGGAACTTCACTAAAACTTGGGCTTCCACAAGAGGGTGTGGTGTCCCAAAGTGGTTGAGAATCAGGTCAGCGAGTTACTGTATAACTGGATATTGACAATGTGATTGCGCAACGGCCATGATCTTGCGCAATATAGACACAGGAGCTTTTGTTACACACAAGTGTTTTAATAGCTGTGGTTTCCCAGCGTCTATATGCAAATGAGCTTCTATGTGCTTTGATGTGCTTTGAATATGAAGAAATGAAAACCATCCGCCCTGACATGTCGGCACTTATATGGCACCTGTTCTTGGAGTTGCTCAGTGAAATGCACGTTGGCTTTGAAACGAGGCCGGATCCATGCATGATTGATCCGTCTTTCCTTTTGTCCTTTGGTGCCATGGAGTCGTTTCTCATCTGTGGCGTCTCTATTGACAGCTTAAGTTTGCTGGCCAGGCTTGTGTCGTTGTATTGATTGGGGTTAATCATTTGGGGTTTGATCACTCAATCGCTCATTTACATTCAGTAGCAGTTGGCCCTCCCTTCCTTTATAAATAAAGGAGGATAACTGTTTATATTCGGTCCGTTATAGTATTATTATTGCATCATTAATTTGATTTTGAATGATGATACAAAGATGTAAATAGAACTGCGCTGTAACTGCGCTACAGAATGTTAGTACTGGCACAGAGACAGATGTATTTGGTGATGTAAGTGTTCTCAAATCAATATTACGCAACTTCTTTTAGCTTGCGGTTAACAAACATGCAGCCATTCCCAAACTGCCTCATGCAATTCCTGGAAGAGAAGGAGACACTTTGTTTTTCACAGATTCGGGTGTGGTTCTGCTTAACAATTTACATGACAGCTTGTGGGTCAAGCCTTGTGACCTGGGTAAACACAGTCTGGTGCCGACAGGAAGCAGCCGCCAGACATTATGATGGACTTTAAACCGCAACAGAGTGCATTTGTGTGTCATGCCAGTCACCCTCCCTTCTTTCCCAGCCTTGCAGCAGTACAGAGATTCCTCAAATATGAACATATCTGTAGACAGATTGAGCAAACAGTAAGTCTTCTCTGTCGGGGCCAGGTTTAATCCGGCGCACATCAGGTTGCTCCGGTTTGTAGGCGTTGATAGCAAAAACGAACACGCATGACTTCTTCACACAGTCTTTCAGGATGTGACTGTGAGTCTGCCCAGCCCCGAGCTGCAGCCCCAGGCCTCCCCGAGCAGCTGTCAGCACGCTCTAGAGACCCAAAGAAAGAGAGAGCCGCCCTGCCCCCAACTCAACCAGCCTGCCCGCTCTCGCTGCCGAGGACGGAGGGGGGATGGGCACTCACAGAGACACATAACACGGAGAAATGGAGAGGATTTGTTCGACATCTTCAGATGGAACTAGTTTCGACAGCTCGCGAGGGTGTAAAATGTCGTATTGAATGTTGATCCGTCTCTTCTGGAAGCAATTTAGTGAAAGGCGGCCCTAACGAAACCTGTGCGAATCCATGTGTGTGTGTGCCCCCCCTCTCTTATCTGCCATTTCTTACTTCTTTCTCAAGCTACTGTTTATCACCTCCTCCGTTGTCTTCACCTTACCTGTATCTCACCGCATCCAAGCAAAACATTCTCTAAGGTTTTAAACCACCAACGTATCATAAGGAGGAATGAGCCTCGACCACAAACCTGTCGTCAGCCTCTGGTGCATGTGAGAAAAGAATCTGACAGGGTTCTGTGGGCTGAGAAATGATTGCATAAGAGCATATTTTGGCAGCTGTTGCTTTAATGTATAATGTCATGGAAGTGCAGCATAGAAATGAAACAACACTCACCACATTTTAACAACTAATCAGTAGGTTAGGTGGTAAGTAAATCTGTCTGTCCTTTAGATGGTGAACAGTGAGACTCTGAGCTTTTTGTTGTCTTCATCGTTCTGCTACATCTGTGTGTGTTGTTCCTTTAAGCCAATTTTATAGAATGTCTGCTCTGTTGGATATTGCATCAGATGAAACAGATGAGGGATGAGGTCCATCAGAGGTAATGAGTCATATCTGATCTGAGTGGACTGCAGATACATGAAATACAAAGCTACAATACCGCACATGGGGCAAACACACTGGGTTTCCAGTTTATGAGATGCCCTTTAAATGTTAGTGAGTGTTTTTGATTCAACTCTGTGCTCATTTCTCAGACTGGTTGGTGTTTTGGATTGTAGCGTCTGCCTCAGAACAGATGTTGTTATTTGTGCAGGGAAACGCCCCTGTGCTCATTCGGTGCAGAGTTGTTTTTTTTTACAACTCACACTGCGTTATGTCACACAGACATCTTGCAACTATCACATTCTATACGGTGTGAACTTCAGAACAGGAAATCCAATGTCACACCTAATCTTTCCTAAGATCCCATGACAGCAGTGACAGAAGAACAGTGAAAATCACATCACCACGGAATAACATTAACACAGATTATAGTTCACACAAATCTCTCAGTCTCTCTATGACCAAACTGTTACGTGCCAAAGCTGATACTAAAAATATGATTTCCTCTGGTGATGTGTGTGTGTGTGTGTGTATGTGTGTGTGTGTGTGTGTGTGTGTGTGTGTACCAATCAAGTTAATCACTGCAGAGCTATGGCTGTGACCAGGAGCTTTTCGTCTTGACACATATTAACTAGAGATGAATGTGAAGCTATGCGGTTTGCTCCACACACTGATCAGGATGAGGTAAAATCTTAATATGTAATTTATCACACCATCGTCGTCTTCCTATCTCACGTTTCTCAATCTCCTCTCTCTGTCTGCAGTCAAACACACTCACACACACACACACACACACACACACACACACACAGACACACACACATTTGCTTTTATTTTCTGCAACAATCAACATGCAATAAGGTCTCTCTTTCTTTCTTTTCAAAGATATCTCCCAAGTCTATGTGTGCCCCCTGGCTGCTCTGCTCCTCCATTATCCTTCTGTTATTATTAACCGCAGTAAGTAACCATCACCAAAAGCATCAGACACAGTGAGAAGGACATTCCAACAACACCAACTCACAGCCAAAAGCAACACACAGACCCAGAGGCTATCGCATTCCCTGGTGTGGTAAACCACACACGCTCTGATTAGGGATTGGAATCTTGTTTAAGGATCTCAGATTCAAATTCTTTCTGTGATACTGCAACATGATAATGTAACGGATAGAATGTCAGAAAAAAACAGATTAGGTGTCGGACATTTGTGCGTTGCTTTTGGGTGGGAATCGTGTTCGGGATATGTGATTTGTAATGTGTTAATCTGTGATTTAATGATGTGATCCAGAATGTGTGGTAACTACATAACTATGGTGTGTATGTGTGTGTGCAGGTACACATGGTATGATGATTTGTGCACTTTTGTTACTTTGACTCTTGCCCATGTGGCCTCCAGCCATGCATCTATACCGAGCCCATCTGTGAACCCTGTGCCTCTTCACAGCTTGATCCTGCACTTCCTCTATTGTCTCACTAATCCACGAGCAGGAACGTTGCAGCACCACAACAGGCTCTTACCAGAGACCAGAATGGCTCCCAAAACTCTTGGACGAACATCCTGCAATCTAATTAACGCAGAGGAGGGCTTAGGCGCTTGTGTGTGTGCGTGCGTGCGTGCATGTGTGTGTGTGAGGTTATCAGGATCGAGTGGATTAGCACCCTTTTGATAACAGGGCAAAAGGTCGGGCAGTCACAGGTGCCAGAAGGAAAGGGCCTCAATCAGTATAAATACATAAACATAATGGGTGTGCATATTCTGTATCTGTATATTCTTCATTGAATTGCAGTAAATTCATCGGTACTTCCTGTTTTTTACACTAAATTGCAGTATGAACAAACACACATTCGATCCAGTTCAAATCAAGGGTAAACATGCAATAATTACAAAGACTGAACCGTAATTTGTAATTGATTAATAGTACATCCTCTAAAATGGACTGTTTAAGATGTTTACACGATAGTTTCCCTAAACACAGTTGCCACCTATTGATATTATGATAGTTTGGGCTTAATCTGGAGTGATTTTATGTTTTTACCGAGCGTCAGCAAAACACTTTCAATGTCACTTTCATTTTTAAATCTGCAATTATGAATTTATCAGTGCTGCATTGACTAAAGCCATTACAGTATCATGAGACACAGGGCTAAATTTGGTTCCCACAGACTGGAACAGCTTAGATCAGCAGTGAGTAGGTGGTTACCAGCACGGTCAGCATGATACATTAACACACTAACAACTCAGGTGCTTCCAGTAATGAGTGGAAGGATGGCCGGTTTCACCCTGATTTCAATCTTAGCTGCTCAAATCAAAAGCAACATCTGTGTATCTGAAACCAGAAAGAGAAGTGAAGGTCCAGAAAGAGACGTGTATCTCATTTCATGATTGTTGTCCTGCTTTCACCAGCTCTGTCAGCTCGTATCTGTGGACCTGAGCCGCCATCCAAACCCTGAAGGAGAATGTGGCATTGATGCATGGTTGAGATAAGAACATTTACATTCATGCTAGAGAAATCGATTTTACAACTACACACTCAAGGCCTGTGACTCAAATTTATGATGATTTCCATTTCAATTTATGACAGATCCAGTGGTTCTCAATCCAAAGGTTCTTCCCACAGCATGTTTAGCATCAACATGATCAGTTCAGTTGATTAAACATGTTGGATTTCGCCATTTAGAGCAGGAATATTGGGAAATGTGTTGTGGCTATTGGAGAAGTAGGACAGGGAAGCACTGACACAGACAGGAATCACATGCTAAAATTTGGTGCAGGCTTAGGGGAATTAATCTACAGTGCAAACAGGCTTATCTTTGCTGTGTGGAAGAAAGGAAAACAGATCAGGTTGTTTTTAAGCCAGAGAATCGCTTACAGTAAATCACACCAGCTGAGCATGCATAGCTTACACCTCCTGAGGCCTGGGAACTGTTGATTCTTCAATATATCTGTGTGTGTGTGCACGCCTGTGTTTGTGCGCCTTTTGTACGTCTTTGTACGTGTGTGCTTGTGCGTACGCCAAGGCTAAAGTGAGTGAGCATGCTTCGTACGCTCCCTGCCCTCCCTCATATTTGACATTCTTTGGCCTTGTATGGCAGATCAGCATCAGATGGTGCTCCAGAGAAGGATAATAAAGTCCTCAGCTCGCGCCAAAGTCTCCTGCACGCCTCCACGGTGGGTAAAAGAAGCCGCTCGTGCCCGTGGAAAAACTCTCGCTTATTATGCAGCGCCACAGCTTGACGTTCCTCACTGACATCTGCATCAGCGACCGCGTCACCACCTCTGAAATAATTCTACACACTTTCATTTAGCTAGCACCTGAAGAAACCAACAAAAGACAGTATAAGTTCCGGCTATCTGTTCTTCTCTGCTCCCCCTCTTTTCCTCTCCTTCTCTCCTTCCTTCGCTCATCCTGCCTCTTCATCTCTCTCTCTATGTGTCTCGATGAGTCAGTGTTTCAGGCCTCGATTGTGGGCTGTGTTCCCAGAGGAAGGAAATGCCAATGTGTGCATTCATACCCATAGCTGCACAGTCATTATCTCTGTCTTTCCATGTGAGACACGCAGGCATTTTCAACAGAGTATTCAATATCGTGGGTATCAAGTACTGTCATCTGTGTGCAACGCCAACATTAAGGAGCACAGATGTGTATATTTGTGATAACGTTCCTTTTCTTTCCCACTAATTGTTCTTTCATGGCTCAGGGCATTCAAATCAGTTGTTGTCTCTATAGAGTAAACAATGATACGTATGCAGTCACACCGGGTGAAGTTCAGATATGATATCACAGCAATGGAAATAATCTGAACTGAATTTATAAACTCAAATGTACAGATACAAAGTATAAATGAGCGTTAAAAGGTTTGCAGCATACTTAACCATTCTCATCACCACTGCCTGAGCACGTACAGCATCTTTACATAATAGTCAATCGATAATAGATTGACTATTTCAGCTATAGTCACACACAGTACATGTTTGAATAGTTCTGTTAATGATGACCATTTTAGTTTTGTGTCCATATTCATGTCAAACCTGAAATTGCCAGCTCCATATGTTTTAGTGTGTATCAGTAACTCTTCACGAGTCTAGTATGCATTGTTTACTGTACTCTTATCGAGGATCAGAATGAAGAATGACATCACACAAAGGGCTTTACATGCAACCTATTCATCATTTCTTTAATCAAGATGTCATCAGTCAGATCTGCATCATGTACCTGTCATAAGCAAGACCCTGCAGGTCCCAATACCAGTGTAACCGGTATCTTGTATGTGAACAAGATCTACACATTTACCTTTTGTGCATTTGTGTTCCTCCTTTAGTTAAAGTACATCAGTAGATTCAAAGCTGGAAAACACCAAAATGCAGCCAGAGACAGTGTTATAAAATGGGCCCTTTTTTTTTTCACCCTTCATGCTGAATGGTTGGTAGGTGACGGTGAAATCCATCAGGGAGGCCACACATTTCTCACCCACAATTCCCTCAGGGTGGGGCCGCATATAACTGCCACCTCAGTCGCTGACAGGTTTTCCACTCATCTCATCGACAGCTCCCAGTTCTTGCACAGAAATGAGTGACACACACACACACACACACACACACACACCCATAGAGAGAGCTCAGAGTTAACAGCGGGGAAGAAATCAATGGCTTTTTCTGACAGAAAGAATCACTGCACTGCTTCTCTGTGCAGCAGCAATTCAAGGCTTTTCAGACAGAACATGATGAGACAGATCTACATTGTGCTTCATGGGTAGAACGAATCACCCAGAATGAATGCATGTGTAATTCACCCATAATCAGAGCTCCATTTAATTAGCCCCTAATTAAATCCGGCACAATCTGTTTTTAATTCGGTATCAAATCTGAAATGATTATCACCAGAGACCGCTTCTGCAGCTGAGATGAAATGGAATATCTTAATGTACTGCCCCCTGGTGCAAAAACTGCCTGTCTTACACTGCTTACACATGAACACTCAATCAAACAACCACACGCACACACATATGCCTAATACGTGCTCCAGCGTCCATGGTAAAGGGAGTCAGTTGGTGGCTCACAGTGGTTTACACAATTTGGACGCCTTCAGAGCCAAACTACCTTTGTGTGTTGCTGAATCATACAGAATGGAATTTTACATATGTGGAAAACCATACACATGTGACCCACATCATATTGTTCAAAAGGCTATGGGCCTGACTAATCAATAGCTTTTCCACAGAAAGGATCATGACACACAAGTGCTGACCTTAATATGAATCATTTTTTATATTGTATCATTAATCTATGATGCCATTGTTTTATGATTTAGATCCTGTTGTAAAATTAATCCCACTGAGGGGGATATGGAACAATTCACAAGACAATAAATGTGAGCCAATGCTTACATTTAAAGTAGAACACATCATTCCATTCATACAACATAACAGAATACAGTATTTTGTTGTACACCCTGTAGGTGTGTGTGTGTGTTTCAAGGTGACTGAGCCAAGGACTTTGTGGAAACCAGGCCATGAATCAGGGGTCAATGGTAAACACAGGAAGAGCTGTGACTGACTGTGTGGTTACAATCACTAAGCTCCTGTGAGAATTAGTCACACAATCAGCCTGTGACATCCATAGGCAGGCTGGACTTGACTGTACTGGAAAATACCATAAGAATGTCAAAAGCATGTGCATATGAGGACAATTGTGCTTAGTTTGGAGGCTTAATATTTACTTGTTTTAAACTTGTTTGTTGTTATTCAGGGGTGGATTGATTTTCAATATTGCTTTTCTTTTTTACACATCCACAGACAGATTGCTGGACCACTCTTTGATTAAATTCAGATGAAAAAACTTATTACGTTCTGCTCTGAATATCATTCACCCCCGGCAGTGATGTCATCAATAGTTGCGAAATCATTATCATGTGACTAATGTCTGAGTGCTATCAGTTGTCGAAAGTCGGTTCCAATGTAATGTGGGCGTAGGTGGAATTTTATTTGCATTGTGAGAAAACCTGTGAAAAAGATAAGAGATTGTCATATCCATGCGTGTGTGTGAACAGTTTGTCACAGGTTGATGTAATCGGCATATAGGAGATAATAAAAAGCATATCCACTTTAATAAAAATGTGAATAATAGCGGCTTTTTGTAGAAATAGGCTGATTCTGTAGATCATCTATGTGGAAATAAGCTTTCACAGGGCTTGGGTGTGGGTATACACCACTCATGCATGACCTTATGGACTGAATGAGCTCAAACCTGTATGTGACTCATTCTATAATAAAAAAAAAAAAGACACATCTGCTTCCATTGAGCTGTTTCTGCCACATGACTGCACTTCTTCAGTTCACTTAGCTTACGTAAAAGATTCAAACTAAAGTTAAATTTAATATTGCTTATGTTACCAATTAACCCCCTCAACTCCAACACTTGAGAACGTTAATGTGGCCCACAGGAATTGTTCTTATTAGGTAAAGCAGTACACAAGGTCCTTAGTTCTCATAAAGTCATTGCAACAACAGGCTTAACCAGTCAAAACACTCTAAATATGAATGTTTAGTGTACCTATGATTAAAACTCTACATGCCGTATGCATTTTGGTGATGAAGAACTCAGTATTTCAATATATTTGGTTTGCTGCTCTGCACGTCTGCAAGACCATTGACTGTCTTACCTTATTATATTTGTGTGATATATCTCCTGCTAAAAGCATTGCTGTAGTCTAGTTTAACACTCTGCCCAGTTAGGGATGCTGAGCTCTTGCTGCATCTGGAAACAAAGCCAACATGTCAGGCAAATGCTCCCGGGGGCCAGAGTATTGAGAACAGCAAATATATTCTAGAAGCTTTAATGAATTGGCTCTATGCAGTGAATCACAATGATGTGGTGACAACCGGCAATCACTTAAATAAACCAAAATGATCTTGGAGTTGATTTGAAGGCTTCAAATCATTGCTGACTGACTTCAGTCACTGTACCGGGTTCCCGTTAACATGCAGTGATTTGACTTCTCTCTTTCAGTAACGAGTGTCCCACGTCACAGGTTTTAAGGGGCAGCAGGTTATGGTGAGATGTAATGATGTGGAAATTCGTGGTGGAGGAAGGGGTGAGGGTGATCGGGGCCGTGACAGCTGTCACACAGTAACAAACACCTCCCTCTGTGAATGGACACTGGGAGAGGAGGGGAGGGGAGGGGGGGCAGCCAGGGCTGGGGGGTGGGGTTGGCGTGGGGTTGGGTTGGGTTCGTTCACTGCACAGCTGCCACAGACCTGTCACTCAGGATGTTATCATGCCCCCTCATCTGGACTGGATAATGGGCTTCTGGTCACTGTGGGCATTGGCCAGACAGAAATCCCCACTCTGGCTGCTGCATACACACCGGTCCAAAGTGACGGGTTTGAAATCTGTCAAAAGCATTTATTATTAATTTTACTAACTTTAAAATTACACAATTGCAACCATGAGGCTTTTATTTGGCAATAAAATACATCCAACACTACCACCCAGTGGCACTTTAAGGTAAATCAACAATGTGGCGAGAGAGAGCGAGAGAGAGAGAGAGAGAGAGAGAGAGAGAGAGAGAGAGAGAGAGAGAGAGAGAGAGAGAGAGAGAGAGAGAGAGCCTTTATCAAATATCTTATAAAATACTATCAAACAACAAGCGGAGCAGGACAAGGCTGTTTAAAGTCATTAAAATGTGTCCAGTCCATTTCATTATTCTATCTGGAGGAGATCTGTGAGAGAATTCATGACATCATAAAAATAATGTCAATCTATGTTTAAAGATGTTCACAACAACCTAACTAGTTGCTACAATGCACTTTTTGCACTGAGGGATTTATTTTGTGTTGAGTTATACAGGATTTTATAGAAGAAGTTATTATGAATTCATGTTGTGAGGAGATCCCAGGAGGAATTACGTGCCTGATAGATGAGGTTGGTAAAGGAACTATTTCAGATTTCTGTATTGCATCACCAAATATGGAATATAAGTCAAATAAATGTGACCTTTAAACAAACGTAAATGAACACATGAATACATGAATATGAAAGAACCTCAACAAGATGCTGCTTTTTCTTGACTTAAACATTTGATATTCTGCCATTTGATATATGTAAAGCAGGGACTGATAAAGTGACACATGGAGCAGCTGAGTGTTTGCTATTGTTTTGTTTATTTTGCCTTGTGCCTTGATCTTTACCGCCATCTCCTGGCACAGAGCAAGAATGCAAAATTACTCTTCCTCCAGTCCTCACTGTTTGGCTTTCCATTCTCATGATGTAAATGAGATCAGAGCCTGCATTTAAAACACGATTTAAAATGCTAAGTCGCACATTAAAATTAGAATCAGCCTGCAGAAAATGTCTGAATGTGGACACATTTAAACAGGTCAGACAAGGAAGCACAGTCATGCTCTAAAAGCAAACATCTCAAGGTCTCAAGGTGGAACCCTTCCATCATTTTTAGTCCGGTCCAGGCCACCAGTTGATGTCAATTAAACCCAGGTCTGCCGGGACATTTACATAAGCCTGTGGAGAGCAGGACAGAGCACAGTTTGTTTCCCATTTTGGCAGCAGCTGTTTCCTAGCTACACACAGGCCTGTTTTCAGCACCTTCAGGAGCTTTGTGTTTGACAAGTAGCAAAAAGGCCTAATCCCCTCCGTTTATATTTAGTCCTCAGCTCTCATTACATGATGTCTGCTAGAGGAGAGCAGGGTTTGACATGTTGCCAGTTATGGTTTGAGTAAAAAGAGGAATGAGTGGGAGAGATGGTTTTGGCCCCGAGCAGGGCAACCTCCTATGTGTTTTGGACGGCCTGCTGCTTCATATTTGCATATTTAGTTGGGCTTATGGCCTCCGGACTGTGACACACAAGTGTTTCTAGGTAAACCTTGCTTACAAAGCTACTTTGTGACAGAAGAATCAACACCACAAGTTTGCTATTGTTGTGATAAAGTGAGGCGCAATCATGAGTATGAGCATCTGTGCATGCTTGGTGTGTCACCTGTAGATGGCAGTAATGCAGGAAGAATCATACTGTGGTGACATATGGCCCTGCATAGGACAGATTTGGGTCCAAAGCAATGTGAGGAGAAAAGGGAACGAGAGGGGAAGATGTCACAACACCAGATAGCAGCTTAAACTTCCAAAAGCTCACTGTCATAACAAGCATTCCCAGAATAAGAACAAAAACAACAAGGTACTCTATTAGAGTTAGAATGTGGTAATTCGAGATATACTACATATATATGACATCTAATGAAAAAGGGAGGCTTCAAGTCAACAAGAAATCAATCATTGTCACACTATTTTTCGCATTTAGCAGCATATTTAACTTACATCTTCGGAAAAACTGTGAAAATTGTGTAAAGCAGTGAGCTGAGGCAGGGCCTGATTGACACTCAGTCCCCCTTTAGGTCTACAAGGATTTAGGCCATTACCAAGTTCTTTCAGAAAATAACTGACCTTTGTCCCAGAATAATAGTGTGTACCAAATTAATTGGCGAGGGAGGATAAATTAGTATGGGGTGATATTTAAAAAAAGCAACCCTGTGGGAGCTCTGAAATAGGCCTCCTCTCTGCGGGATCCACACTGGCCAAGACACAGAGGAGGAGGAGGAGGAGGAGGAGGAGCAGGCAGAAAGGCTAAACTCCACTTTTTACCCGAGGCGCCACCCAGAGAAGCCAGACTGCATGTTCACTTTGTGGGTTTGAGTATGAGAGGGAACCACATATTAGGCACATATGAGTGTAATTGTGCATCTTTTTGCTACCTTATCATGTCGAGAAGGAGGCTTTTTACGTATTTATTTGTCATAAATACAATAATGAACATGTGCAACAGTAGATATTTGCGTATAAAGGCACTGCAGCGATCCATCACCTGTGGCTTGTTGCAAGCAGAATGATGCAAGAGGATTATGGCCCAAATCATACCAGTAAATCAGTGGCAGACTCTTTCAAAGAAGAAAAAGGAATGTCATATTTTGGAGCAGCCAAAGACCTCGATCTCCAAATCATTGATGATATGATGAGCAGAAGCATTTTTTTGGAATCCTTGAACAGTTTTACTAAAGGAAATATGGAACAGTTTGAATGTAATCCAAATGATAGCTATTTCTAAAAAATGCCCCAGTAACGCCTCACAGATAAAACAGCACACATGAGCACACATACACACACACACACACACACACACTCACATTAGACTGTGTTCTCATGGTAAATTCCCATGCTAACGAAGCTCCTCCGTCTCCTGGGATGCATACATCAGGTCTACATGACAATGATCAAACTCCACGTCAGGCACATCTCCTCTTAATGCATCACCACAGGGCCGAATCCCTGTTCCACTGGAGACATGAGAACCCTTATTATTTCCAGGTTTTCCTATTTTGAGAGGAGCAAATTTAAGCAGTAGAGCGATCGGGGTCAAAGGGCACATTTTTTGCTCGCTGTCTGGAATTCCAACATAATTTTTTCCATTACCCACAGTGCAGAAGGAGGGGCTTCTGTCCTGCGCCTCGGACTTCTTTATCAGCAAATACACACACACACGCACACACACACACACACACACACACACACAAAACTCTCACTACCCCCCCGGCCTCCCCCCTCCGCCTTGCATTCCCCTGTGGGATATCCTGCCTTGAGCCAGCGGTGTAGTATTTTCTGCCCCTCATGGAACACATTAGGTGTGTTATCGGCGCAGCACACAGGCCTCTACACACACACACACAGACTGTATTTGTCCGGGTTATTTTTAGGTCCATTTCCACTTCCACTTGTGCTCCCTGTCCAGCTGTTTGATCAGCCAGGAGGCAGGCATCAAGCAAAAAAAGCGGCAATCCCATAGTCCGGGTCGACGTCTGTGAGGTAACCGAGGTTCATGGAGTCGCCTGGGAACTTCTGCTTTAATCAGGAATGGTGTTTTAAAGTTTGCGATCATTTGTTATTTATTACTACTTGTAGCAATGGGCCAACTCCATTACCCTCCCTCCCGTGCTCCCTCTGTCTTCTTCATCTCCCCATCTCTCTTTCCCTTTCCTCCTCTTCTGCCTATTAAGGACACTGGTAATTCCTCCCCCCCTCTCTCTCCTTCTCGCTCTCCTTTTTTCCACTTTGTGTTCTTTCCCTCTCCTCCCTCAGCAAAACTATTAACTCTCACTTATCCAATCCCGCAGAGACTCGAGCCTACGCCGACACAATGTTGTTAACTTTATAATAAACATCAGTCAGTCAGGGAAAGAACTTTTCCAGTACAATCTGCAGTGTTTACATTGCTCTCACAGCGCTGCGTTTACTGTGATAGTGGTGTGTATAACATTCAGTAAAGGAGATATTGTCAAGTTTGGATTGTTCGTTTGAGAGCAGTACGTGAACACACACACACACTCACACACACACACCACTAGAGTTGCTTTCAAGTAGTGATTTATTCTCTATAAGTTTATTATCCTGTTTGTGTTTCTGAATGAATATTCCATGTTTGTACGTATAGTGCATGGCAAGACGTATCATATAAACAAACAGATTAATCACAACACAGAGGACACTACATGCACTCCAAACACACACACACACACACACACACACACACACACACACACACACACACACACACACACACACACACACACACACTCTCCCATGTCAGACACAGCTGTGAGCACTCTCGTTTTGGGCGATAATCTCTCAGCTCTCTTCAAAGACTCTTGGTGAGCCATGACCGTGCCCCCCCCACCCCCCTTCCTAAAAACACTCACTCACACACACACACACACACACACACACACACATACACACACACACACAGTCTACTGCTGTTCACATAATACCTCTATGGGCCATCCTTCAGCCATACGAGGATTGCCACCGTTTCCTCTTTGTCATTTGCTGGACACACACATTATTGCAATATAACCTGAATAAACATGCTGCAATGACGTTCAAATACAATAATGTGAAGCATCGATAATGACTGGGCCTTAAATATGTTGCTGATATATAAGGTGAATGATATATAGTGTGTGTATGACCTCGTTCATGTTGCTCAGTGTGACCTAGAGACCTTCACGGACATTTATCATCCTGGGTGAATAGAATGAGCTGATTCTAGTTACCTCATCTGTCCTCTTAGGAACAGGAGCTCACTGCGCTGTTATCCAATGTGTCATACGCCTGCCCCGAGCTGTTGACCTCCAACTACCTTTTGACTAGAGTGGTCTATTTATGGTGCTAGGGCTCCTCAAAAACCATCAGGGGGGATCACAACACGCTGCGTGAAAACCGTGACTGCAATTAATACGTCACGCTCTGCCATGGATGCAGAGTTTTTCCCTGACATGTTAGTTTTCTAAGGCAAAATGGTGACCTGAAAGCAACACCAGAGACCTTTTGTGAAGTCTGGTTTTTAAATGCACATGCATGAAGGAAAATGTTATTGCAGTTTTTCCCTTGTGCCCATTTTTGGCAACGTTAATGGCAGATACATGTTTCATGGTGCAATAAGAGAATGTCTGGGCTCATCAAAATAATGAAATGAAGCCTTTGCAAATCTATAAAGCGGAAATCATTCTTAGTTCTGCGATTTCTTGTGCTGCTTTCTCTGTCCTTGATTTGATATGAGACTATTTTCAGCTTCTCATTCCTTTGAAACTGGAGCATAATTGCAGGAGGCAGCTAACAATACTACATTTACATATTTTGAATACAAAGTCAGATCATTCTCTGCTCACTAAAATCAAATCTTCCACCCCAGCTCAGGCAGAACTGATGAATTTTACATGTTATTACTTTGTGCTCAGGTGTCTCTGCATCACCGGCCACACTTGGCTGGATCGGGACACTCAGATGTCATTTCCACTCTTCGTCAAACCAAATTGGAACTTTTTTTAAAGAGATAAAATAGGTGGTGTCTTCATTTGGCAAAAAGGTGACACAGGAGAGCTTTTTCCCATCTCCCATCTGTGCTGCTGACCGCACTAAGGATCAACACTCCTGTTCGTTGTTTCGATAAAACATTCTTTAACAGTTCATGTAACAGACAATGTAGACTGCAAGGAACCTGGTGTAGATTGTCAAACATCTAGTGTTCCAAGGAGAGCCAGATGTTTTCCTTAGGAGTGGTAGACCAAAGCCAGACTGAACGTAAATATTGTAATTAAAGTGGTGAGAGACAAGGCTCCGTTTGGACGTCCACTTTCCTCTGTGCAAACAGGGAGTTTTGAGATCCACCTTAGGAAGTTTGTTTTGAAGTCCTTGTGCCCCCTGATGGTCATAAATTGCTCAGTGCAGCTTTAAATGTCGCCTCTGTAACTTTCATGACACCATCAACACTGACAGGAGGCAAGTAAAATGTTTTTCCCTCTAGATGGTGGATTGTATAAGGCTGAGAGACAGATTGTGTGTTCCCTCTCTCTGTGTCAGGGAATAACTATGGTGACATCAAAGAGTCACTGTGTGAGCACGACACTGTACTGACAGACAGGCATGTGTGCACAGTGAGCAGGCACACACGCCGTTACGCACTTGTGTTGTAAGTGAAATGGGAGAAACACAGATAAATATGCAAAGAAATATGCAGTGATCGGGAAAATTCCTTCCCCAATCCTATAACAATATTAAATGGTCTCCATGGAGGCACATTCAGCTTGGTGTAGCCAGTGATAGAACATCTAGATAGTGTATTAAGTGCTTTCTTGTTGATGTTGGAAATATTTTGCATCTTCCTTAGGCTGCAGCAGAAGACTCTCACAACTGGCCTGTATGGAGATTAGACATTTGTGTTTAATTTTCTTGAATTAAAGACACAATACCTGATTCAAATGTAGACAAATGCGTAAGAGGGATGAGCTCCTACAACATTCAAATTTCTTAAGGAAGTTTGTTGAGCTATGGCTGGCAACCTTGATTAAATAATGATACCTGGAACTCTTTCAAATGTAGAATATGGTGTTCCTAACTTTCTAATTTTGACAATCATGGCTTTTGTTTACTTATTGTTTTTTTTATTCCCAACCTTTCATACATCGGCATGAAAGGGCTCACATAATGTCCTGTTTGCTTTCGTGTTGGACTTGATGCAAAGGGCTGTTTCATCCCCGGATGATCATGCTGTGCTCCCTCAGAATAACTTTGTATTGATTTGCTGTGACTCTTACCTAAGGGGACAAATGGACCCAGCAGTACAGCAGCTATCAGATCCTCTGGCTGTTAGGGTCAAGCCAACCAGCCTGTTATTACATAAAGCACGGAGGGTTGCTCTTCTATTTGTCTGACGTCTCATTGTTTTTGCCCTATATGACTCTCCATAGCTTTGAAAAAAAACAACCTTTTTTAGTAATACACAAATTAAATGCACATTTCTGACCACAACCGATTTTCAACCCTGATCCAAATGCAGTCATCTTCAATCACCTTGTCATCTGCCACCTGTACCTCCATGATGAGCCCTCTTTGAAAATCACTTTGGTATTTCTGTCTTCTCATCTCGATCCAAAATCTGGGTCATCTTTTTTAATACATGCCACAGAGAATTGCAGGATGTGAATTACTGCAGGTATTATTATTCTCATACATCAGGTCACCATAGCTTGCAGACCCATCCTCTCATGTCAGTTACTGTATCAAAACTAAGCAGTGACCTCATTACCATGTACGATATAACATGTCCCACTACCTCTGGATTTACCATTAGTTTAATACAACACCTATTAGTTTACTGAAATATGCACTTACTTCCTTGTATTGTACCTGAAAGTGATAGTAAACATAAACTCTTATTTGCTGCTGAATGTGGCATCAGACAGCAGTTTAGTTGCACTTTTTAATTTGTCATATGATTGCACGTGATCAGTATCTTTTCAGCGTTATGTTCTAAGTGGGTATCACCGCAGTGGTGACGTCAGCAGCCTCTGTGTTTACTGTGCGCTGGCCCTTTAAGACAGCCCCGTGCTTCCATTGGCACGGTGACGTCAGAGCCGTGACGAACTCCAGCCTATCGTGTCTAAACAGTGAAGCCCAATGGTCCTGGCGGAGTCCTGCTGTAGGAGGGAGAGAGACTTTACACTGCAAAGCTACCAAACACTCACTGAAATGAACCGGAGCCTCCAGCCACTCGCCGTGGATTAAAAAACGGAAACTTTTAAGATGGCTCTCAACGTGAAAAAGTAGTAGAAGAAAAACAACCGCAAGCCGCCGGCGCCAAACGCTCCTTCTCCTGCAGAGCAACTCGTAGTAGATGCACGGCCACTGCTGAAAAATATGCTCCAGCCCAGCCGCCTCAACCCCGGCTGCAGTCGCACGTTTCCAGCGTTTTAACCAATTCCGTGAGACATTCGCCGGCTCCTGTTTGTTGTTTGTTTATTTTCCGCTTGTTAGAAACGTAAAGTCCGCCATACAAGTCCCCGACCCACCTGCGAGAGAGAATTATGGCAGGGAAGCTGACAGCAGCGCAAGGCACGGGAATACTGCTGGTGACAGCCAACGTTGGATCTCTGTTCGAGGATGTGAGTTTCTCTCTCTGTCTCTCTCTCTCTCTCTCTCTCTCTCTCTCTCTCTCTCTCTCCCCCCATTGATAAACATTGTGTCAGTGTGTGCTACACCAGCCTTGTTTGTTCTTGTTGTTTACGTGCTGTTCACGTTGTGCCTGGCATGTTTAATTCAGTCACGACTCGTATGTTGTACAGACACAATGCCTCATGTTTTCTTTCTCTCTGTTTCTGTGTGTGTGTTGTCAGCCACGTTCGACGTTAACGTGCAAGTATCAGAGGTTAGTTTAGATTCTTATACATCATCTAACCTCTGCCTGAGATGATCGCAGACGCATTGGAGGGTAATGCAGCCTTTATTTGATGTACACAGGCAGAATGTAGCACCTTTGAGACTTTCTGTCCCAAACTTTTGCCTTGTAGTCATCACAGTGTTTGTGTTCCTTTTTTCCCTATCTTGTTTCAGTGGATGATGTTTGATCACCATCACAGTGGCTCTGATGACCCAGTAGAATCATTGTTTACATCAAATATAACATCCTGCCTGTTTATGCACATCAGAGCTGCTGTACTTGTAGGGTATTTAAGTTGTGTAATGTATAGCGTGTCACCATTAAGGCCCATATGAGTGCAGGCATCTTCATGAATAATTCTGAGAAGAAACAGACACACACACTCTAAATGTAGCTACAATGTGGCTTGGCTGAAAAAAAACGAAAGCCATGCCACAGCTGTGGGTGGGTGTGTCAGGCCCCCTATATATGACCTATATCCGCACTTGATTTCATATATATGCTTGTCACCCAACAGCATCGCGGCAATAAATAGTGGTGGAAAGTGTATGTCATGAACAGGGCAACTTAAAACACTTTGTGTCACTTTCACTGTTGTGTCAATAGAGTCTCCCTGTTGCTCTCTCCTTTCACCCATGTGAAGTGCTGATCCCAAACATGAGGGGAAAGCTTTCTCCCACACTGGAGTAACTCTATAAATAGTCCGTGTCTCACAAAGATGTGGATTACCACCAAACTTCTGTCAGGCAGAGCCAAAATGCACATTGAACTGTGTTTCCCTTTTACAAGTGGGTGTGCTGTTCATATATGAGGCTATCTATAGTCGTCAGTGTGCTGGTCCTGCTTAGGATATGCGCCCTGAATGAAGCCTTTGTGGACCACTTTTAGTGATGTTTCCATGATTAAGTCTGCTGAAGGAGCTCACAAGGTTCTGTGTCATGGCTGCTTTGCCAGAGCATGATCCTTACACATTTCACACAGTTTGGTTATTGTCTCAGAGTTGTACCTCTACGTGGAAAATACGCTTTTTGGAACTTTCCAATACCAGATCAAATTACATGGCTGAATGCCTGTGTGACAACCATTACAAATGTAAACACAGCTTCAACAGACTCAACATACTGTATTTGTTGTTGTAATTACACATTGAGCCCTTAATGTCCAATCTAAACAGATCTTATATCTTCTACATTGACTGGGGGTTGAAGGAGTTTTTGGGAAAGTGACCCCTGTAGCTTCAGGCTGTCGTTTGTTTGTTCCTTGTTTGTTACGTTGTGTAGTAGAAATTTTCTTTTGCATCAAGTTCTGATCGTGTGAACTTTTTGTTAACAGTCTGATCAACTCCTGATGCCTCTTAAGCCTGAGAAGTCTTCCCATGTTTACTTCTACAACTGCAATTCCAACAATTTGATTAGACGTAAACCTAATTGGCAACACTGCTAATGAAACGATCCGCTCGCTCCACAGTAACCAACCAAACGGAGGCCATAACGTGTGTACAGACATGCACAGAACCCAGCGCTCCGCCATGGACAAACTTTTAAAACGATGGACAGTCATTAATCGCACAGAACTCTTATCTGCTTATTATCTGCAGGAATGAATCCCCTCTAAAGGTGGAGTCACGGAGGGTTGTGACTCTTCAGGTTTACAACCCAAACGACCAACCAAGCCCTGTGCCAATGATATCACTGATTAACACACTCTTGAACGGAATGAAAGTAAAGTAGGAATCGGTGAGGAAGCTATTTAGTCTGGATTGAAAGCAACTTTCCTCCTTGGCACAAAGTTTGACACGTCGGTGTAAATTCAGCTGATGTGGAAGCTTCTGCATTCGCTCCTCCTTGTTTGTCACGAATACTGCCAGAAAACTCTGCTACGTGTACCTAATTTAACTAAAGAAAATGACTCAGGCATTATAACACTGTGCTGAAAAGGCAATGGCATATTAAACTGCTGTCGGATTACAGATTAAGATGTGTAAATGGATGATTTCGTCATTCGCCAAATATACATGACTCATTGTTGAGTTGGTTTTACACGAGGAAGTACGGCATGCGGGAAGTGCTTACACTAATTGTAAATCGACGAGTTGATTACACGCTTGATTTACAATTCCATAGTCTAGGTCTGTTACTACAAGTACACACAACTGCTGATGGCGTTTAGGTGAAGAAAAGCCTTTATTCATTATCTTAATTGGAGTAGAGTCAAAGATTTAACAGGCATGTAAATTGACTGAGTAAAGAAATGTAAGACCAGATATGTGAGTCACTTTATGGCACCGTGGGGTTAACTATCATCAAGTAGAACCCTGCATGGAGACGCACCAACACTAAGCGCTTTTAGAGAGCTGTGGAGCGGTTGCCTTCTCGTTTGTTTAGATAAGGGAGAATGGTGTCGACTAGATTTGGGAGTCTCCAAAAACAGCTTCAGACACTCCGAAATGCAGGTTTTCTGTCCGTAAACAGCTAAACAGCACGTTCTTCGAAATCTTACCATAGAAAATACTTGAGGGATGTTGCGTCTACGCTGCTCTTCATATTTAACAATTATGTCTTGTGTTTCTAAATGGACGTGTTCATCCACAGCAATCATTTCAGACAAGTCAGTGCAGATGTGTTCATTGAGCCATTTGAAGTAGCAGGAACTGAAATCCAGTTGGTTTTGACTCGTACTTCCACACTTGTCTAACCTGTTGGGCTTACAAACCACCAATACTGTTTAATGAGAGAGTTAGTCGTCAATCCGCGTCATCCATGTTTATGGACTCTGGTCCACTTGTAGCTGCACGGTGCCACATGAAATGAATCACGTAAGCATAAATGTACAAAATAAACTTTCCCACTATGATTTGGAGCAAAGAAAACAAAAGTGTGGAGGAGGAGGTGTAACGTGAATGTCTTTGTGCCGGATGTGACTGTATTAACTCTGGCACATTGACAGTGACGGGGAGATCATATCAAGGCGTCTGGAGATTTGCCAATGGAAAAGCTCATCAGGATAAAGCCAGATGATTCAAAATCTGACAAAGCAGATGCCCGCCTATAATGCCTGGCATGTAAAATCATGCGTCTCTCTGCCTCTCCCTCCCTGACATGAAGGTCATGTGTGGCCAGGTCTCGTTCACACGTTTCTCACCACGGCTCATTACGTTCCCCTCTCATCTCCTCGGAGCCGTGAACGCTCGTCATCAGTTCTGCGTTTCATTGGAATACAAATACGCGGCTTTTGATCACAAGCCAAAACCACACACAAGTTGCCATGACGTAAAGTAGTAGACCCGGTTGGGCACCCTGGAAACCCGCCCTCGTCTCTTGATTTACCTTTTTGGTGTCTCGCTCTTTCGCCCTCTCTCTCTCACTCCACTCGGGGCTCTTCCTCTCTCATCCACTGACAGCTCATTAGCTCAGGATATCACAGGCTGGACCCCAGCGAGCCGACATATTTACACTACTAAAGATAGAGCAGAGCAGGAAAAAATGCCAGCGTGATTCTGTCCTCAGACCTGGTGTAGCTACTGCACGTGTCCTCAGCCGCTAATATTGCTCAGCATATGTGTAGCTGTGACATCATTAGTGGCTTCATTCTTAAATATTCTGTAAGCTTGTGTCTGGTTTTCTGTTTTCTCTTAATTCACCGCTTGAGGATTATGAAGGCGACAGCGACTGCGTGACTAAATATTTGATCCACCAGCTTATTTCCTGCCTTTATTCCTTCTCCAAGTGGCGTTTCAGTATTCTGCTGGAGGAGTGGAAAAGTTTGTGAAAGGAAGATCAGATGATTCTATTTTGGTGTGTGTGTGTGTGTGTGTGTGTGTGTGTGTGTGTCCCCTGCCCCTGTCCAGTCTGCCATAACGCCAAATTACAATTTCAAAAGGCGAAGTTGTTGGAAAGAGCTGAAGCTGCCAACAGAAGGCATCAAAAAAAGCGGAATACAAAAATACAAATACAAAATATTTCCTGTGACCTCATTATTCCTTAGCAGTCTGTTGTGTGTGTATGTGTGTGTATGTGTGTATGTGTGTGTGTGTGGGTCGGAAGGTGGGGGCGGGGGTGTTTAATCATCCTAAAGGCCCCATCCGAAAAGGCACTACACACTGCGTTATCATCAGTAGGTGAGAAGAGAAATTCCTCTAAATGGACAACAAATTCCTTCATTTTAAAAAGAAAAGCTCTTCCCGCAGTGACAGTAACCGTAAATTGTCAATCAATGTAGCGTGAACGATCTGATCATCCAGTTGTCTACCACAGTCACACACATTCAAACTTGATTACACTGCGGATAAGGCCGTAGATTTGCCCTTAATCAAAGCCAGGAAAGTGCCAGGGTCAGAAATGTTCCACTTGAATCCTTTCCTGACCCAAATAAGGAAGTTTGAGTGTGTATTTAATTAAAACAGCCCTTTGTTGCATCATACTGCGAGTTTCCAGTTAATCCTTCCATCTCCGGCTCCTCATTGTGTATCTCAGCCGCTCTGTGATAAGGCGATTATCAATTATTCAAGGTAAAGCATCAGTGTGTCCCATGTTTCAATCTTTGTCTCGGTACGTATCTCACAACTTTCCGGGATGTTTTTTGAGCCGTATCTGCGAGAGATACCGAGTGGGGTCATCGTGCCCCAGGAGCAGTACAGAACAGAACAGGGCAGTCAGTTCAGGCCCAAACCAGGAGAAATGGTGGCATGATTATGTTGCCGTGTGGAGACGGCGCGGTTCCCTCTGTTGATCTTACCAGGCAAAATAAACAGGCAGTCACTGAGCTGGACAGGAGAGTTTAAAGTGGGGGGGTCTGACGCATGCTCAGACACACACTATGTCTGCGTGAGAGACACACACACACACACACTTGCTACTCTGTAATATTAGACAGGGACTTTACAGTGGGGCATCACAGCCAACTTTTCCAGAGTTCATTGACCCCAGGAGTTGTTGATAGTGTGTGTGTGTGAGAGCAGAACCATACAATCAATGGCTGGACCCTACTGGGCCCAGATAAGGAACTGGGATACGGGTGGGAGTGTCAACACAGAGCAAGGGAAGCTTGGGTTCACTCCAAGAGCCATAATTATCTGGGATAGGAAAGCCGGAGAGAGGGACGCCCCCCATCCTGTTGTTCAGGAGGACCCATTCATAAGACTGGCTGAAGACAGGAGGGTCGGGGTTTAGTCCCTGTGACCACTTGTTCGTGTTGTTTATGCAAGTTAGAGATGTTTAATCAAATCAAATTATAACTTTGCTGACTGTCTTAGCTCAGAGGAGTTACCTGACGAAGGTCCATGCCTCGGTCCCTGACAAGAATACATTTCCTGAAGCCATCTCCATGTACAGACACGCTTAGCTGTCATTGCTGATGGAGCATCGGTGTATAGTAAACATAATGTTTGTGTGTGTGTTTTATGCTGAAGTCAGTGTTCCTGTCTGAATCTGCTTGTATAAGACAGCATATCGATCTGTTGGAGGTTTGTCCAGGCATCTCTATTCTCTTATGGCCATTGGCTTCTGGTTTAATAATGTGATTGTTCTGAAATCAAATGACCATCTACTAAACTCAGGCATGGTGATTGATGTTCCATGTTTTGTATGTTATCGGTCAGTTCTCCATTTTTCTCTGTTGCTTTGTAGAGACGGTGAGATGTACATTTGTCCATAGATGCATATGTTTATGGGCTCTGCAGTGGAGTTCAGTCTGTTACTTTGCAGCGTGACGTAATACTAATACAGTTTGAAATACACCTACACTGAAAAAGAAGTTGCGTGGGATAGCCAGAAAGAAAAGCCAACAAAGCATTTGTCCTTGACTTACTTTTATTGTGGAGTTACCTCACTGGTTTGGGCTTAAATTAAACTTTGAGGTCATATTGTTTCAGTCAGGGAGGGCAAAATTGTCTTTGGCCGCTCGGTGACTGAAATCAAAATACTGGTGACACCAGTACCATGGGAGTTGAATCTCATTTCTGTTTGTTTGGTTGGTTTAAACTAATACAGCCACACATGCACATAAATATGATTTATTTATACATTCAAGGAGTGATGAGAATCGTAACCCAGTGTTGACGTAGTGTTGTTGTCGTAAAGGTCACAGGTTTTTGTGTGCGTCTCTCTACAAACTGGCTGCTTTGAGGCTGACGGTGTGGGTTGTGTTATAACTGCGATATATTGTTCTTAGTCAACTTTAAGGACACATCCTCAGGCCCTTTGTGTGCCCGCTTCAACAAGTGTGTTAGTTTGCAGAGCCACCGTATGTCTGAGGTTTGTGTGTCATACCGGTTTTGGTATTTGTAACTGGAATTGTATGCACAGTTCTTTCGCAGTAATTAAGCTTGCGTCAGCGGTTGTTTATCAAAGGAATTTGGCTCACTGTCATCTTGTAAACCCAAAGTGTGTATTTCAAAGAGCAAGCTCCATGTCCACTGTGTCCACTCATTTTGTCTATGAACACACACACGCCCACTTGACAGCTTTATGGTCCTTTGTGACGAAGACGTTTCACGCCTCTTACTGTGTTTGTAAATGCATTTCACATAAACACGTATAGTATTTTTTTTAAAGTCCAATCTACTGTGTCTTGTGTGTGTGTGTGTCCTCTCTGGAGCGCCTCAGTCTGAGGGGGTGGCACACGACACGAGCGGTTGCGCAAAGTGCTCATACCTCATTTATCTCCACGGAAGCTGAACTTGTTTAATAAAAGGAGTTGTGGTTCCCAGCCTGCCAGTGCTGCACTAGAAGCAGGACTCCAGAAAGTCTTCCTCCCTGCATAATCTTCCTCCCTGCATAGGCTCCCTCCCTGCATAGTCTTCCTCCCTGCTCTGCACCACATTTAACCATCATCATCAGCAGCTGCAGGGCTTTGTTCAGAAAGGGACACAAATTACATGTTGGTCCCAGGCGTGACATGTCTTCACAGCTCGGGTAAATGAGGTTTTGTGTTGTAGGCTGGACTCGTACGTGAAGTAGCTGCTGGAATGTGTTGATTAAACGGATTTTAATGACAATATTGAGGGCTCGATGATCATTTAATAGGCTGTTTGTCAGTTGGTGATAGCAGTTAGCGTTGTGTTGTTATTGATCCCACTACAGCTCTACACAGTGGTGCATGGTGTTACATTTGAGCTTCTCCCACATGTGCCTCTAGTCAAAACTGCAGAGTGATTCATAATAAGGCATCCCTCTCACACCATACTTCTGCCAGTTTGTTTGTTTCTTTTTAACTGGCGCAAGAAATTAAAATGTTTGCCAAATCCTGTTGTAAAGTCTATCATACCGCTGAAGCTTTAAGACTTAACTCAAGGTCCATCCATTCTGTATGCCTGCCCGTCCTATTCGTACAGGATCATTGGACGAGCCCGGATCGGTCACAAGGCTAACACAACTCTGTTACATAGTGTGTTTTATTAGTTAAAATCAGCTATCAGCTAAGTGTCATGAGGCTGCAGCATAGTCAGACTCACTGTTTGTTCTCTTAACTTGGCTTCCCTCAAGGTGGTAGAATCAAACCTTCAGGCCGTGGATGTAAATATGGGCGGAAAAAGGAAGAGCCCATGTGAATCCTTCTTAAAAAAAACAAAACAAAAGAGATCCCCAGTCTTGCTCCCGATCAGCCATGAGAGCCTTAGACATGCATTGATAAACTCGTTTCGCAGGTTAGACAAAACATAATTTTGAACGCTGGAGGGAGAGTTGACGTTTGTCTTCTCTCAGTTTCTCTACCTGAAGACATTTCCCACGTAAGCTGCCGCGGTCTTTCCCGGCGCCTGGGTTTCCCGATACTCTCCCTTTTTTTGGACTGACATGAATCAGGAGAAAAAGGATCTGTCGCCGTGCTGAGCTTCTTCTTCTTCTTCTTCCTTCCCGCTGTCTCTATCCCCCCTGCAGAAACGGCTACACTCGCCCGATCCCTTCATCTCTTTCCCATACACACTTCACCACACATTCCTAGCAGTGCGGGTGTTTATTTAACCCTAAGCCTTTGATGAAGAGCTCTTATTGTTTCTGCTCCATGTACAGTTGGTGCATGAGTATTTCCCAGTTAAGGCCATTGTTCCGTCCACCCAACAGACTGAAAAAGTCCGAGCCTGGTCCGGCCAAATCATTAAGCGGGCCCCGATCCTATGACTGTGGTTTTCCTCTCCCGTCTCGTTGGAGTTTCCTGCCCTGGAGTCACGCTGCTGGTCCCAGCACCTGGATGGCATTACTGTTTGCTATCGCTGCTATAAATATCGGGTGTGTTGTGGTTACGACGCAACGAGAACTTCATAGACTGACCTGTTAAACTAAAAATTTAGAAGCGCGTGCAGGGCCGCGTTCATCACTCCAGACTCCTGTTACATTTCTCCGAAAGTGCACGTTCCATCACTCACAACCGGGGCCTGGATTCCCTCAATAACCCACAACGCCATAATGGAAAACTCCCTCCCAATGAACATCAGCATTTGACTGTTTGACACCCTCGGCTTCCCATTTAAGGCAAGCCAAAATGTGAGCCACTGAGCATCACACACACACACACACACACACACACACACACACACACACACACACACACAGACACAGAGACACAGAGACACAGAGACACAGACACACTGCTGTCACTCACTACTAAAATAGCACGATGGCCTCTGTTATATGTCATATGGTACTCCAGAGGTTTGACTTGTCATTTATTATGCTTAAGAATAGTGTGGAAATTGTGAATACTTGTTTTGCGGCGATGTTCTCTCTCAGCTGTGTTAGAAAGCTGCTGGGGGGATGGAGGGCCGATGGAGGAAGGTGAGGGTTATTGCCGTAACTTGGCGCCTCCTTTTAGTTGCCGTGTCATTAGTCCTCCCACTTGCTCAGCCTCACTCGGTGGAGGAAATGAAGGCACGGGCGGAACGTTTGCTGACCTTGACTTCATTTTGTTTTCGGTAGGCCATACTGAACATTAGTATTCACAGAATCGCACAATCTGCCCGAGCCTCATCACTGCCAAAAACAGATGAATCAATTACAGTTGTTTGCGCTTCCCAGTTTGGATTCCACAGGGAAGGGAAGACACACACACAAACACACTGTGTCTCATTTCAAGATGGTAACTAACCACCAGATTACTGGATTATTAGATAAGTAGTTATATATTCCACAGTAGCGCATCCAGTGTGAAATGCAAAACCTTCTTGTGCCGCTGCCTGAGCTGTGAACAGCTGGGTGTGTGTGTGTGTGTGTGTGTGTGACCACTCCCCACTAATTTCGCCTTTGTTGTGGAAATTCGCACTAGGGCTTCATCACTTTTCCCGGCATGCGTGTGTACACAGCGCATACGTGCCAGTGTGTGTGTGTGTAAATGTGTGTGTTCCCTCTCGCCGCCTTATCACCCCTGCCCTTTGCTGAGGGTTATCACTCCGTCTTCCACTGCCGACTGTAAACTTTCCACTGTGGATGGGCTTAAAACAATGCAGACCTTCCCCTCCTCTCCCCTCCCTCCTCTCCCCTCCCTCCTCTCCCCACAGCTGCTTCTGCCTCCCGTTTGGCTGCTATATATAGGCCCCAACCACAAGTCCATCTTTGTCTAAGACATCCTATTATTTCTTTATGGTGTCACCGGAAACGCGTCCCCATGGTTATGGCTCTGGGAAGCTGTCTGACAGAAACATATTGAGCCTCTGTGGCAAAGTTGAAAAGTTTTCTACAGTGTTTGTGGGGGTTTCACGTGGAATACTAGCAGTAGAAATATACTATAGGTGTGTCACATTGCTCAGTTGGCTTCATGGGCTAATGATTTAGGCATGACAGATTTAATTGACAGACCATCGACAACAGACATGCAGTCGACTTCACACCTCACAGCCACACTCACACCCACTCATGCCTACAGGCCTCCACATACTGTGTTTCTACGTCAGGGCAGCATGAAGTTGTGTTCCCCTGATTGGTTTATCTTAGCAAAAAAGATCCTGCAACCTTCTAATTTTTTCGTTGCGGTTGGCAGCCTGTGAAAACCTGCGTTCTGCCGCGTCACCTTTAAGTCTCGCTCTGGCCCTACGCCTGAAGCCCGTCGGCGCGTCTTCAGACAAGTGTCCACTCGTCTCTCAATGCTCCATGGGACAGGCCGTTCTTGAGATGCCAGTCCACATACCAGCTCAACAGATGGTCCCCTCTCTGCTCGCCTGCTTCACTGGCTTTTACGACCCAGTCTGGCCAGTAAGAGGCCAACTGAAATGAGAAGGCGAAACGTGCAGTCAGCCACCTGCTTAATGCGCATCATTCAGCTTTTATAAGTATTTACTTAGTCGGCGAGGATGGAAACCTTGTTAAAGTCTTTGTGTAACGATTTTAAATGTACCATATACAGTATTCCTGTGGTACGGTTACAGGAGCGTAGGATTCCAATCTGTAGTCCGGCTGTACAAAGTATTGCAGGAGGGGAAAAAAAGATATACTTCAGTTATTTGAAGCTGTCCAAACGATATAAAACTGGCAGAAGCAAAGCAGTCCAATGTTTTACAAGGTTTGGTGTCTGTATTGTGTTTCTGTCTTGTAAAACAAACCTAGCCTTTACTTTTGTCGGACATCTTTATGACAAATCCATATTGTGGGGGTACAGGCATGCGAGTGGTAGGAACATTAATCTCATTGCTGGGCACCGTGCCACTGACCCTTACACACCCCTCGCCTGTTATATTGGGTGTATAGACGACGACTTCTGAACTTCAGCAGAACTGCAAGGACGTTCGCTCGACGTTTACGAGACAAATATTTACTGGTACAGGTAGTATCATGATCTATGAACGTATTAACATGCCTGTCCGTTGTTCAGCATATGGCCCGTGTATACGAGACTGAAAACAACCTCAGGGTCACAGTGTTCTAACCGAGTGTTACGGTTAGAACACTGTAGAATCTCCAGTTGGCGTTCCCTCAGTTCACCTTCTTAGAACCAATAGTATACAGTTGTGCCACGTACACATTGCACGTTACAAACCCAGGCCACAAGGCCCAGTGTCGCTGCGCTCTGCTGGGGGTTATTTTAGGCTCTCTGGTGTTGAGCCCATGATGGAAACGCGTGACAGAACGAGTGTCTTTGTGTGTTATCCCTTGGCTGCTGACAGAGGTGAAGTGGTGTGTGAAGGGACTCTTGAAAAGACGAAGATGTCTCTGGATGTTGGCCTGGGTCTAGTGTTGCCTGTCCGTCATCCTTACTACAAGCGTCGGATCGGCATCAGCAACACTTGCGAATGTTGCAAACATCAGATACCCGCGGTGGTTAGTGAAGACGAACACGGGCGAACACTGAAGAGTAAAAGTGTATTAGGGCGAGTTGAGCAAGGACAGTTAATTGTAGCTTGTGTGGATTGATGTGCACACAGCTAAACAAGGTGTGTGGATGTGTGTTTATGCATGTGTACCTGAAGTGTGTGTGTGTGTGTTTGTGTTTAATCTCACATCCGTTTCACTTCAGAGGAAGTGAGGGTGAGGTTTAGGCGCACAATTGTACACATCTGTGACTCAGCCGCTGCTTGTTTGCCAATTAGTTGTATTAGTTGGGTGTGGGTGTGTGTGCGTCTGTTTGTGTGTGTATGTGTGTGTCTCACCAATGGGTATTTGCTTGTTTGTATAAATTTTGCATCTGGAACAGAGAGATTACACGACACTTTGTCTCTCAATTCCTGTTTACGCCTCTCACACGAGGGTCAGCGTTCACTCCCTATCCTGTGTGTCGCAGTGTGTGAGTCGGGCTGCGTGCAAATTTTCCCATTTGATGCCGCCCGCTGTCATTGGATGACTTTATTCTGTTGGATGGTCATCAAGGAATGACAGCAATGCCTGCGGGACACGATTAGATAGATCAGATGATGAATGAGAATAAAGTCAAAGTAAATAGGAACATGTAGGGTTAGAAACAAGTTCTCTTTGTTTTGTTTTTTGGTGGCGAAGGCCCAATGGAGCAAGAACACTTGTACGGATAATTAGATACTTAAGAACATCGTCGGCTGTACCAAAAAAATCATTGTTTTTTTATGGATCACTCGCATCACAACTACCGTCTGTGTGTGTGTGCTCAAGTCGCAAATGGGATTAGAATGAATAACATTGCTCCTTTTGTCCTCCGTCGTGGAAATTTGACGCCGGTTGCAACAAGATGATGGAGGAAGATGACACTGCAAATGTAATCATATCGTACATTAATATAAATGATCAAGTGATTATGAAAACACCATAACTAGATCAAACACAGCATGAATAAACATCAAACAGCAGGCCGACTTCACTTATGAGACCTCAAGCACCTTGGAAAATGACAGAATAAAACCATCCACATTTATGTTTTAATCTGCATTTTCTTCTTAATTTCATTACAAAGTTAATTTATGATCCTATTGCATTTATATTGGATTTTAGTTTGAACAGAGATGCATGCCAAAGATCAATAACTCCCAAATACAAAGAAGTAAATTAGCATGAATGTTGAAGTAAGTGACAGGAGGAGATAGATGTTCTTTCTAATGACCTACATGGCCACAAGGCTTTGGCAGGTTTTGGAAATAAGTTATTAACACCCCGCACTGCCAAATGCATGACACACTTGTAATGCAGCCTAACCTCACTACTTTCCCAATCACTACCCTGTAATGTCAGTTCATACGAAAGTTGAGAAACTGGATTGTGAAATATTTCAAGTGTGTCAAAAAACAAAAAAATCCCGAGAGCTGTAAATGCCCCAAAAAACACGAACAAGGTGTTTCTCCTCTCTGACGCGGGGGGGAAGCGAAAGCAAAGATTGGGAAACCACCAGAGAGGAATGACAGAGAGAATATCCACACACAGGAGGTGAAGATAGGGGGGTGAAACGCAGGAGGGGCGGCATGTGGAGGGTTCAGCGACGGGGCCGGGTCATGGGAAATGACACTGACATCCCAGAATACACAGACAGTGACTTTGCTTATTGGCTGGATTGGTCATCAGTAATCCCTACATGCAGGTTGTGGATCAGAGATCGGGCGTCCATGTTTACAGTCCTGCTAGTTCAGAAGGTAACGAAACTTTGAGCAGGTCCACGTCCACTCTGGCTCTGTTTGCGGCCTGAGCTTCTGTGATCCGTGTTATGGAAACCCAGCGCTCTCTCCTGTGCTTATTTTGGAAGGCCAAATACCCACTGGAACCATCAAATGACAGGGCTACTAAAGGAGATAAACCCTTGATTTGGGCATACATTTAGATAGAATGCCTGGTTTGCTCTCTGCTGGAAGTTGAAGCGGAGGGTTTGTCCCTTTTTTGGGTTGGCCCCATGAACTGGGTTGATTTTGAACCTATTTTTGTGTCACATGGACACCCGTGTTGATCTTTCTGCTCCACATAGTACCACAGAGAGAATCGTCAGGGGGTTTCTTGGAGATGTTTTAATGGGGTCCTGGTGGAATTGGAAACTGATCCTTCTTTGGCCTCTCCTTGCTCACTATTTCTCCTGCTTTTTTATCATCTATTTTGACTCTCTCTCTCTCTCTTACCCACTCCCACTGCAGGAAGAACCCAATTATAGAGATATTGGGCCCATGCTGAAAACGTGATAGCCTGTGAAATGTCTTCGGCGTCACACAGAGACAATGTTTGTCCTGCCCCAGTGCAAACAGGATGCTGTGTGCAGGAGAGCGGCGCGAGATAAGCACAGACAACGGCGAGGGGGGTGGGGGGTGTGTTTGTGAAAAAAAACGGCAACCCCCAGAGGGCAAAGGACAGAGACATTGGACATAGAGGAAAAGGCAGCAGGGTGACTGATAATGCCGGGACAATTTCATGATGGAACAGTTTAGGAAGTTGTATGGAAGCGTGAGGGCACGTCTGATGAAAACCGGAGGAGCAGAGCAGCAGTACAGTTACAGTATAACCACAATAGAGCAATTCGTCGACAGGAAGTAGAAGTGTATGTGCCGCCACTCGTAGGAAATGTGTGACTTGTCCTACACACAGTGTTGTTTGTGCTCCTCCTCCTACTCTTAACCATTTCCTGTGGCTTCCTTGCCGTCAGACGGTATGTTATTACTTCATCTTCCATAGAAATCAGTGGTTGAACAGAGGGTCAGGTACACAGTGTTGCCACATCACACATTTCACGTACATCACATTATTCTTAGCCAGGAAACGATTAAAGGGATTATTGCTTGATTTCTTCCTTTTCCACTAAGCAAGAGGGAGATACTGATTCAGGATTAGATTGTGAGTCATGGTGAGAACAAGCGTCTTAATGTGGAGTATGTGTTCTTCATCCCAAACAAGATCTTTGAACTGCCATGAGTTTCTGTTTCCTACGAGCAACTCAAAATCCAAAATATACAAAGTAAACATAATCTGTCTCCAAGTTCATTTAAGTGTAAAATGCAATTTGAGCAAAGTGCTTTGAACGTCATATGTATAAATACAATTTGTGTCCACATGGGAATGATTGACCTTGCTTACAGTGGAACGTATTGTGTGAGTCACATATTTAGCAAGTAACCCTTTTGTGTGGCATCCTGCGTCAAAGTTCCTGTTTAGTTTTGACATCAGTACCTGAATGAAGTATGCAAACTGGTATCGGATCACTTTTTGTCTCACTCCAGCCGAGATTCTTGAAACGCAAACGGAACAGAAATGATGTCGGCCTGCATCAAATGTGTCTGCACAGATGTCTCAGGAGTTAGAAAGGCATCTGAGAGGCTTTTTATTTTATTTTTAGGATTTCGAAACTGGAGCAGAGTTTTTTTCATGTTCATAACCTAAATCTCTGTCTCTCTTGCTCTCTTTCCGTTCCTGAATTGAGTTTCCAAATTTGTCCTTCTGTGCGAGTGCGCAGAGCCAGTTTGGTGGCGTCCCGCTGGACATCCTCAGGCCGTCAGAACTCTGAGAGAATTATTGATGATCATCTTTTTAGCTGGTTGTTCTACAGTGTAGCTTTTGACAGAGAGATCCATTTTTTTTGTGGACATGGTGAAAGCATCAGACTAAAAGCAGCCCCCATGAACCCATATCTAAAAGAGATAATGTAACACCTGGGACTGTAAATGGAAATTTCAGAATTGAAAGTGTGTGTGTTTTGTACATTTTCTGTGTGGATTCCACCTTCCCTACGATGCCTTGATGTAATTGTCCCACGTATCCAGGGACACTGGGATTCCCTGATCCTTGTCCAATATTTGTTGGACGCGTTTCGGCTCCAGGCTTCCATCAGTTGTTCTCAATAGGACAAGTGTTTCCGGACTCTTCTCACTGCCTGGATTGTCGATCAGTCAGGATGTATCTGCAGCAATGTCCAAGGACCAGAATAGTGAATGACTCCAGTTCAACAATGTTCTTGAGTAAAGTACTGATAACCACATTGTAAAGTTTATTTAGCCGTCTCTCTCAGTCAAGTACATTGATCGGGCGCCTTGATAATAAGACGCACGAAGCAGACGAGCTATTCTCTCTGCTCCTCCTGTTGAATTACACCAGTAGGAGAAAAGTAAACATGAGGATTAACCTTCCACATTGCATCTGACAAGCTTTTAACTCTCAGATGGAGTTCAGTCACTGCTAAACACAATAAAAATTCCTTGCAGCTTTCTTAACATATCCTTATTTTTGTGTAAGCAGAAAGAATTGAATTTGCAGGTGACAACACAGTCTTTGCAGTAGCTATAGGACGATTTATGGTCTGAGGTTACACCGTACACAGTTTTATATTATTAGTGCATTTCAAATTTAAGATTCATACACACATACACACACACACGGAGAGAGGAGCAGGTTAGTGTCAAAGGAGCTGTTGAACACGTTGATTTATAGTCTGCTCTGTTTTTATATATCATCTAAATAAGTATAGGGTTAATTTTACTGTCTGAATAAAAATAATTACTATGTAATCAAACACAATGGATCACAGACATACACCTTTTAACTTGAGAAGAACAAAAGAATACAGAAATCTCCAAACCTTTCTCCTTTCCTTCCAAATCCTGAACACAATCCTTCCTTTACAATGAATGTGACAAGTTAAAAGAGTTTTGTCTTTGTGTTTAGTAGACTAAGGGCGTTTAGCCTCTCAGCCCATGCCGGAGTCTTCTTCTTGGCCTAAAAACGTGGAACAAACATTGAACAGACACTATTCTGTTGATAGAGTGTCCTCCTGACAGGCCCAGAGGCTTAGACAAGCCCCTAGATGATAGTTCTCAGACAGCTTGTGGAGACATGTCATAGTTTGTGTAAAGCGCTCCACAACGCCTTCACTTAGTCTGTTTGTGTGTGTGGACCTTTACCTACAACACTCACTGTATACTGTACATATTTGACTTCGACAAAAGTATCATTGCAAATATTGACTCTGAAACACGTCATTATCCAGCAGCTTTGAATATGAATACAGAGCCTTTGAAGACGGCGGTGTGTGTAACTTGTTTCGCGGCCCTTTTGATGATTATATATCAACATATGTGAAACACAAACATCCTAACAATGGCTATACTACTGTGTGTGTAACCTTCATGTTTCAAAATCCTCTGTTTCAATCTCCTGCAAATCTCTACAAATTCATCAGACTGAGGTTGTTAGTTGTGCAATTTTGTACAGAAATGACATCTTGATAACGAACCTCAAAGCAACACTGCCCTCTCATGCGGTATCGTACAAAATTGGTCCGTATGAAGTGGATGCAGCCCGGGGAGGAATTTACATACAAGCTGCCATTTTGCTCCCTGTGGCTGAGAAAATAATAGCGTGCAGTTTGTTATTTGGGTGCAGTGTGTTGCACTTTAGCAAAGCAGATTTTTCCATATTTTAGAAGTTATATATGAATTTGATGCAGTGATACAGTATGTTATTTATTTATTATCATTGTAATCATGTTAGTGTTTTATTTTATGACTTTATTCAGGTTGAAAACATACCACTCCATTAAAAGTTGAGTAATACCTGTAAGGCATCTTTAAAGAAGATAAGAGTAACAAAGTGATTACACAGATGAGTTTTATTGTTATCTAACACACACATTAGTCAACTCCTAACATGCACCGTAAATCTTAATGACACTTCTGCTTTCCTTGGAAAGGCCTCCACTGGAAATGGAAAATTAGCATATGGTCAAGCTTCCCCTTCATGCCTTCTGACTGAGCAGGTATTTTACATGGAGATGATGTGATGGATCTCAGTTTGCATGGTGGATTAGAGAGCGGCCTTCACGCCTTCATCTTTAAACCACAATGTTCAGATGAAGGCTTTTCAAGGTCAAACTGCCTTTTGTAGTCAGCCGTGTGCAATGAAATGCTGTGACTCCAGTGAAGTATTCATGGTTGAGTAGCACATGGCAGAGGTGCGAGTACGAGAGGTCACACTGTGTTTCTGTCACTTCTGTCACTTGGATTCCCTGTAGCTCTAGTATGTGTTGCACAAGACATAGAATGTTCAATCCGGCACAGCAGCACCTGTAGAAACTGAGTAAGTTTTCATGATTGGTGAGTTACGAGTACTCATCTTTGACATGATCAGACTTGTAAAATTCCAAGTCCATGCTCTGGTACAGCTGTATTGTAAACCATGTAGTGTAAATCCGTCTCTAGCACGTACAGTTCCGAAAGCTGGAGTGCTGCAATGCTGATGTATGCTTGAGTGTGATGCAGCAGGCATTCTGCTGCTGCACACTGAGCCCCAAGAGGAGATTTTTTATTCCCACCTAGAAGGTTTGAGAGCTTCTGCACAGTGACGTGTGTGTGGTGCCGCAGTCTCAGCAGTGAGGTGAAGGCTTTTGAACCACACTGATGCGGTTGCTCTTTGGGCTGTAATTTCCTGTTTTCTGTTGACATTTAATCTCAACGCCATCTGATTGCTGAGTTAATATACACTAATATGCGTCTGTGACTTTATGTGAATGTTTCTCGACTGACTGCTGGTACAGGGGGTTTAAATGGGGGTTTAAATGAGCCGTAACAAAACCAGACTGTATACTTTGTTGAAGGCAAACTGACGATAAAGACGGTGGGACAGGTGAAGCGAGGGTCGCTGTTACTGTTGTTCCTGTTAACATGACCACACGTGATTTTTGGGTACCTGCAGCAACGATTTCCGTTTAATGCTGAGTGTACACTGTGCATGTAGCGATAATGGATGCATCAACGGCTACTATCTTTGTAATACCCGGTGTTAAAGGCAAAATAGAAGTATCCACCCCCAGCCTGCCCCTGATCTTCTATATATTGTCCCACACTCTGATACCTCTTCCTCCTCAGGCTTTCATAGTCGTGTAGTTTGTGAAACCAGGTGTGATGCCTGCAGATAATATTTTGTGCCTGAAGTATTGATCTGATGGATCTTGCATGAGGGTGTTTCCTACCATGGCACAACTACAATAACCTGCGCTATAACACATTTAATTAAAGTACTCCTTGTTATTGGAGATAGGTGACTTTCACGTTTTGAGGCCAGCACTGGCAACGCAAAGCAAATTAAATCTTACCACATACTCCTCAATATCAAGGACATCTCGTAGGAGACATATTAGCTCTAATTCCGTCCTGGTCTGCTCTAATTAGTTCTATAATGAGTCTCTTTAATGTTGAGTTACAGAAGCCACTGAAGGGACACACCTCCGCATCAGCTCAGCTGTTGGAGAAAGTGACATCGGCAGCAACCTGCTGAAGGATGCCGTGCCAGACAATCAGCCCATTCCCCCGCTGATTCTCCAGCTGCTCTCCTTCCTCATATCCCCTCCCTCAGTCCATGGCCTCCATGTAGGCAGAGTATTTTTAGTCAGCTGCCTGCTCCCCTGAAAGCCAATAACCTCCTTTCTGAAAGTCTGTCAATACACAAACGCACGCTCTTTCACATGTCCACGCTTTTGAACACCTCCATCCAGATGTATGTTTGTTTTTTCATTGTTATTAGTGAGGTTTTAGGTCGCATTGGATACAAAAGATAAAAGCCTTTCATTCAGCGGTAATGGCTTCAATATTGGGCAGGGCTTGGAACAATATCACAGGGTTGAAGGGAGTCTCTTTGAAAGTATGTTTTTGTAAGCTGTGGTTGTTTGGAGAAGCATTCCATGCCTTTGTAGTGGTGAGAGTATTGCTTTATTTGCCCGTTTGAAAGGCAAATGAGGTGGTTTTATATCTATAGGAATCGTTCTCAGCGTTCTAGTCTATTCAAACAGTGGATATGTGCTTGAAAAGATGATTTAGATTTGGCGCTCGGTGGTCACAAGAAGGCGGCGTCGGTTCCAATATCAGCCGGAGCTCAAAGTGGATCGACTTGTTTGCACCCAAGAAACATGAAACCTTACTCTTTGCTTCTAAGCACGAAATAAATTAACTTCTGGCACAAGTTCTGAAATTCAATTAGAAACTAGTTTACCTGGAAATATCTGGATTAGGTACTATGGGGTTACTTAACCAAGATACTTGCTCACTTCCCTGCTGCTGTTTGTATAATTAGATCAAGTTTGTATAATGAAATCAAGTGATGTCATTTAATTTGCGCAACACAAACATACAACCTGTCTTATGGCAACAGCTCGTCCTCCCTGGGGGACGACGGTGTTATTGTCTATTGTTGTCAACAAAGACATTACAGATGCTCTAGTCAGTGTTCCAGAATAGCTCCCATTGTTTCATACCGCGTCTGCTTCATGTTATGAGCATTTTCCATTTTCCGACAAATGTTGTGAGTCCACGAAAACAAGTTAAACGGTGGCGCTTCACAATAGCTGCCTGCCTGTCTGCCTGGGGAAGTTTGCTTCTGACCAATCAGCATTGTTTGCTTTTGGAAGCTCCACACAGAAGTTCCTGAACTGTCCACCCTCTTGAGTAGGAACGTATGAATGTTTCCTGGTTCTGAAACGAAGGAAGAGATTGTTGTTGTGCCAAAAGAGCTGAAGTTTGTTCGAATTTGAGACTTGTTTATGTTAGAAATGATGAGTGTTGTACAGTTTGTCTGGATCTCAATTGCAATAGATGCAGATGTACAATTTCCACACTAGATCAACTTCCTATAAACCGAGTGTCTTGGACGCTGTAGATACAATCATCCACCACGTGTGTGTCACATGCTAAGATGTATGTCTGGGATTGAACAACCGGGCTGAAGGTCATTCTGTTTTCAATCATCCCTCTGATATGCGGCAGAGCGATGTCTAAATGTGGCTCCTGCTTGTGCCAAATAACTGACACCTTTTTTTATTATTTACAAGTTCTACCTTTAACAGAGCTTCTTCTTTGGTAAACCTGTGTGTGGCTGATATTAGCACCAGGTGTAACCAAGCAACCGTGGCTTATTTTAAGACTTCTCGTCTCTACTCTCTCCCTTTCAGTTTTAGAGGTTGTACGATACAGAGCTAGCGATTCTGCTGATGCAAAGGGTTTGGTATCAGCAGCGGGGGCGGCCATGTGAGTGGATTCAATTGCCAAGATTATAACCTGACTTATTTTTTTATGGAAGAAAATGTAAAAATAAGCCCAGCGCCGTTATTTATACTGCAGGGTAAGGAGGATGTGCTAATGTAGACATCAGCAAAAACAAATAGAAACAACAATACTGGAGTTAACGCGGAGGCCAAGGGGAAACGGTGAGGGTTTGGACTCGGAGAAGGGGGGGAGTAGGTGTTCATGTGGTGGCCATGTGTTCCCAGCAGTCCATCTCAGGGGTCTTTGACGGGACAAGCCATGACGCAATTTCCCCACCGGGCTCGGTTTACACGGTCTCCTGTAATACCAAGTTGGGCTGGGGAATGCTACAACACCAGCAGACAAAGAATGCCGGAGTTTTTGAAGAGCCACAAGGGGAACAACTTTGTGTGTGCAGTCCGGGTCGTGACCCCCGGTGCCGGCCTGCAGGTTGTGACCCCGGTGCGGGCCTGCAGGTCGTGACCTCTGCCTGAGATGCAGAAACCGAGATAGCGAATTGAATAGAGAATTAAGTATCCATTGTATCCTTAGTTTAACATGTAACTGTTAGCAAAATGACACTGATTAGCAACTTACAACAGGCCTGCTGATATATAGAAGAAGTAATTCAGTGTGAACTTTTGATTGATCAGGTCCTCTGTGTAGATACCGTACACCGTGACAACAGTGGTAATAATAATATAGATCGACTCAAAACATTACAGTACCGTAGAAGAATGTAATGTACTCTTATTCTACTCATTTAAAAAAAAGTGTTGCGTTCACAAGCTTTCCTAGCTACAATCATTTTCTGCAAGCGTCTTGTTATTGTCGCATGAGACGCCGATATTAAATAGATTTCCACTGGAAAGACAAGCATGTCTCTTAATCCCCCCCTGCTGTCTGTAAAGTAGGCCATCAAATGAGAAACGACGGCTAAGAACTAGAGAGAGAGAGAGCTCAGTGAGTGCGAGCTGAGGAAGAGGAGGTGGACATGGAGGTAATTTGGTGGAGGTATAGGTTTATTTTTGACCTTCCTCTCAGTATGGCCTCTGTGTTCTAATTAACTGCAAATTAACTTCTGACAAGCTGTGGGAGGTGGGAAGGTAGATCGTTTACAGATTTAGCTCGGAGAGGAGAAGCGTCACTCCCTCCATCCTCCTATTAGCCCACTTTCCCTCCAGAGCCTGAGCCCCTGAGGGTCCCTGGTCTCCCTCAAAGTCACGGCGGCACGGCCAACATCTGCTCCCTAGGACTGCGGCACATCAGAGCTGGGTCGGCCCTAATCAAGAGGCGCTCTAGATAGTTTTGATGTTGTCTTTCTTCTTTCTCCCAGCGTGACACGCCAATCCAGGACAAGCATTCCCCCAGACGAGATACTTTAAGCTTTGTTTATAAAACTGTCAACTGTATGGTTTTATTGCCTCATTACCCCCTTCCCTCCTCCATCGCCCCGGTGTCTGCAGTGTTGTTTTATGCACAAACTGCCGGCAGTGAAGGGTGTACTTGTGCACAGGTCCGGGGGAAAATGATTGATTGAAATAGAGTCCCACTGTTCACTTAGTACTTTTATATCTACGTGCTTATATGCGATTAAAGCAGAATTGTACAGTAAGATGCGAATATGGAGGGACTTTATAGGATTCCGTCTTTTGTCAAATATACACCACTTGTTGCTTGAAAGACTGAGGGGAAGTTGTAGGTCATTGGAGGTCTGCACGATAAATGCAACTTGCTCAAAGGCGCTTTCACCTAAACAGGGGTAATGTACACATTTCATACATGTCTGACCTGTGCTAATCCTAGCAGCGTTCTGTCTTGTGCGGTCAGGTGGCAGCTCTCTGGTTCAAAACCTTTCTCTCTTTCTCTTCCTCCGTGCTCTCTCTTTCTCTTCCTCTGCCCATGTGACTAATGACAAGGTCCAGTGCTAATGTCCTTATATAGACCTATGCTCTGTCTGATCTGGCTGAGGCAAGGATGATGGTGCACACACACACACACACTCACACTCAGACACACACACCCTACATTCACAGTTTGGATGTCTGAAGTCATTTAGTTGCCTTTGGAAATGCCAGCATAAAGCAGGCACAAGTGTGTGTTTGTCTCATTTGTCAAAATCACAGGTGTACTATTTTACTGTATTTAGCTTTATTTCTGGAGAGGATAATAATAACTTGCACCACATGCCTTCTGTTTCCTTGATATTCAACAGATTTCTGCACCTGCTTAATTGATGTGTTCAGTAACATAAGCAAACTTTAAAATGTCCTCCCTCCTGTATCTGTATTCCAGATTATACTGTACCTCGCGTAGCTGATTTGACACTTCCTTACCTATATGTCCCTCATAAAGTGTATTCAAATACATGCAGCGTATTACAACACAGGGAAGATGCTTGCTTGACGTACGCTACCTTTCCTTTGATTTATGGCTGCCATCATTCAGCTGTCAGTCATGTGTCAGGCTGATGAGAGGACAGAGATTAAAACTACAATGTGTCATTCTCTCTGCGCTCATTTACATTGTAAACAAATATTCTCCATGCTCACTTGTATCCAAATAATTCAGCTCACCCGTGTTGCCAAACCTTTGTTTATGCTTTGTCACTCACTTTACCTGAAGACGTGACCTTCGTCTGTAATGTAGTAGAGCTGTGTTACAGATACCAGTGCAGGGCGGCATATCTCTTGTGTATTCTTGTTATAGGACAAACTTGCAAGGACAAACTCACAGATGTGACTACACACGCACACACACACACACACCGAGAGGGAGAGAGAGCGAGGGAGAGATAGTCCCACACAGCACCTTGTTATCGACATTGGGAGATCTCACCATAAATGGTAGACTTACCCTGGGCCTTGTCTCTCTTTCCACCACACATACGAAATGAAGTCCAGGTCTGGGAATAACCTTTTAAAAGGGGGGGAGGTGTGATAGAAACAGGCAGAGCAAAAGAAGGTAAGGAAAGACAGATATGGAAATGGTTTGATGATGCCCTGGAGGAAGATTTGGAGACAAATAGCTGGGAGGCAAGTTAGAATTTACAGTCTGTGCACACATTCTTATTTTTAGATACATTCACTTCATATATCATTCACCTCATAATCATCAGCAATGTGTTTGTACTTGATTGGATGCAGAGTAAACTTATGTTTGTGTCGATTAAGATGTTAATCATCAGACTTGAGTCAAACTCTTGGTACGCATTCTGCCAAATCCGTGGCTATCTGTTGCCTTCAAACACGTCAAAATATGTTGAATGAGATACACACACTCTTAACGATGTCGCTAACCACCTGTCTCTTTTCTCTTTACAGCTCGAAAATCTACAGAAAACATGGCTGAGGGAGTTTTACCAGGTACGTGACACAGCCTCTAATATATCCAAATCTTTTAATGTAATGTGTCAGGTTTCTGCAGATGATTACAGGTGGAGAGCCAGTCAGTCTCTGTCTCTATGTGAGACTGAATCATTCCACTTAATCGGATAGATCATAATGCGTGATGCAAAGTATGATGTTGGTAACAAGAGGACTTACTTAGGTATATTAAATAGCCTCACATGCAGTAATAGATCATACTTTGGATCCACCAGTCCTGCCATGTGTTTCTATAGTCCCCTTAGATTAAGTCACATGTTGTTCTTGTATGAAAATGACACTTAAATCTATGTAAATTTAGCGCGTATACTTGCTGTTTGTGCCTAGAAAGAGGAAATAATACAAATCCTGCTATATTTTAATATAAGTATCGCAGAATAAGTGGGCAATGGCATCATTTTGTAGATAAACAAACATTTTGCAACCTTAAGAAAAAGGCTTAGATGCTATCTTAGCCGTAAGCTACAAGGTATTATTCAGCTCACCTCTCTAAATGCACTGAAGAAGAACAAAGCTTCAGCTCTGTCATGTTTCATATCTCACATCATCTACATAGGAACTCCAGACAAACCACAACTCTTTCCACTTGTGTAAGGGAAGTGATGCGGCTATAACTTCAACTGCTGTCGCTTAGCGTGCAAAACAGAGAGAGTAGGAGAAAGGAACGAAAGGCGGCCGGAGAGAGAAAAAACACTAATTTTTGCAATGATAACAAAATATGTCTGGACCGCTTTGATGTGTTCGACCAGTGTTCGTTCTCAGCAGGTATATTTGTGTGGATTGGAAATGATATTATCCACATCTGGGGTCACAAAGGCAGCAGGCCAAGCAAAGTAACCCAGATGTCTGTTTCCAGCCATGTCCTCGGGCTTTTCCTGGGTGATCACATGACATTCATCGGGTCAGATATCTCCATGTATGTACTGTTGATCCTCTTGTATATTCTGAGGTCTGCCGTTTGGTCTGCTCTCATTACACATAGCTAGGAGTGAAGCTGGTAATACAGAGTTAAAGATAAAGATCTGACTCGAGGCCCAGCTTTGTTGTTTAAAAGTTCTGTGGAATAATTTGTCATGTGACCCATGTGACATATTTCTTGTTACTATTGCTAGAATCCTGAGCTGTGAGCATTTGAGTCAGTGACTGCAGTCTATTGTAGACGACTGAGGCAACTAATATACAATATTATATTATATATATATATATAATATTTTGACCCAACAAGTCCCGGTGACCCTCCTGAGACTTGTTTCCTTAAAATAGTCTTGTATGAATATTGTGTATATTTATGTTAAAGCACGTCAGTTCTGGAAAGTACAAATGTTTACATCTGCTGGTTGCAGAAATGAAGGTTTGAATTTCTTGTCCAGTTTGCATCTGCCAGGTGGAGACAAATACAACAGTACTTGGCAACCGCTGACCTTTGATTGACTTAGGGAAAACCTAAACTTTTGGGCGTGGGTATGTTTTCCAGGATCAGCGTGTTGACTAAGAGGGACTCCCTTGTAACTTTGGTCCGGGTTCTATTACGTCATTCACAGTTGTCATTTGCATTTAGAAATATTTAAATAATTTCTTTTACAACACATATCTCTGTAGGTATGAAAGTAGCTGTCCCTGATATACAGTAGGTACATGCCACAGCAGAAGGAGAGTGTTTGTGGATAGAGATCAGACTGCCATACATCCCAAGTAAATATATTCTAAATTAAACATAGAGGAGAACACACACATTCGTATTTGCTGTTCCTACGAGGTAATGATCTACTGTTTGACTGGTTGTGACATCATATATGTAAACAAGGAGTTCCCTTTCCCATTTTTTAAAATTTTAAAATTTAAATTCTTCCCAGATTCTCTGTTTTTGATTTTCTAGATTCAGTTTTTAAGTTTTAATCGAGTTTATCACAAAAAAGCCTGACTCATTTAATTATTTTATTTGTAATTATTAATTAAGAACACATCACAACAACAACAAATGACAACAATCAGAATGTATTGTTCATTTGAACCCTTATAAATTGCTTTCATTGCAGCGTCAAGGCATAAATGAAAACCTGTCTGTGATTTGACAGGATAATATTGCATTCTTTTGTTCCGATAAAAAGCTTAACAAAAGAATGTTGCAGTATAAATTGAACCGCGGCTGAAGAGAAGTATTGTTGTGGAAGCAATGAACAAAACTAATAAGGCTCTGCTAGATGAACAGAGCTTTGTGTGTCATATTCCATCTCATTATGATTTTACTTTGAACATAACTGAGATGCTTTTAATATTTTATGGCTCACTGATCTTTCACAATTTGGAGACAGCTGCACTTTTGAGGCAAGCGAGTTTGAAGGCTACTTTCATCCTCTGTTTCAGTCCCGACACTCCACTAGAAACACACAATTCTCCATTTATTCGGAGCAGAATGACAGACTGTGCTCTTTATGCATATTGCTTTGAGGTATGGCTCTCATGTCATCATCAACATCAGAATATATTGTTGTGCATAATGACATTTGACTCCATTTCTGTGCAGCTGTACACTTAAGTATTACATACAGACCAACACAGCTGTCTGGACTCTGCTCCTCCCTCTGTAGTTACTACGGCAGCTGCCGTGCCAAAACGTGTCGATCGCCTTGTGATTTAAGCATGCGGTTTGTGTAGTTCTGAGGTTATAGGATATCCTGAGTGTGTGTGTGTGTGTGTGTGTGTGTGTGTGTGTGTGTGTGTGTGTGTGTGTGTACAACATGTGTGTCTACAATATGTGTGTCTGAGCATGTCCAGGTTATGTTTGCTGACAGGCAGAGAGACACAGACATGTGTGTGAGAGAGCGAGACGGAGACACACATAGACAGCGAGACAGAGAGAGAGAGTGTGTGAGAGAGAGAGAGAGAGAGAGAGAGGTGTGCCCCTGTGTGAACCAGGCAGGCTTCATGCCTTGTGCCCGCTCTGTGCTGCTGCTGCTCGCTGACGTCATGGAAAGAAGCATCAGACTCTGAACTCTGAGCGCGGCTGGGAACAACCAGCGGCGGCGGCCAGAGCCGACTTACAATCAGCCATGCTCGCCTGCTCATGGTGACTCTTGGCACAGACAATACACTCTCACTCTCTTCTGGCCCATCAGTTAGACTGCTGTTTGTTTGTGAACTTGTACAACTGTGCAGTGTGTTTCACTTAAGACTATCAGCAGATGTGTGACAAGGACTCTCTCTCTCTCTCTCTCTCTCTCTCTCTCTCTTTCCCTCTCTCTTTCTCTCTCTCTTCCTCTCTCTCCCCCCTTGAGTTCTTCCTGGAGTTGAACCACTGCAACTGTGAAAGGAAAAATTTGGTCACTAGGACTCAATTAGTTGCCTGAGCACATCTTGGTCTCCACAAACATCTAAGCGACCTGTTGTTTTAGACGCCGGCCCATCGCTTAAACAAATACAGAGTGCATCAACGCTTTAAAGCGACAGTATGCATTTCACATACTCTGTAAACTCGTCAGGTCACAGGCAGGCGTTTGTTATGGAAGGAGCTGTCATTGTTTTATGTCCCAAAGGTAATCATGCCATATTTCCTACTACAACATCCTGGAAAATAAACAGAAAAAGCAGTTAAACTGGCTTTTATAGAGCATCAGGTACAATGCAAGGATGCCTACTGGCACATGTCAACATTATAGCTGTGCTCAGATGTGCGTGTGTGTCTGTGTGTGTTTTGCTTTCCCTTTGTCACACACACAGCTATACCATACATTGAACAGTGCAGCAGATCAACTCATTCCTTTTCTAAGAGAGCTCTGTTAACAGTAACTACTAATACTTTGGAGAGTCTCACTCAGTGCATGTGTAACAGGTCTCACCTGAAGTTTGAGGTCATCCTGTCTTATGTCATTGAGTCCTATCAACTCCTTTGTCAGGAAAGGCAGGCTAAAGTTATTTCCATGTAAGTAAAGCAGGGGGAATTTGCCTGCTTCATGTTCATGAGACTGGGTTTTAATGGGAAGCTGCCACTGCTGCAGTCTTATAAACAGCACTTTGCATTTGCACCACACTAAATTAAAATAATCCCGCAGCTGATTTCCCTTTCAAACTTCATTTGACCCTCACAAACCGCAGATTGCCGGACCCAAGGTTGTGATTTGTTATTGTCAGACACACCGCGTTGAAGGTGTAGATCAGATTTTGAGCTGGGTCTAATTTACCCATAACAATGGAGCTTAGAGGTTAGGTTGTGTTTTCCGTAAGGCAGTTCTAAGATTGATTTGACTGTAATTTGAACCTTATGGTGGTTTGGAGAACTTTAAAAACCCTCTTTGATATCTGACAGAACAGAATATCATTCATTTAGAACAGACACCTAAATATGAACACACGGTCAGGCCTAGTTTGATGTTTTTCTTGATAGAAGTAACTACTCACTAATCCCTCTCTGAGGTCTACTTCCGGTCGGGTGTGTTTTCATGGAGTGCACACAGGAGGTTGCAGCCACCAGGGGGCTTTTCCAATGAAGAGTCTTTACATACCTCGGTCTTGTTTGTGTGAGCTGTCTTGACAAAATTGAAAACCTGCAATCAGGCTTAACCGGTATCATACCCCTGCTAATCAACAGACTTTGTTAAATTCGGCTTTTTTAATGCATCGGCATGCGTGCGCTCATAAAAGGGGTGGAGTCTGCAAGGATTGGAAGGTTTAGGAATTGGAAAAATGCACAGTTTTCAGTGAAATAACTTAAAGAATAGTTGTTCTTCACTAGGACCTCTCCTGCCCTTCACTGGGTAATGGGTTTGGCAGGATCAGGGGGCTTTGAATGTTAGATGGAAAAGCAGAGTCAGGGGGGTAGAGGGGTCGGCCTGTGTGTCGTCTCTGCTGTGGAATCTGCTGAACCCGCTGATCCTTTGATTTGATTTCGTCCGCCACTTTCTACGGGTTCCGTTTTAAAATAACTTTTTAAGTGATTTCACCAGTAAAATCCAGAGCTCTGAAACAAAACCCCTGTTGGAGTGATGCTGCTCATGTTTTTCACCACTCTGTACACCTCCACACTAAAGGCTGTTTGTGAGCAGTTATATTTTCTCTGGATTCCTTTTTTTCTCCAGGTTTAATCCAATTCTATCATGGAAAAGTGCCAAAAGAATGACGGAATACAGAAGAAGCAATTATTAGAACTATAACAAGGATCAGAGATGAGGATGAACAGAGCTGTGTGTCCTTTCTAAGTTTCCCATCACTCATGTTGACACAATTTAGGGTGTCAGTGGTTTCGTAAACATACGAGGTGAGGTGAGGTGAGATGTGGCTGGTTTCATTCTCTGTAACATTCTCACTTCTACCTCCGTGTGAGGTAGAGAAATTGTTCCACATGGTGAAGAGGTGTTAATCCTGTCAGCATGGCCTATCTCTGTCTCTGTCTCTGTCTCTGTGTCTCTCTCTGTCTCTCTCTCTGTCTCTCTCTGTCTCTCTCGCTCTTTAGCGCCACAGCAGCTGCAGTGTGGTCGTTGTGTTTAAAAAGGCTGCCACTGTTTAATCTCATCATAAAGGACATTTTACAGCCATTCGGTGTGTCAATATCTCGGGCGCTACCTGACTGCTAATGTCAACAGAATTTCTTGTCAGCAGTTGTAGATTTAATTGGAAATTGGTCACGTTTGCATTTTACTGAAATGAAACAAAGCCAAAGTGGCTGATGTTGTTTGGTCTCTAACTGATAGCATTGGGTGATTTTGGTAATGAAATTTGCACCCGGATAGTGTCTATTTGCCAACGTAGGACTGGATTTATAGGCTGGAAAGACAAGTAGAATACAATAACACATGCGTGTGGACATAAGCACACAGACACACACACACGCACACTCACACTCAAGCACACACATACACACACACACGTTTTAGCCTGATATTAGTTGCAGCCTCCTTGAGAGCATGACCTTTTCCATTGTGAGTTGATAGGTCCACTAATCTTTCTAAGTTTGAGCGTTGAGCCCGCTGTAGGTCTCCACTCTTGGGTCATCGAGCTAAGTGACAAGCCATAGGTTGATGGAAAATCCATAGTGTTATTGCCATACATTACTTTTATTTGATTCGACCTGTAGTGAGCGTAATGCAACGCTGTGGAGGGGTGCTAGTAATGAAACAGGAGTGTGTTTGGGTCCCGGGACCATTTGTAGACCCCCCCTCCCCTCTCCCGCTTAGACTGTGTGACATTGATATAGGGCCTCTGCCTGCCGTCCACAAGCCCGACCCGTGAGTGCTTGTGAGTGCTGTAAATCACTGTGTGGTATGGATTTCCCGTTAGAGGTCAGCACCTCTGAACACATCTGACAGGGTGCTTGCAAACACCTTCCTATGTCTGGGACTGGATTTTAAAGGAGAACGACATTAGGTCACGTGACTCTGGATGGAGTAGAAAGCACGTGGCATTACATTGTAATCACCCATTTCTATCAATTATAAAACAGTTAAGCATGTGATATATAGAAGAATATTTGTGTGACGCTTCACCACAAACCAAAGCTTTTTATGTCTGCTGGAGTGTCGCCCATTTTCAAGCACTGTCAACACACAGCAGCTCAGTTACCAGCAGTATAGTGACTGATTTGCAAGCCTAGTGAGTGACGTGGACGCATCTGTCACACCCTGCTCCTGTACAATAGACACAGTGCTGCGGTCTTATGCCTGATGGTTGAAGAGGTACTGGTTATTATGCTTGTGCGATGAGCGTAACGGCTACATTAGCGAGGCCCCGAGTCTTGTGTCAATACAGTAAGCTGTCACAGAGGCAAATTAGAGAGAATGTAGAGCCAGGCATGGTGCTTGTGGAGGGTTCCTGCGTGTTAAGTTCTGTGAAAAATGTGAAAATCTGTGTAGTAGCAGAAGCAGACATGGGTTATGTTTTTGACCTGTGTCTTTTCTCTGTCCCCTCTCTGCAGACAGTACACTCACACAAGCCTCACTTCTTGGCGGTGCACTGTCAGGAGGTGGGAGGGAAGAACTTTGAGGCGTCCATGTCGCACGTGGACAGTTTTGTGAAGTAAGTGTCCTGTTTCTCATAAGGGTATAAGCCTCATTTATGACTACACCGGAAATTGACTTCACCCACTTAAATGCTGTGGAGTAACTTAAAGGAGTCTGTTTTAAATTGGGTAAACTACTCCCCCCACTGGTGGCATCAAGTTTACACCACAGCTGAAGAAATGTTAATATTTGATGAGCATAAATGTTAACTTTATTGAACTAATATTGACTTATTGACTGTAACACTGTGTGTGGTTCACCTTGTAATAAAACTCTACCTCTCTCTCTCTCTCTCTCTCTCTCCTCTCTCTCTCCTTCTCCCCCTCTCCAGAGAGCTCATGTCCAGTGACGCCATGAAGGAGTACAGCAGAGCTCGCGTCTACCTCGATGAAAACTACAAATCCCAGGAGCATTTCACAGTAAGTCCTGTTTCATGCTCTCTAATGTCGGGAAAGTCAGTGCAAGCTCTAGACCGTAACCAGCTTTTGACTTAACCTCACCTACGGTAAACAGCACCCAGACCTCAGTGTACACAACACGTTATCCTTCATACAGTGACACACCGGTTTGAAATAAAGCACTAAAACAATTAACACAACAAATCAAATTAAATTAACATAAATCACAAAGTCTTAAAGTCACTTTGTGGTTGCTTTTAAACTACACTGAAATGAGCTTTAGGTCACTTTTTGGTTTGTTCTTGAAAAGTCTTGATCGTTCTTTGAGCTCATTGAAAACTTCTTAATGTTTGGTTTCATTTGTGTAAATAAATGTAAACGCAGCATATTTAACACAAACACACACAGCTTATAGATGTGAGACTTGTGTTCATAGTGCTCGTGAAAGATGTCTAAGGTTTAATGTGAAATGTAGACAGGACTTTCTTCAGTATGCAGTAATAGCAAATGGCCATAGGGTGTCAGTAGAGATTTGGAAATGTTTATTGTAGCTCAGGTTTTCCAGTGTAACCACAGTACTGAGGTGCCCCGTGAACTTTAATGATTATTAGTATTGATAGGTTTTAGATTAAATTTTTATAAGGTTTGTCTAAGTTTTCCAGTAGGCACAAAGTTTTCTAGTTTATGTTGAAATGGTAATACTTCAAATAGGATCCATCTTGAAGTTGCAGGTTTTAATTACATACACGGTGTAAAATAATTTTAAATATTAAGGAGGTAATACATCAATAGGTGTCATATTTGCACTTTGTTATAGTTAACACAACTATAAATCTTGGGCTTTTTATTCATTTGCCTTACAGCTAAAGTGCTGTATTGTGTTTGGCCTCTTGGTGGAGCCAAATACTCAAACATAACTGCAGTAACAAATTGAAGTCCAGTGATTCTGAGCAGTAGAAGGACACATGGTTTGATTCTGTGTCCCTCACTATATTGTTTGCTGTAGTTTTATTAGGTCTAGTTTAATATAAGTAATAAAACCTATGTGAGAGGATTCCTAGGATATAATGTGCAAACAGGAGAAACGTAGGAAATGAATGCATGAAGCGTGGTTTGGAGCATGTTGATAGCCGAGTTGTGTCTGCTTTGATCCGTCTTCATGTTTTTGGCGTTATGGCCACGCTACACTGCACCTCCACAAATGCTCATAAATCACAACACCCGCTGAGTCACATTTGCTCTTTTCATAAATATATTACAAACACTGGCCTTTACCAAACATAATTATCTGCCGTTTCATTTAAGAGCCGCTTATATCATGGCAGAATGAACTGTTTATTTAATGGCGTTTGTCTATAGATTAACCTTTTTGTTGTATCTCTACTTTCATCAAATAGAGATTGCAGTTTGTGCTTCTCTTTGTGAGTCAGTCAGGTGAAAGAGAAACATCGGATCTGCTTTCTTTGATGTTGATATTGAAATCCTGGCAACAGTAAATATGGATAGACTCTCCGGTCTTTCTCACACAGGGCTTGCCATTTAGCTTAGGTGACATCACCCATATTTGTTTTCTCAAACTTCGATTCCCCCCCCCCCCCTTGCTCCGGGGATAATTGTTTGTTGTCTGCCCCGCTTGTCAATTTTCAGATAATGTAAGTGGAGACGCCATTCTGGGCTCACAATTGTGTGTGTGTGTGTGTTTTTGTGTGTGTGCACGCACACATACTCTGTGTGTGTTTGTGAGTGTGTCGCTTCTTTGGGAGTAGACAAGTGAATATTGTGGTAAAGTGAGACGAGTGTATGGTAATGGCCTGTGAGTGTGTTTACCTGCCTAGCTAATGTGTGTGTGTATACGCATAAAGTTTAGTGTTTGAACTATATTGCTGCGCCCGTAAAAGAGAGGAATGTGAGTGTGTATTTGTTCTACTGCTGCAGTGAAATATGGAATATTCTGTTATCTATATCAGTGTGGGCTCTGTGTGAGAACAGGAGGAACTCACACACTCCATTATAGAGCCGGATAAACAAAACAGTGTCTGTCTGAAACCAAAACCTTCCTTTTAAGGTTTTGAATGGTTTGTGTCAATGAATGAGCAAATACCTTATGGCTATTTGCTGTTGTGGAAAAGCCTTAAAGCAAGGCGCTTAAACCTGTGTGTGACATGTGTAGCAATATAAGACACTGCAGTGCTGTGACAGTCAGCCAATGCTTCAGAAAAACATCCTCCACTTAAGCTTATACAAACACTGCTCTCATCCGTCAATAATACAGTGTAGAATTTAGTCATGTCACAACAAAACACACATTTTACTTCATTGTTTGTGCCTTCAGCTGTAAATAAACCTTCTTAAATCAAAAACCAGTTACAGTTGGATAAAAAATAGAAGTTAATTAAGTTTGTTGCTACTTGCTGATTAAAAGCCCGTCCTGTCCCTAAATCCAACCCTCTGGCAGCGTAAATAAAACGGCATAGAGCCACTGAGGAAGTTGGCACTCTTTTTAAGCAGTGCCCTTGTTGTTTGCTCGGTTAAATCATTTTAATATCTCCAAATTAATATCCTCAACAATCTCCTGAAATGCCACACAATGAAGCCTTTTGACGTGTGAATCTCAACAATGAGAATCGTCGGCAGGCTGGAATCCCTGCTCTCCTCCTTCCCCAGAGGAGATGGGGCTGTGATGAGGAGGCGGTTGACTGACGGCTGAGCTCCAGCCTGGTGTTTTACAGCCCTGTTAAGGTATACAGCAGGTAAAATGTCAATTAGGAAGGCCCGCCCTGATAACTCAACTCCCAATCCACTTGTTCTTGGCCATTAATATTTATCGTAGGCCTGCCCTGGAGCTGCAGCCCCGTGTCATCTGGAATGATGTGAGCTAATACCCGCTCATATTACCTCGTCCTGCTGCACTTTTACTCTCATATCTGCGCAGCTCCACAGACGTGCCTACACACTGACATACACAGGAAGCATTTTTTGGGGCGCACTGTCGCACAGTCTACTAGAGATATACGAACACACACACACACACACACACACACACACACACACACACACACACACACACACACACACACACAAGAACATAATCACACACACACACACACGTACGTCTTCAGCCCTCAGTTGTTCCAGGGCATTTTAATGGGAAATTAAAGGCATCCCTCATGTCTGTGGTCTGCAGGACAGGAATGAGAGCAGCCATGGAGGATAAATCAGGCTCTGTGGCTTGACAGGGCACTGCTGTCTGTCTTGTTTTATCCTGTACCTGTGTGTGTGTGTGTGTGTGAGAGTGTGTGTGTGTGTGTATGTGTGTGTGTGACTTTTGTTCATCGTAAGACACACTGTTGTCAAGTGTTATCAAGCTGGAAGCAGCGTTATGGAGTTTATGTGCGATTCTACCAGCATCATTAATTTTATGTTACATTAAACCTACAGCAATTTGTAATAGACCCCAGGCAACCACTTAAGTCTGTATAATTTATACAAAATCACATTTAAATAAGAGTTACAACGCCGTTGCTGTGTAAATGTAATTTTCGATTTTACAAAATAGAAGAAAATGTCCATGGAACTCTTGTTAAAAGTTAAAGACTCAATGTGTTCCTTCCTTGTCCGCCTCCATCAGGGAGAGTCTGACTCTTCAGTCTTCCTGCAGCCATGATGTAATAAAGGCCTTTTATCTTTAGAAGCAGAGTGTCGTGGACATTTTCTCATTTTTCGATCAGTTTGAGTCCTTTTCCGCAGAGCACCTTCACTTGCACTCTCTTTTGGAATCCTCATTTGGAGTAAGTGAGTTAAACTGATATGATGATGTTAGACTTCATGTTTAATCATCCCACCGATCATTAATTTAATGTGATATGCTGAATCAGGAAAAAAAGGCCTTGGATGCTCTGAAGTGAATTACAACTTTAACTATGGTACCAAAAATAATGATCGTTATTGATTGAATTATTATACTTTAATGTTATAGTTATGTAATGAAGTTCATAGTTTATTCTGCATGTTAACGGAACCCTACTTGATCCTTTCAAATGATTTATTTTGTCTGGTGAAATAGTCAGGAAAATAGATGAACCAAACTAATCAATTTGCGATGATTTGATGCAAAGAAAAGCAAAGGGAATGTTGTATTGGAATCACTGTAACACGAACACGTTGACAGAAGCCACAACGAGACAAAAATAACTAATGACCCTTTGAACACACTATTTTGTTGTAGCGTTTAAAGAAAATGCATTTAAAAGCTATTTTTCTATCCAGACGGCGGTTATTTTCCCGGTCAGGTTCCAAAGACGATGCTGCAAAGTGTAAACAGTCATTCAAAGTCGTACAAATTGTGTGAGTGACAAGCATTGTGCCAGCAGATGGATTTGTTCTTACTACTTAGACTTAGTACTTAGACGCTGTCTCATAAAAGCAAAGGGCCATCGAGTGTCCTTCAAACCCATGAGCGAGACAGTGAAACTCCACCTCCTTGTTCTGTTATAAATACAGCAACATCTGCGAAATGATTAATACTGTTAAGTCAATACCTGGTTTTATGACATTTAGAACACAATACAGTGCAATGCAGCTTTATTAATCTCTCGTGGGGGCAATTAATAGGCGCTGCATCTTCAACAAACATCCTCCACACATCAAATTAGTGCCGTAACACTCAAGGACATTGACACTTAACTCAGGATCATTTGGTACGGCGGCAGCAAACGGCGTCTTCCTGTTTAATCCACCCTCTGATCTCGGGTTTGTAGCCCCCCGTCAGTCTGATCCAGAGGTGAGACCTTAACTCTTCGGCAGCGGCGTGCTGTAATGCAATCATCAGTATGAGTCTGCTCGGGTAGGAATTTATGAACACTTAGTGTCTGTGTGTGCTGACAGGGCCTCAGCGTGAGTGTGTTTACGGTATTACCTACAGATACATGTCACTTACATTTATCGCCGTTTTTTTTTAACTGCATCCTATATCACACACACAGCCTGTTTCCCCCCTTTTTTTTTTTTTTACGACGGAACAGAACTGGGTTGCACGTGGAGATTATACGGGAGCAAGAGACACGGACGTCCAGAGAAAGTGGGGTCACAGAGGAGGGGTCTCTGCCTGCGGGCGTGTTGGTTTTAGACACAGAGGTTAACTAGCTAGGTCCAGTCGCGCTCGTCCCACTCCACAGCCACGCGTGTTTTAAAGGAGATCACCAGCGTGAAAAAAACGGGTTAAGATATTGCAGACTAAATCTCGCAGAGCTCTTATTTCAATATGGCGAGAAGTACGGCACAGACTGAGGCCATTTGAATGGAGTAGATGTCAGCCTGGTAATATCGCCGGGCCATAACTCTCCGCGGCCATCACTCATACTCTCAGGGCAGACATAAGTGCATATACACACACACACACACACACACACACACACCCACACACACCGTGACATGGCGCGAATAAACACTGATGCGAGAGCACGCGCGCAAACACACACACACTCGGGACATGTGTTGAGCGACAATCAATGAATCTGCCATCAGACGTGAGTTATGAGGGAGAGAGAGTGGGCATTCCCTCTGTGGAAATATTTTTGACTTAAAATGTATATATAATTAATGGATGGTGAAAGAGGTGGAGGGATTGATGCATTTATTACACCGAGTCAAATCTGGGGAAAGGTGCCTTTTGCCCTTCTGGCTCATCACTGAGCTGGACGTAGGCTCTTATACTGTATATACACACACACACACACACGCACCTAAAGGAGGCATCCCACAACTCACACTCACACCACGCTTCCCCTCATAAACAGCGTGTGTGTGTGTGGGACTAGTGGCGGTCAGCAGGATCTAACCAGGGGAAGTAAATCAGTGCTTGTGCTAGAGGTGGAGGTGTTGTTGTGATGTGTTGTAGGGTAAGATGTTGTTGTAGCGTGTGTGTGTGTGTATGTGTGTGTGTGTGGAGGGGGTTTGCGGGGTCTCCAGCCACAGATAATGATGTGATTCTCGCACGAGGCGGGCCAGGTGTGTACATCGGCACCGTCCATTATGATGTGCGACCCCGACCCCCCCACCCCACACACACACACACACACCCTCCACCCCCTTCCACCAGCCACCGTGGGGGCAGAGTGAAGGTGAGCCTGTCATATCGATCTTTTTAGTGCTAAAATATGAGCCACTTTACTCTGCTCCCTGGCGCAGTGATGTGAAAAATAATAACTCGGACCCAAATTAAAAATATTGATCGCTGAGGAGGTGTTGAGAGCAAATAAACACCCTCTGAAGGATTTTTATCCCTCCACCCACCACCCTCCTCTTCTCTCCTCCTCCCTCCTCCTCCTCCTCCTCTGTGTCCCTCCCAGCCCAGTGAAAGGGCCGGGTCAGGGATGGTGACGAGCCGGACTGTAAGAAAAAAACCATCTCCTCTCCCAGTCGTCTCTGTTATAACCCCACCAGGCTCCTGATGCTCTTTATTGTTCCCCGGCGCAAATCAACAAACAAGGAAGTCTCTCCCTCCTTATCATCCACTCTGGGCGCTGATTGATCGAGCCTAGACTTCATAACGTGACATTAGCTCGTCTCTATCCAGGTTTCCCCTCCAGTCATAATTTTTTGCACATCTGAGCGTGACTTTTTTTTCCGTCTCTCCCCCCCCCCCCCCCCCCCCCCCCCCCCCGCCTCCTTTAACAGATGAGCTGACACGGGGCCATCAAACGGGTGGGAAAACAATTGCCACAAGGTTAATTTTATTGCCTGCTCCATGCATTTGTGAGCAGGCGGGAGGTGTCCTCTGCCTGGGTCCTGATGAATGGTTGTGCCGTACGGACGGGAATGAAAATGAGAGGGGAGAGGCCAGGAGCGGGGGGGGGGGGGAGCCAGAGTCCCGCCGCCCCACCTGAAATCTAAATTGAAATTCTCTGACACGCTCAAAATTGGTATTCTGATATATAAGTGAGGTGATGTTCCATTTAGTTTGATGATGAAAGCCGTCATGTGTCCCAGTCAATTGCATTTTACGACACCTACTTTACCCCCATACGTCTAAAGAAGGTTAATATCTTGCACATCCTAAACGGCGGATGTCAGATTGTCCCAAGTCCGTACAAAAATAAACTACTTAGTGTATCTAAATGCTGTCGTAATACTTGGCTGTCCCGGCCGCGGCTCTATTGATTGTCCACAAGGACGTTTGTTCCGTTTTTTGGGAGACAGGGGGGGTGAATGAATAGATATTTGATGGAGCTCTCGGAATGGGGGCCCGGGACGGCATCTGCATCTCAGTGCTGTGTCAGTGGGGATGAGAGCCAGGCGTCGGGGAGAATCACATGCTGCCTTGTTGACATCAGTGAGAGGGAGCGGGGAGCCCGGAGCTGGCGATATCTCCGCTTCCCCACTCGGAGCTGAGGCCTCTCGCTGAAAGCTCACTCCTGTCTGCTGGCGTCAGGCCTGAGCAGTGTGTGTGTATGCGAGTGTGTGTGTGTGTGTGTGTGTGTGTATGCATGTATACTGTACAGCCGTGTGGCATTACTGATACGGGGGGGGGGGGGGGTAGAGCTCGTCAGTACTTTGTCCATATATATCGATTCTTCCTCCAGCAGCAGCTACAGCCGTTTAATTTGCATGGCCCGGATGACCCAGGCGGTCACTGGCTATTATATTCCCATTAGCTAATCTCTCTCAGCTTTGATTTCCATAATCCTCTCTCTATTCAGAGTCCTCACAGCTCTCACAGTCCCGCGCTCCCTGGAGAAAAATGACTCCCCCCTCCACCGCCACCACCCTACTCCCTCCAACCCAACCAGCCATTCTACTTTCCTCAAAAATCTACACGGCGACATGCATCACACACACTGAGAGACAACAGAAGCATGAGCCCTGCGGCAAAGTAACACAATTATGTTCAGACATAAATATCACCGTTTTATTCAAATATTAATACTAATACTGACTGAAAAGGACCTGAAAGGAGTTTTGACATTGACAAAACTCCAATCTTCATTTTGCAGAATTGGTGTGAATTCAGCTCAAATTTACATATTATAACATCCTTAATTTTTACATGCAATTACACGTCACATTTAATGCATCTTAACACAAAACGGCACAAAACTTGAAATTAGATGACAATCCATGTATTTGTGATAATGATTACAGATCTCCTGTTAAGAACGGCAGAGAAAAGGGGGCTGCAATGTAAATCTATGATTTATATACATGAATACATACACGTACAATTGTTTTCCCTCTCAAGTTTCTGCTTCCTATCAGTCATACTTCTTGCTTACATTTTGTTTATGCATGTGCCCTGATCCTCTCTGCACACATTATTGTGTTTGTGTGCGAGCGGCGTTGAGATTAGTGCGGGTGATATGTGCGTCGGGTGTCAGGGGAGGCGTTGTTAAATAGCCCATGGCGTCGCTTTAAAGGACCCTTTATTAACATGAGTGTCAAAGCACAACTTATCTGTCTATGCAATGGATTAAGCCCTGCTGCGGAAGATGATCGTATTTCAGCTGCCTGTCACTTCACTTTCGGCATACACACACACACACACACACACACACTCGCACACACACACACCATCTGGGTATTCGCACAGCTTCTTAGTTCGGTTAGATTTATAAACTTCTTAATTATTAGCAGTTATAAGTCTTTGAGTACTCGGGTTGAAGAGATTTGATGAATGATTTTAGTGTTTCCTTTCCTGAAAACCATCTATAAATCATTTTCTTTCTATTGTTACATGGAAAACGCACAAAATGATGCATGTCAAAGTTCATCCTGGCCCCTGTAGCCAATCTCATATAGTGATGTGGATTTGCTGTCTCTCCTCTGTTACATCCACTCACCCTCTCCGGGAGAGAAACATCTGGTGTTTCAGGCCAAATTGACCTTAATCACCCTCAGTAGAGGTTTCTTGGCGCGATTGCTACATTGATCAAAGAGGACCTCGCACCTACCACCCACACGCCACCCTTGACACCCCCTCCTCTCCAAATGAGCTGATAATTAATAAGGGCTGGCTCTGCAAACACTAGTCAACAGACAGTATGATGGATCGGAGTGCCTGGATGCGAACCAATACATACAACGCAGAGTTTTCTGTTCTCCTCCCCCTCCTCCTCCTCCTCCTCCTCTTCCTCCTCCTCCTCCTCTCTCCGGCCCCTCCTGAAAGGCCCCTGGGTGTCCTTTAAACCGCATGATCAGACATTCACAGGAGCACCCACCCTGCTAATTAAATACCCACAGGTTGCCCTTGTTTTCCAGCAGGGATGCGTTCTATCTGCTCACTATTGGCATGTATTTAATAATTCATGGCGCTGCATCCCTCAGGACAGCGCTTAGTGTTTGTGCGGCGCTGTTGCAGACTTGTATTTGCTTATTAACTGATGATGAAATGTCCCTATCTTGTATCGCACCTATGCTTTCCTATATAGAAAGTAAAACGCGTAGTAGATTCAGCCGATTTCCTGTCTTGCTTCCTCCATTTAGTCGGCTGACTCCTCGCGGGATGAGCTGAGCGGTGACAGACATGCCCGTGATTGATTTGTACCGCCGTGCTAATGGCTTCCTTTTAATCACTTCGCTTCCTCATGTTTTGTCAACACGTGACTTGTTAGCGACTAATTGTGAGATATGGGCATTTTCTCTGCGGGGGAAACTCTGTTAGCTGCTGGATTCTCCTGGTTAAAGGATTCAGAGCTATGGCCGGCGAGTCGCTAGTGACAGTTGATGTAATAGTAGTGCGCGGCTTTGTCGTTTGGAATAGGTACGTGTTTAAGAAAGAGAAAAACAGGGGAATTGAAAGTGGAGAGGATTAAGAAACTAAATAAGGGGCCGGTTTGACACTTAATGATATTAGTTCCTGTCCCGGCTGCAGGAGGTTGTGTGGTTGTCGGACCCCTTTGTGGCCCCTCACCACTGGGATTGGGTGTAATTGGTAAATTTGGTCTATGGGTTGCAGTGGAGGGTCGCAAGCTATGGGCTGTGAGCCTGTCATAATAACAACCAACAATGTGATCATTTCATTTCCTTTTCACTTACGCGTCACCTCACCTCACGTTAGAAAGAAACCCCACCCCTAGACACACACCTCCGCATGCACACCCAGGCACTGTTGGATCCACTTTATTTCACTCTAACCATCACAATGACTCTAAATAGCCTTTCAAAAGCAGAGTGAGGAGGGAGACTAAAATAATCGAATCACACAATTACGCCTGGGCTTCATTCTATAGTTAAGTGCATTTTTATTGTGTAACATTTCTTTTTTCCCTGCACACTCTCCTGCTGTTCCACCCGCCTATTTTTCCTGCCTCCCTCAGCAAGCGTTCTCTCCCTGCCACTTCTCATCTAATATGGCCATAATTGGGTTTAGATGTACAAATCAAATTTCAGCAATTGGGTTATCTTCCTCTGAAATTGAAGAGGTCTCTGGGCCGGCATGGGTGGAGAGTTAATCTGCTTTTGTTAAACCCTCCTTTGGTCGCAGTGCCGGCAACATTGGACTGCACCAGTTAAAGCGTTTTACCTGTCACTGGACATGCTCGTAATTTACCCCCCCCCCAAGCCCAAAACCCCCTCTCCAATACACACAACACACACACACACACACACCGCTACCCTGTGGTTTTCCTCGTGCAAATAATGACATTTGAATCGAGCATTAACAGGCTTAATTACTTTAAAATTGTCATTTTAATTTACACTGATATAGTATTGATCACACAAGCAGAGATTAAGGCCCTCAGTGGAGCGGTTGATGTGGAATTAAACGGGGCCGGGTCCTCCTGGGGCCCGCCTGGCCTGTCCTACTGCAGCCAGAAGAGGAATGACATCCTCCCCCTAATGAACTGGCAGCATGCGCAGACATGAATTTCAGGCCCCGCTGGAGAAGGAGGGAAATAATGGGGTTTGGGGAGCCATGGCGGGTTATTCATTCACTGCCATGCACCAATTCTCCTGTGATTCATCCAAGGCCCCCAGACCCCCACTGCCTGTTTGCCTGCCACATGCTGCCCGTCTGACCTTTCTCCTGGCTAAGTGTATATATATAATATATATATATATATATATAATATATATATATGTGGCTTCCCTCCATCGGGAGCACCTTACCCTATGCCAGGTACCATGTGGAAAGGAGGGGGGGGGCGTACGGGGAGGGGGTGGGGGTATTAGGGGGTGACGCACCTACATGGAGCCATCAGATTCTAATCCAAACATCCCCCTGTGGTGGAAGTGCCGGTCCGTGCTTCTCCCTCTCATCCCGGCTCACCAGCCTGTCGGAAGAAGATGACACTTTCCCGGGGAATTGATCTCCTCACTCCAGCCCGATGTCACGCACAGCTGGTTAATATCAGGGGGGAAAATCGTTACATTAAATCCAAGCAATTTCTTCCCAGTTTGAGGAAAGCCGGGCCTCTTCTCTTGTTTCGGTTGCGTCGTGAAGTAATTATAGCAGCAACAACCTCTTGACACCGGACTCCAATAAACACACTCAAACAATCACACTTCACACAAGTGCTTTTAATGACTGTCTGTTTGAGTACGAGGCCTGATGAGAATTACAAGGCTGTGTGTGCAGACGCAGGAAGGAAGAGTCGGCTGGAATGAAACATTTATGCTGGAAATGACTGCTTCAATCTGCTCTGTGTAGAAGAGGCTTGAGGGATGTGACTTTACACTATTTTACACTATTTTAGACTATTTTAAAGGATAATAAGAGTCTAAGAGAGATTTATTTTTTGCGATTCATCATCTTGTAAATAGTTCTCTATCATAAAATTGACTCATACCAGTCAGAGTGTTTCTTATTCTAAAATCTAAATTCACTTAAAATAATAGAATCAGACATTTGTAAAAGATATAAACATATTCTTTGTAAGAGACAGATGCCAGCCTCTTTATACGGTGGCGGTGATGGTGATGCGATAGTATACACTTACACACACACTAACTTTTCTGTTACTCACTGCACTCGATCTCAAGTCAATACGTGTCCTTGAGTCCGTCGACTACCGGTGCTCCCTAAAACAGCCCAAAGGTCCCAGTGCAGATTGAAAAGGGGGTGGGGGGGAGATTGTTTGTGAGGTCCTCCTTTCATTGCATTACCTACACCTGGATGTCCCAAGGTGGAAGCCATCTTGACGATGAGGGCTTAACAAAACAACAGAACCCCCCCCCCCCACCGCCCTCTGCCGCCTCGACTGGCAACTCTCCGTGACGGATATCAAGACGTCTCCAATACGCGTAATGGACTTGGCACGGCCCGGGGTGGCTGGGCTCGGGCCTTCTACTTCACTCTGTCATCCAATCACCTTATTCTAATGCTCTTGCATTGTTTAGTCAACCAGCCGTCCATTTACATCAACCCATAACCACACAGCTACACCACAAAAGCACTTAATAGAATTAGCAGGTATTGTGCAGCACATTTTAAACGCTTAGGCCATTTTAAACACACACACTCAGTCACTCCACCTCCCTCCCTTAGCTGATGTTGCTCGCTGTCAGAGTAATGGCATCGCCGGCTCTCCGTGCGGCGCTTTGCCTTTCCTCTTCAACTCTCATAACTCTGTACTCTTCCCGCTGTGGACAGTTTACTCACATCTTTAAATGTCTAGTCAATATTGTTGTCACGTTTATGTTATGTACTACATATTAATAGCTCATAAAGCACATTTGTTGGATTATTAAGTCGTTTTTTTTCTTCATTAGGGGCTACATCTGCAGCTCTCCACTCAAACAGCCCGTTAGATCTAAGCCTCGCAATCTCCTAATCTAATTGCGAGGAATGTTTTTCCCCTCAGTTTGTCTAACCAGTATATAAATGGATAAACAAAAAAATGGAATTGCCACATCGTTGGGAATTTGAAGTCATATGCCCCCTCTCGCCCTTGAGTGAGTTTTTTATTTTCCAATCTCAACACTCCTCCAGTACTATCTAGTTCCACAAATGAGACTCATATGCTTCCCCTCCTTGTGATTAACAAGAAAAAAAACAAATTCACATCAAATTGTTTTGGTTCCTCATTTTCTAATAATATTAAGTGGAACACGCTATGGTTTATTGGGAGTGACTCATCTGCGGGGGTCAGGGGAAATGAGCAATCCCTTTGTCCCCTAGCCGTCACCCTCTGTTAAACTATCACCTATAAAAAGAGCAGTGAGAGGGTGTGTCCTGGCCGGCGTAATAATGAGGACCTTCCTCCGCGTCCCGTTCCCCCGGCCGATTGATTTTTGTTAGGAAAATTAATACAGTCTCTGTAAGGTTCTGGAGGTCAGAGGTAGATGGGTCCCAGCAGATGAGGGGCGGTGCTGGGCTAAGGAACAGACAACGACAGCCGTAGGACCTCCGGAGCCCGGCTGATGAGACTCACCGTGGGTTCTGCGTGAGGGCGGAGTGTGTTGCCCGAGCAATATGATGTATTGTCCCCGCGTTGCCGTCATGCACACGCCAATGTTGTGATTGTTGTCGAGGCCGGCAAATATATAGGCCCATTTATCGACTTCATTCACTCATCTCATATATACTGAATACGTGTCTGTGTTTGGTGTCGCCCTTGTTTTCAGACGCGTGTTCCTTCCTCTTGTCTGTTAATGGTGACAGTTTGATACCGGAGAGATTCGAAAAGGACAAATAACTTACATACACAGCTTAGCAGTGCACTTCCCGCGGATAGTCCGGAGTAAAGTTGATGCGCGGTTCAAACCTCTGCCTGACCCCCAGAGGGAGTGTCTCTTAAAGATATAAAGCAAAGCATAACTGTATTTTAGAGAGTAATGCTTCCCAAGTGGGAACCAATCAAACACAAAGGTTGCCCAGTCAGCAGGGCCCAAACGCACAAGTTCAAGCCACAATAGCACCCTGTGTGCATCACTCCATAGCTAATTACCAACTCATTAAAGAGCCCACTAATTAGATTGGATGTTATGCTGTTTTAGTTAGATTCATGCTCTTAATTTTTGCTGCCTAATTACATTCCCGCGCTTTACAACAAACCCTTTCCTGAGTGTTCCTCGGCCAACTAGAAAACTGAGGATTTATCCACGTAAAGCTGAGATAAATGTGAGCTGAATGTTCTTCGAGTCAGTCTTTTAATCTTCATGTGTTGATTTTAAAAGAGTTTTCTGAGAACTTTGCTAGCATAAACCTGTGACTAGTTAAAGAGGCCTTTTCATGGACAGACATACAAGAGGTTGGATACAACTGTGCGTTATCAGATGTTACTATTTACTGGTAGTCATGAAAGAGTGCTTACTGAGAGATTAGATTAGATTCAGATTAGATTTCTTATTTAATTTGGGAGATTTCTCAAAGATATCTTTACGTAAGTGATAATCACATTGATGGATCACTTGGCGGAGGTCTTTTGGCAACTTGCAAAACTAGCAGGTACGATCTTAGCGACGGCTCCGTACAGATGCCTGGGCTATCATATTAATCATATCTTAAGGCTTCAATCTTAAGGCTTCTTTCTGGCCTGCCGCTGCCCCCTGCTGGTCTGCGTAAGGGGAAACGCTGCAACTAGTAACTAGCTAGAGAAAACAAGCTGAACTAGAGAGCCGATATGTCACTTTTTCGCAACAAAACTTGTCTCAGCAGCTCAACAGTATTACCCATCTGACTTTCTAGCTTGGTTGTTACATTTACGCATCATTTGTGGCCGGTAACCGCTCCTCTAGTTGTACGTAAAAGCACCTGCAAAGCAATTCAGCCATAACTTCCATTGTATTCTTACACAGGACATAATAATATACAATAACGTGCCACCTGGTCATCTGCTGAACGGCTCAAAGGGGAGGGGGGCGACCCAGACCCCAGACCCAGGAGCCTCTCCTCTCCAAATCCTCTTTTCACTCGACATTTCTGTGGGTGTTATATTTACAGGAGAGCAGCCGCGGGTTTTTTTGCTGCCACTCTCTTCCCTGGCACAGGACCTCCGCTCTGTCCTCAATCTTAAAGCTGTCTTTTAAGGGGGTGGGGAGGAGGGGGTGGGGGGCACGGAAAAGGGCCGGATGCAGCGATTGTACCGATAAAAAAGAAACATCTGCGTAAGGAAAGTCCTCCGTTGTTCACTCTTTTTTTATTTATTATTATAATAATACAATAAGGGGGAAAAAGCCATGACATAATTTCTGGTTATCTAAGAAGCTGGGGCTGCATTTACATTTGCTTTTCATGCTGCGTCCATGTGCTGTTAGGGGCGATGCAGTGGAGTATAACTAAGCTAGCATGGAGGATATCCAACCATTTAAATCAAGCCTCTGGGAATTTTACATAACACATCATTGGCGAGCATTGGTTTTTACATAAAGACAAAGAAGGACACAAAGAGCCACTGGACTGGCGTCTTAGCCTGAGACGAGCCGCTGCGTGTGTTTTTGCAGACTCCTCTAAAGCTTCACGGTCCTGTGGTCACTGTTGTGCTCTGAGAACGCCTCTGCTCATACTGAGACAGAACACAGACAGAAAGCTGCTTATGTTTTTATACATCGAGAGGAAAAAAATTATTTCTTTTTCTACAACACAAACTCAAAATTGGACCGTTCGGTTTTTTGACGGCGAGACTTTTCTCTCCCCCCGCCCCCTCCCTCCTCCGCTTGATCTTCAGAGTCGTGCTGGGAAAAAAAAAAAGTCTCCCGGACCGAGGAGATGGACCTTCATTGATTGTCCCTGTGCTGCAGAAACTGTCATATTTTATAGATGTTTTACGAGATGGCTCATGATCTAGACGATGTCGCCTTCATTTAGGAAGAGTTGTGTTTGTACTAAGGGGGGAGGAAGGGCTCTTGATGCAGAAAAATGTGGACCTTCCTGATAAATTCTTCTCACAAGTGACAAAGTGATGCGGCAAAGATGCAGCAAAGTCATATATTTCATTATGGGACCAGGCAATAGAGCTGTATCTCATTGGGCAGCCAAGGATGCCACTTTGTCACTACAAGGCCACAGTTAGCCACAGGCAACATGGGACAGGGACAGAATCAAAGCAGCCTATGGACATAAGCAGGCTGATTACTTCGCTCGCTGACATCACCGCCCTGACAGCTATCCCAGCATCCTTTAGGGGGGGTAGAGTAGATTTGGCTCAGTACTGATTATTTGACTTAGAAAGATGCTTATGTCAGTGTTCGCCCCAGCTCAGATGTTGACATGTGGCTTTGCGTGCATCGCCTGTGTGCTTTACATCTCGCGGCGCTGTAAAAATGTCTTTGAAGAGCATTGGATTAAAGGCAAGTAAACAACTGCGGTATTCTGTCAATATAAGAAACTTTTCAAAGCCCCAACTTCATTCAACCGCAGCAATCAGTTCGAATTATATTGCTTCCATTCTCCTCACAGCCCGTAGGATCCTAATTCAATCAATTGTTTCACAAATGAGGCCACATGAATAGGCACAATATTAAATCAAATAATACTATAGATTGATGAGCGGTCCATGACAACATTAGTGGCCTTTCCAAAATGCAGAGATGAGGGAAAAAAAAAAGAAAAATCAATGATCTTAAAGACCTGTCATTTGCATGGGCCTCTTCCCCTAATGGGAATACTTTTATGGAGGAATTACAAGTTGAAATATTCTTTTTGATTATTGGACATCCATAGCTAAATATGATTTACATTAATGAGCGTAAGTATATTAAAGGCATTTTATCCCCACAGCATCCGAAAAAAAATTGAATAATGGCTCTGGCAACCGAGCATTGGGGCCGGAGGAGGTAATGTCATTTTAATTACTAATGGATAGCTCAATTGTTCAGACTTTGATTTTTCATCTTTAGTACAATCTAATAAGGCAAATATTCATCATCTTCATATCCCTTTTAAAATGACGATGTTGTCAAGACGGAAGAATGTAGTTATTCAAAGAAAGTGGCTATTTACCATGCTGGCCCTCCGAGATGAACGGATTATTTGAAGATTGCTTTCAAAATATTATTTCCCCGAGAAAGAAGAAGAAAGGTCTTTTCATGGCTTATTGCGGATGTCTGTTCTAATTACGGCTGAGGAATTGACCTTATTATTGAGTCCCAGACTTCTTTTTTTCCCCCCTCGCCTTTGAGCGGATGTTGCAGCCCGTTGTAGTCGGAGTAAAGCGTACGTCTTGATTAAAGCGACGCATTGTGCTTTGACCTTAGAAGCTCGTTATGAAGTTACGGGGAAATCTTATCATAGCGACGTGTAAATCACAGGGTTTAGCTGCGTTTAAGGACACGACAGCAGTTTCTGATGTTTCCTTTGTAATTATGTTAAAGCACAATCTGTTAGGCTTAGACACACACAACCCTGATGACCTCTTGATGAAGGAGAGCGTGAGTTCATCCAGATCTCATTGCAGATCATTTTGGTTTGGGTTTGTAAGCGATGGAGCCAAATTTACATAACATCTCAAGAACTCATCTCTTAAAGCAACATCGGTTACAGTTCTAGAAAGGTTGTAGATGTGCTTCAAAGTAGTATATCAGAATTTATAGACATTACGGGAGGTTTTATGGCAAGTTGCATCACTCCCCCTGCATAGTTCAGGGATTGGATTAGAATGAGTGAGGTCAGGGTCACGTAAACTACACGTATGAACAAACACTTGATACATGGAGGCTACTTTATGTTACCTGATGGACTCTAGAAATACCTCCCGTAACTGCTTGTGTCTGCGGGTCACCGTGTCGTTTATGTGTTTCTCAAGCTTTACGCCCGACGCTCCGGCTGTGGGTCCATTTGATTTATCCGCCGTGAGTTTACACAAACTGTGCCTGTGCCATGCGAAAGGAGCATTTTGCCAAGCCTCATTAAGAGGTCAACAGCAGTACAGGCCCCTCAGGTGTAATCCCATTTACTTTGATCCCTGTTTTTATGTCCTCGTTAAAAGATGCTGAAGTAGCAATGCAGTATTAGTAAATACGCAGGTGGAATATCTATGAGCATTAATCATTGCTTCTCTTTCCAATGCCGCTGTCTTACTGGAAATTGGTTACCGAGCAGAAATGCTGCGTTGAATAGAATTCAGAATGTTACCCATTAATTTGAGCTGATACGAAGAGCAATTACTTCACGAATACATCAAGCATTTCACTTTAAAACTGTCACAAAACCACACTGTTTTGTTTCTGTTTCATCAGGAGGCATCCCAACCCTGAAGTATGATATATTATGGTTATTTGAACAAAGTTATGAAACTCCTCCATTTGGATTAAGCCAAAGACGCCCCCAATGCCAGCGATGTGGTCCGGATCAAAATACAAAGTACACGGCATTATAAAGAAGCTCTTTGAAAGTCTGAGTCATGTATACGCGTATTCACTTTTCTTTTTTTTTTTGGTTGAATGTCATTGCTTGATGGTTTTATTGCTTTAGACCCCTCTGTCGGGCAGGTTAGAGGAGCGACTGCACGACTGATGAGCGTGGCAGGAAATTGGCAGATGGAAGCATCCATTTCACCGCTAATTAGGGGGTCCAGCAGCCCGCCGACTGACAGGGTTCAACTGGGCAATGTAGTGCCTGCCAGCTCCCATCCTGTGCGCTTTATAAAACGCTCTTTAATTCCCCGGCACAATATCATTAACTTTGTAAGTGGATGAACACAATGGACAAGCAATTTAATTAACTTCCACCATTGAATGTTGGAGGGGAGACTAAATGAAATTAATGCACAATATTTCCCAGGGAGGCAGCCAACCTTGGGAGTGGGCCGGGATTGTTGGCAGGTCAGGCGCTGCCATAGGTTTGGCCAATTATGCCTTGTTTAGACCCATCCATAATATTTTCTTCAAAAGAAAATAAAATCAGTGGTTTCGAGATCAATCATGAGCACATGTCGCTCTGCATTCTGGGAGATTTTAGAATAATGAAGTAGAAGTAGAAGCCCTGGAAACACTCCACGCACAAAAAAGCCCAGCAGAGTCTAACGGCCCGCTGTAATTTACGTCGCCGCAACAAATCCAAACAGCAGGGGGTGTTTGAGTGGACGTTTACATCCCGTAAGTGGTTTTTACTTTATGTTCCTCCGTATATGGAAACCATATTACAGCGTTTGAGTGCAAAAAGTGTAATGCGGCTGTATTCCTATGCCGACTCCGTCACCTCGGATCAATATCATCCACACTGGCCACAATGCCAGTCAAAATGAGGTTCAGGTGGTCTGCGAGTGAATCACTATGGGTAATCTGCTGCGTCTCTTTTATTTGGCAGGGATCAATATTAGACCTGCTTTGCCACGTAAACCAATTTTCTTGCAAGGTTTGCTCATGAGGTCTCGGGGGGAGCAGCGGGAGAGCATTAAGAGAATCAGCTTAACTTAAGTCTTAATTACCGTGCAATAAATAAGTAAAGTTAGCATGTTTCCGTTTACTGTACCTTTTGAACAATGTCTCCGTCGCTTCCCCTCTCGCCGCTTTACCTTCCTCCACCCTCTCTACCCTCTCCACCCTCTCCACACACCCCAGAGACAAGGGCTCCTTCAGGAGGTGACGGATGGCTTCAACACTCTGTCCGCTTTCAAATCACAGGAAGTGACAGAAGAAGTTTTAATGAGAGTTTTGTCTGTGTATCCAGTCAGGCCTTCCAGGCAGCCGATGAATAATAGACACTGTGGCTCAATACTCTGAATACTCAATCAATGGCACTGGGAGAAGGCCTTGGCAAACACATATGGCAGCCCGTGGGTGGGAGGTGGGCTCAGGAGGGCTAAGGAACTAAGGCGTCTCCAATCCGTATCTCTGGGCTGAAAAAGCAAGTCATCTCTATTGATGCTGCTCACTTTTGTGCCCGAGTGTTTTCCTTTGCCACGGATGACAAACAGGCTGTTTGTGCAGTATTGGAGATTTGTGCGGAGAGGCTTCTGTGAATGTGCTCCTTTAGTCCTGGGTCCTGCATATTAAGTGGTCCCCCCCCCACCCCCAGAGGCCTACGGGGCCGATCTGAAATAGCTTTGTAGATTCTGGGCTTCGGTAATTCATCATTACGGGTAACATGTCCTTCTGTTTTTTCTGTTGAAGGGTTTGCTTACAGTTTGGAATGCGATGGCTAATGAGCATAACATGCATCTGTTAAGACAGAGGCGGTATCTGTGCCTCCTGTTCCAAGCTGCTGTGACGTGTGTGGAAAAGCCACGACATTTGATGTTATTGAGCTGCTACACATGAAAGAAATACACTTAATAGTGCTGAGAGAGAGAGAGGGAGAGGGAGAGGGATGCTTGAGGAAGAGACACAGTGCCATTAGGATTTGCAAAAAATCAGATCAGAACTGATTCCTCAACTGATTTACAGTTTGATAAGGAAGTAGCTTAGTAACATTCGAGGCAATTACTCAAAATGAGTCCGAGTTAGAGGCTTTTATGAATGAGTGACCATGATTTATGCATTGCTGTGTTGCTTCCTTGCCTTTTTTTATTACTATCATCTTCTGTTTATCTATCTGTTCCTGGTGCAAATAACAATTTATGGATCTCTTGATTGAGCAAATCCGGATTCCTGAAACACGTTCCTCGTGTGGATACATGAGATATAAACTCTCTGTGCTTAGAGGCACGTCTCCCATAGATACACACACATCTCTGCAGTGGCTCTAAAAGGCTGCAAACAGAGATAAATATGACTTTAAAGGACGTGTTGTTGTTGTTGTGATGGTCTGTTTACGAGGCACTACTGGAATAGAAGGAAGCACTTATGGCTGAAAAAGGATTATTGCCCTAATCAAAACAATCCCGGGTCGACTTGATTAACAACTTAATAATAGCTTATATTTAAGCAATCCCAGCCGCCAAGGAATTTTTTTTGAGTGTGCAGTCGATTTTTCTTATTGGAACACTTACGCTCATCACTGCGCTCCACAAGCCCCATAAGCCTGCACTTTGCTCGTGGCTGGGAGATGGCAGAGCATTTACCCCCAGTGTGCAGTTGTACAGTGACACTGCGATGACACCGGAGTGTGTATGTGTCAGCCCTCCTGGGACTGGCCACTCTTTCTCCGAAGCACAGATTGGAGGTGAGACCTTGCGGAAAAATTATTACTTTTATGTTTGCTTTATGGCTCATTTTTCACATTAAACGCAGGGAATCTATTCAGAGGTCACCGGATTTCTGCTTCTTTTCATCCAGCAGAACTAATTTTTGTAGCCCTCGGTATCGATAAAGCATTCAGCGGAGCAAAGTATGCAGGCTATGTACTGCGGCTCTCAAGTCTCTATTTTCCACCAGCCAGTCTATTGGGACTTGTTCAGCCCGTATCTGCTGGGGTTTTGGAAATGTCAACTACAGACACACACACATACACACGCACAAGCAGCCAGCCACCGCCGCCGTTTTGTCAGCGTGCCCTTATCTCTAAGCAGCGTGGCCGATACGACTTGTGATAAGAGATAGCATTGCCAAAACGAGTCATAAAACCGCCGCTTTTATGGCGCGGTTATTGTCTTTCTGTCTACAATTATGGCGATTACTCATTTCCCCTCTCCCCCCCTCCCCCCTCCGCGGCCTTCGCGGTGCACTTAATAGACTGCATTTTACTAATGGAAAATTAAGTAGCCGCCGTGGCATGGGGGGTTTATAAATATGTAAAATATACTTTTAATTATTTCAAGTGAATCTGGCAGCTAATCAATAAAGTGGGACGTGACAAACATACGCTTGACACAGGCCATTGTAAAGCGACTGGTAAAAGATAAGCATGGCCTGTCAGCGCAGTCGGGGGCCCTAATGAATATTTTGAGCCTGTCATGTAAGGAGACAAATGGATTAATTGCGCCCTGCTAATATAATAGCTTCTTCATGGAGAGTGCAGGAGGGAGCAGAGAGGAGGAGAGGAGAGGAGAAAGAGCACAGCAGCTGCTCGGGGTTTGAACCCCCGTGTCAAATAAATATTTATTGGGGTTGAGGGTTAAGTAGATTTTTTGCGATTACACAGAGAGCCACTTAAGCACAGCTGTTTATCATTTATTTGGAATTTGATTCATCCCAATTTGTTTGGCGTCGTTACATTTATTTGTTTTTTTAGCCGTCTTATTTACCGCGGCCGCTTCGAGCCGCCAGCCGCCATATCTGGGATTTAAATGGAGGTTTTTAGTGATTGGTCTGTTTACGTGGGCGGTGATTGAAGAGCCACGTGTTCGCTCTTGCTGATATTGTCCGTTTTTATTTAAATAACCTGCAAACGATGACAAGGGAAAGTCTGTTTGAGGATTTATAAGACACTCCTTTAAATACAACTGAGTGAAATGTATATATCTCCCCCAACACACACACACACACACTCCGTAATCATTTCTATTTCACTACGTACGGAAATATTCACGCAAACAACAGTTGGCCCGGTTGGCACCGTTTTGACAAACAGCTCCGTTTTCCCTCGCTCACCTTGTTTTCCTATCCATCTCCGTCTTTAAGTCTGTCACTGGCAGTTTAAGGTGAAAGAGAACATAAAGACAAGTGAGCACAAATAAGCGTAGGGGGGCCTTCCTGGAAGCCGTCCTCTCGCAATGGGGAAACGGTGACCTTGAGTCCTGCCTTTGCCCAGTGCCCCCCCCTCCTCCCCTCCACACACACACACACACGCACGTCCCCTCCCTTTCTCTCCCCCTGCCCTCCTTCAGAGCGAGGAAGGAATGACGGAGGGAGGGAATGGCGGCGGGGTTTGGGTCACCAGCCGCTGTTCTCATCAATTAAATGTGCGACAGTGTTTTTTCTCCGTCGGTTGAACTTATATGTCAAGGAGATGGGCAGGACCTCATGTTTGTGCTTTTGACAAATCAGCAAATGTTTAATCTCAAGATGTGCCGGCGCTCATAAATAATGCAGAGGCCGAGCCGGGGCCCAAAGTCTCTCTGCCGGCGCGTCGGCAGGCGAGAGAGAGCGAGCGAGGGAGCGAGGCGTCTGCACCCAGCCTCAATAGGCAACCCGCCTTCTGTCTCGGAGGTGTTTCTCCTCCTCTCTCCTCCTTGTTTGGGTCACATCCCTCCACACCCCCTCCTCCCCCCCATCTCATCACTCATCATTACTGTACCTGTGTATTACACTCGGATCATTTTATCCTCTCTTATCAGCCGCGACGCCGTCCGTGTCCACTTAAGGCGGCGTTATCAGCTTCCCTTCTGTTTCTCGCCATCATATTCTCACTCTCTTCTCTCTTATGTTTTAATTTGCTGGCGCTATTCTTGGAAGCAGAAGTTGCTCGCCTCCTTCTGGCTCTCTCCCTCTCTTTCTCTCTCTCTCTCTCTCTTTGAGCGGAGAAAGGAGACAGAATTATCCTCAGCCAAAGGTCTGCTATCTCAAAGACACAGGGGATTGAGCTTGAGCTTTGCCCTAAATGTAAAGAGGGCAACAGAAAGCAGTGTAGTGGACTGTGAACCGCATCAAATCCCCCTCTGCACTGTTCTCACTTCTTCCCACACAGTTTGATTGGCTTGTCCACAGACTGGGAAAGTTTCCTGATTGTTCACTGGGAAAATTAAGATTTTAAGCCTATTGAAGTTGATCTTTGCTTGTTGGAAAGTCCATCTGAATGTGTCTTTTGAAAAACTGAAATTGTCAATTCTCCACATTGGAACGACAGAGCGGAGGGTGTGTGTGGAGGCTGCGTCGGGGCGTACTGTACCCCCAAAGCACAGTTGCACCTGTTGTGTAGCTGATGGTGTGTGTCGTGTGTGTGTGTGACTGCAGCCTCTGTGGGATGTGTGCCGTGGAGTGTTAAAAAAGCGAAGCTGTGTCTTGGGGTTCCTCTCAGTTCAGTTCATCAATCGTGGAACGCCACTTCAGACAAATCCTGTGCACACTCGAGATTGTGAAAAGGTTATGAACAGTGGTTCCCACACACTGCAGAGAGACAATAATCATCCAATTTGAGCTCCCAGATTAAAATTTGAATGGAAAAGTTTGCCGTTTTTTCTGTCAAGCTGCTCATCCAAGACGCCACCGCTCACACACACACCTTTTCTTTGTCTTGCAGGCACTAGGAAGTTTCTACTTTATCCACGAATCTTTGAAAAACATCCAACAGTTTGATTTCAAAGGTGAGTCCCCCGTCCCCCCTCGCTGATACACTCACACAACCCCGCACATATAAATCACCCACACACTCCTGAGATGAAATCCTCCCATCGTGCCCCTTCATCCCACCCCTGCGTATCGCACCACAACCATTTACGGGCTATTCCAGCTTCCCATCAAAACCAGCCGGCTAAGATTGGCTCAGAGGATAATGTAAAGGGAGCTCGGATAGAATGGTAATGCTTATTAATATTAGGATTTAATTCATAAGATTTCGGGCCTACAGTAATGGTGTGCGGCAGGTTATTGGACAGTTACGGCCGTCTCATCAGCCTGCGGTGTCAGAGGGCCCCGGGGTCCGGCGCCCGTGCTAATTAAAGAAGGGATATAGATGTGGAGGCGCCTCGCTTCCTATTAAACCCAAGTCAGCATTAGCACCGGTTACCCCCAGTGAAGGACAGGGCGAAGGCAGGGGAGGGGTCAGCGGAGGAGAGGGCCGCTCGCTGTGTACACACATACACAAGAATATAGTCGTTTCTAATACAAATGACTGCTGGGCCTCTCTTTATAACTCTGTACAACCTTTACTTTCTACATTAAGATGTTAAATGAGATGTTTTTTTGTCAAATTGTACCTCTTGCACACACACACACACACACATTCATAATCTCACTTGGTCAAATTGCACAAGCTTAACACACCTGATTGACCCGTGCCATGTTCCGATTATGGTAAATTCAGTAGATAACCTGAAGTTCTGTCTTAATTCGGATAATCTACCAAACTTTCTTGAGACTTTTCTGCAAAGCTTGAACATTTACCTTTACCGTGTGCAGATAAAGAACCCACCTGATCTTACTTGACCCCGCTAGTTCAGCATCCACGGTGTTGACAGGGGATACAGAGTCGAACAAGAGCTACAGCAGAAACATTTGCTCACACACTCTTCAGCTTGAGCGCGGCCGTTCCTCGCGCTGACCAGCAGGTGGGGCAGTTGTCCGAGTGAATGGCCGCGGCCGATCCTGAGCGCACTTAATGGTATTAGGAGATTCTGATCCACACATGGGATCTCTCCAAAGATTAACCTTCTGTGTTTGTAACAATAAACCCTCTTTCTCCCGCTTTGTCGCTCTGTTTGCCCCCCCTCCCTCTCCCTCACCCACCCTCCTGCCCCCACACCCTCACACCCACACCCCTGTGCCCCATCTCTGTCTCCATCTCCTCTCCTCAGCCAAGAAATTCAGGAAGGTGGTGGGGAGGGAAACCTGCTCAGAAACACTGGAAAGCACACCCATGCTGGAGAAGGCGAAGTTTCCACAGGACTACTTTCCAGAGGTGGGTCGAGTCAAAACACAGCTTCCTGTTGAGACGAGGACAGAGAGACAGAAATGATGTGACAATAAAGAGAAATAGTGACAGATTCACCACACATAAATCAGATCAGATTAAAGTTGCTCAAATTAAACAGGAATCTTTCCATACAAACATATCTTGATTGAAGTTGATGTTACAGATACAGGATAGAAAAGTAGTTTATTGTTTAGTCAACAAATGGGTTTCTTAACAATTTCTCTTCCCCGTTTTCTGTGTTGATGTTTCCCCCCCTGAGCCGCTTCACCTTCTTTTAATCTGTTTTGAGCGTTTTCACACTCCAATTATTCCCGCATCAAGGAAATCTGCCTGACACATTGCTGATTTGAACACAAATCAGACAATTGAAACAATTCCGCGCCGGTTGAAACGGTGAGAGCCCTTGTAGTGGAGCGCCGTGTCCCGTGGAGCAATTCTCTGCACATTCTCTGCACCGTGTTCGCTTTTTCCGGTCTGCGCTGCCATCACAGGGGAGCTGAGCGCTGAGCATAGCTGTGCTGATATAGTAATAAAGAGCACGACCGCCCGCATGTCATCCCCGCACTCCCCACTCATCTGTCAACCATGCTCCGACGGTCGCCTCCGCAAATATATGCAAAAGAGATGGATACGGCCCCTTCACACACTTCCCCCCAATTTCCGTCTCTTTCACACACTGCAGGACCCCCAGCACCCAGCCGCCATGGATACATACACACCCTAGACACACACACACGCACACACACACAAACATACCCGGCATGCAATTCACGCCGTGCTTTACATCTTTGTATACATACCTCCTGTCTCAGGTTTCTCACTCTCTCCCGTATCGGCGATGATCTAAAACCAATTACACTGATTGAGGCGCAAAAGCCGTTTAAAATGATTACACCAGAGCGTTGCTCCGCATTTAACAGGACAAGGCACAAGAAAACCCACAAAACAAAACTGGTACGGCAGGGGCAGGGGCAGACGAGAAGGATTAGGGGAGTGATATAGAGAGAAAGAAGGAGGGGTAGATGAGAAAAGTTTTGCCCGGTGATTTATGCCTCTTTCCCGGCTGGGATATGAATCTGGGATGATGCTTCAGAGAGCAGCACTCCAGATAATGTTAGCCCATTTAAAAAGAGCAGATTTGTGTAGTCTATCAGGGTCGCTGAGTATTTTTTTTTTTCTTCTTCCTCCCTCCCCTCCCCTCCTCCGGCCCTCCGTAGTGAGAAATTGGTTGTTATCATAGATCACAGATACTGCTCAAACCTCTTATGAAAGATGAATTAATTTCACTAATGCTTTAATGCAAAGCTCTCATGAGGGAGGCAGACTGGCGATAACCCCTGCCTCGTCCCCGCTTCCTCCCCGGGTGATTTATGCCCTCTTTTAGTAGATGAAACCGCCTAGATTTGCCATCCATCTGCAGCTTTGAGGAATCCTATTACCAGGAGATCTTGGACCGGACAGAACACACGCGGGCGCACACACGGTCCCCTTAACCAGGTGTTCCAGTCCCAGCAGAACCGGGACGGGTCAATGGATGCAGTCAGGGAATATGGAAACGGACACGTGTTATTAAATGATAAAGAAAACACGGAGGGCAGGCACCTTGTTTACATCTGTCTGATTAGTTTTTAGATTAAATAACATCCGGTTTTTGTATTCATCCAGTATGCAGAATATAATAGAGTGACAGCAGACAGGCTCAGGGGGCTGCTGGGAGACAAATGTGTGCGTTTCCCTGCTTGTGTGTTACCTTTACAGTCCCCCATTAATAAAGTGTCACTGGGCAAGCTGCTGATGACATCATGCAGGAGGGCTTGTGTGTGTGTGTGTGTGTGTGTGTGTGTGTGTGTGTGTGTGTGTGTGTGTGTGTGTGTGTGTGTGTGTGTGTGTGTGTGTGTGTGTGTGTGTGTGTGTGTGTGTGTGTGTGTGTGTGTGTGTGTGTGTGTGTGTGTGAAAGAGACATAGAAAGAGTGACAAAGTGCCGTCATTCTCAACGTGTGAATGCACTTGAGCGGTGTGTGGTTTTATGTACTGTATGTTCTGCATTTGGACACGAGGTTTGTGGTTTGTGCTTGTGTGTGTACACGTGTTTGTGTGTGTGTGTGTGTGTGAAGGTGAACATAAGCCTGTATTTGTTACTTGTCTCAAGGTTCTGTGTGTGTCGAGTCCTATTCAGTATTTAACCAGTGGGGTGGTTTTTTAGTCTTTTAACGACCTCATCGATTATTTTGGGGAAGAATTAAACAAAAAGAGAGAATCCTTCTTAGAGCGCTTGCAGAGACCCAATGTTATTATTGTAATTTTCTAAAGAGCTATTTGTGAATTTACTGAAGTTTAAAACTGAATTTGTGTCGACATGTGCGTCAGAATAATTTCATCATATCAAATCGCGGTGGAAATTAATAAATTCTTATGCATTGAACGCCTCGGGGGCCAAAAGATTTACATTGAACTTAAATCACGCTTACTGTAGATGTATATTCCAGAAGTACTCAATCTCACCCACTACTTGTGTACCTCTTGACCCCGTCTGCACCCAGTTTGTGTGCCTGCTTGAAATGACACCCACTCCACATATGCAAACCGGTAGGGGTCCGTTCCATAATCCCCACCTTGAGTTATGGCCGTAAGTGAAGGGGAAAGGAGCCGGGGACATTACTTGAAGTGCTGAATAAGAAGGAAGTGGACAAAATAGTGGCACATTCCTCCTGAAAGGTCGGCGTGATGGATTTGGCAGCCTGTCGTTTCTCGTTGTTCCGTCAATCTCTCCGCCTCCCTCCGCCTCCCCAGTGGGTATTAATATATTTATTTGTTTGGCACGGTAATACACGCCGTCCAAAAACCATTGCATCATAAGGATTTGTCATTGCCTTATATAAATAAAGTATACGACCCAGACCTTAATGTGCCCTTGCTATTGATTGTTCTACACTGTCGTAGGGTGGGGGAAGAAGAGAAAGGGAGAAAATTGCCCGACAGGCTGTAGATCAGCGTCCGTATGAGTTTGTATTTGTTGTTTGGCAGCGCGAGTGTGTCCATAAAAGCAGCGACTTTTCATAGCCTTTTATTGTAAGCTCTAATACCGCCGCCGTGATTACTTTCATCCCCTGCCCTCTCTCTCAACCTTAACTTCCCTTCATATTTTTCTACTTTGGTTTTTGAACGCCGCGCGTAAGTCGCAGATTGAATGCGTGTAGGAAAACGTTTAACTTGAAGTGATTTCTGTGTTTAGGAGCCACTCGTAATGATTGTTTCTGTAAAGCGAGCACAAGCGAGCGTATAATAGAGGGTGTAAATCTCCGCACCCCAGCTCGGTTCCATTACAATTTGATGCATCAGAATTCTTCCATTTCCACCGCAATTTGATTTGATTCAATTATTGCGACGCGCTTAATTCAACACCGATTTCACAAGGAGATCGTGTTTATAAATGGGATCTCAATGTAACAGCGTGTACGACTGAAGGAAGACTCGTTTTATTTGTGTACATTTTATTCGTCAGTCTTTCCCAAAATAATTCAGTTAGCTGCAGATGAATCCCCTCGTGTTTCACATTTAAATGAGTCTATTTTGCACATGGATGGAGCAAAAAACGAGTCTCTAACTGAGCTCGTCTGCCAAAGTGCCACGCCGGCTCGTTTTTAACTGCGTACGGGCGTCATTTTGCTTCCCACAGGACTCAAATAAGTGAATTCTTGTCTCGGTTCAGAATTCCTACTGTGTGATTTGGAGTGGTGACAGTGATAAAAACAGCTTTTTCCTGAACGTCCCTGGTTATGGTAAGGCTTTTTGAGGGAAAACACACACACAGACTCGCACGCTGGCGCACACACAGACGCACACATGCTCTGTCCAGTCATATAAACCCGATGTGAGACCCACTTTTATTTGATGGCTCCCCCCGGATGATGGAATAAAGATAAATGCGTGTGTCTACTGGGGCTCAAATCAATCAGCGTTTGTGTGTATTACTTATTACTCACAGTGCATTTCTGTCACGGGGGCTTTTGTGTGTAACCCATCCACCCCCACCCTCACCCCTCCACCCCCCTCACACACACACCCCACCCTACCCCAAGCTGCACTGCTCTACCGCCACCCCACCGTAACATTATTTATGGCGCTTGGACTTTGAGCTGAAATATAGGAAAGGTCAAAGAATCAAACCCGATGGACGAGGAAACGGGGCAGGAGGGTGTTCGGGAGGAGGGTGGGGTAGTGGGACCATGTGTGTGTGTGTGTGAGTGTGGGGGGGCTTCCCTCTCCCCCCCCTCCTGTGTGTTGTCTGACATTTTATAGGGAGGGAAAACTTCCAATTGTCACAACTGGGGAGTTTTATGGAGTTGTTTCCTGTAATGGAGAATCTATTTAACGCTTCTACTGTCCTCCACACACGTCTTGTTTCTCCTTCTTCTTCTCCTCCTTTTCTGCCCGTCTGTCCTTCTCTCTCACACACACACACACACACACACGCCCTCCCTCCCTCCGTCTCTCCGCTCGGGCTCTCTTTATGTATTGGCCGACACTTCTGGATGTGGCCCGCTGCGTCGCCGCCGTTCATCACTGTCATGGGCGGAGACGCCATCGCTGACCTGTGGAAGGTCAGCCAATGTCACCCCGAGCCTTGTGACCTTTTACTGTTGCCCTTTGACTCCCACCCCTCATCCCTTATAGCCACGGCAACGCTCACAGCCGCACCTGAACCGATCACACACGTCACCTATCTACTCAATACAAACACACTCTATAAAGATAACAACCAGACTGTACTTACAAACATCCGTGAGTTTATTGGCCAATTCATCCATTATTAAAAAGGTGTGTGTTTGTGTGTGTTGGGGTGGGGGGGTGGGGCGATGATGCTTCAACAGGAGATTAAATGGGCCTAGACAACATCTGTGTCATCATCTCTTCCCCCGATATCAGCTGCAGCAACCAAATCATGATGTCATCATGTCACCCAATAAAGACGCCTCTCTTGTCGCGTGCGCTGATTGATTGCGTGACATTTTCATTCGCGACTGCAAACATCACGATATAGGTACGCAGATTGAGTAAAGCGGAGGAAAGCCGGCGTGTTTATTTCCCCCGCTTTGATCCGACACGTGGATGAATCTACCACTTGACAGTGACGTTGGCCTGTGTGTTTACGTGTGTGTGTTCATAAGCAAGCGATGAAGCAGGGGGTCAATCAGTCATACGAGGAGGAAATGGGGCAATCTGGGCCCGGGTGTCAAGGAAGTGATGGATTTTAATGCTGTGATTGAAGTTAATGGCTCTTTAAATTAAATCGAGATTAAACGTCTCTGGCGGCAGTCAAAGCATGTATGGGCAGTGAGCAAGCACCCCCTCGTCTTCATCCTCTTCATCCTGCCCCTCCTCATCCTCCACACGCTTTTACTTTCTTTACTGAACTTTATCCTGGTTATGGTTATCCACGTTATGGATTGTGTGTGTGTGTGTGTGTGTGTGTGTGTGTGTGTGTGTGTGTGTGTGTGTGTGTGTGTGTGTGTGTGTGTGTGTGTGTGTGTGTGTGTGTGTGTGTGTGTGTGTGTGTGTGTGTGTGTGTGTGTGTGTGTGTGTGTGTGTGTGTGTGCATAAACCTCTTCCAAACCAACCTAATGAATTCCTATCTGAATTATTTGATCTCCTAAACATAAAATGATTTACTTTGCTTAGATTTTTTTTTTTTTCCAAGTGTGAGGTCAATCAGTTATGCTGCAGGGTGACACTAATATTTAATTCCATTTGCTCATTTTAAAGTAACAATATTGGGACAGTGTGGTATAATTGGCCATACATCCTGCTGAGGCAGTATGGATTAATTCAAGTATGCTAATGTAATTCAATTTCATATAGTTAATCTTCTACTAATGCAGATTGAAGGATGTGAGGTGCAATCACATACCTCTTAGCCCTTTAATCTGCATCTGAGCTTTTTTAAATAAAATTAGTCAATTTGTAATTATGTGACCTGGCCCGTAATTAGTTTATTCATCGCTGCACTTAACTCCCCATTAGGAAGAGTAGGACGGGGGAGAGAAGAGAAGGACAGAGCGAGCGAGGCAAAGGAGGCAAAGCCACTTTATTTATTTCTATAAAATGAGAACACTCGCCACATCAATTTGTCTCTCATTTAATAACTAGCTCGGTGGCAAATCATGTGCTGTTTGAGACAGATCTTTGGCCTTGTGATTGGCTAATTCACTCAAGGCTGGTGGGAGCCGATCAAAAAAAAAGCTGCGAGCTGTTGCTGGGTTACAGATGCTCGACCAACAATGTTTGCCTGGATTTGCTGTCGAGTTCATTTTGCGGTCTAACAGAGTGCGTTTCAGATACGTTTCCCGCAAACTGGGCTTGAAGAAATAAACACACATTTCCTTAATTTGTATGTCGCCATTTAACTGTGTTTTGTACCCCGATGGAACCTCTGCTTAATGGTTTATCCGAGCGTTGAATCAGAAAGGGAAACAACGCTCCCACATGTTGGATATTGTTTCCCTTCCTTGTGATTCGCTCGGCATTATACCCTTCATGTACTTTGCAGTGATTGCCAAAACCGTAGCGATGTCAAATTCTATGACTGTCAAGCTAAATTGAGTCTCTCTGTTCTGCAGTCCAAGTGGTCCAGAAAGGGATTCATCAGAACTCGATGGGCCCTGGCTGACTGGTGAGTCTTTTTAATAGATCCCTACAACGACACATCCCACCTCATCTCCGTTCAACCATCTATCATTACAACTGTATCATTTTGATTAGAAATGGGAGATTCAGGCATGTCCGTCACGCCTGCTTTCCCCCTCCCATAAGCCGCCGCACGTCTCACGGGGAACCCTGCAAGGTCCGGTTGTCATAGATCGTAGGAGAGAGAGAGAGAGAGTGAGAGAGAGAGAGCGAGTGACATAGCTGAATCCTCGCCGGACTGCGTGCCATAGAGCCAAGCAGGGATTTGATTAGGGGTAATGACTTTAGTCAAGTCAAGCAGTTGCATATGACAGATGACAAAAAACATTACATGCAATTGAACCTGTATGGGATGAATACAAACGCAGGCTTTCCAGTGTGCGGAGCAGAAAGGGGGTGAGGGTGGAGGGGGGCGGAGGAAGAGGGGGGGGTTTGTAATCTAATAGAGGGATGACATGAGAACTAAAGAGCTGAAACGGTAAGCGTTTAATAGGGGCATGACGTTTGACTGGAGAGGGAGAGAGCCCCGGTGAAAAATACAGAGGTAGGATCCCAGTCGGGGTCGGAGAGAGATAGTGGAGGCAGCACCCGCATGTGTGTGTGTGTTTGTGTTTGTTTGATCAGGATGGGTGTGCAAGGGTCAAAACTCCCGGGAGATGAGATCATTCTCTCGGGCCTCCATTGTGAATGCTGTGTTGACAAAACTATCCAGATTGATAAGATAAGCATGGAGATGTTCATCACTGGACTCTGAGCTCTTAGCTTCTCACCGAGAGGACGACCTGGAAGAAAGTCATCTGATGTCTGTTTGATATGCTGACATTAAAAGTGCTATTATTTGTCATCCTGCTTAGGTAGCTTTTGTTTGTAAATCAAATAATGGTAAGCACATGATCAAGTGAAATTTGATATTTGGGTAATTTATGAAATAGAAAAATGTACATCTTAAAAATGATCACAAAAACAGACCTGAGAGTTCAGCATCAAATAAAGGCTTTTCATTACATTAGAAGAAAATTAGTTCATATTTTGGTTGATTTTGCATGTGTATCATTTGGCTTTGTGTGTATCATTTGGCTGCAGACGCTCACTCAGCTCACGTTCTCTCTCCTCAGTGCCTTCGACCTGGTCAACATCCACCTTTTCCATGACGCCTCCAACCTGGTGGCCTGGGAGAAGAGCCCCTCTGTCTACTCTGGGACCAGGCAGAAGGCTCTGGGCTACGTCCTAGACAGGTACAGACCCAGACATCACCTGTCCATGTGTCGTCGAGTTCTTGAGTCTTCCAGTCAGCTACTGGGAGATGAGAGAGACGAGACTCCGCTCCTGCATGCTTGGATGCTGTCAGGCTTCATCAGAGTTTACAGTGCTGGAGATAAATCACGTCCTGTCATATCCTATCAATAATTATCTTTATTGAGAAGCATCTACTTAATTAAATGAAGTATTTCATGCATTGCTCACACCATAACCTGCAAATTGACAGATGATTTACACATTAATCTCGATATATTTTGTAATTGTAAATTGTGGAAATTGGAACGTTCACCCGTGACAGAACAACAGTCTTCTCTTGCATCGTTTTTGAGAAATTTTGGAAGTTTAGCGGTATTTTTATCTGTTTTATCTTTAATTTCTCAGCCGGACTCTCTAATCTTCCCCTCACTTTCACCTACACAAACCCTCCGAGTCTTTAATGTGCATTTCTTTCCCCAACACTGTCCCCAGGTCCATTTGTCAAATTTGCACATTATAATCCAAAACCTAATGGCCAGAGAGACATTTGCCGTGGAAACTCGTGCTCCCCAAAGGATGAATTCTTAAGCCGTGTGACCTCCTGACCTTTCCACCGGCACTGCCCCTAGAGAGAAATGTCCAACTCCTACGCAAGACATATTGACATCTAAACAGTTAGATTATCATGGGATTGACAGAGCAGGTTCCTGTTCTCCAGAGGAAGAACCCTTTCTCTTCTGGACACAGTAGATGCTTCACTCTTGTGCCACCCTCAGGCCAACATGATGGATCTGTCACATATCCTAATAAGCAGATGACCTTGATAGATGCTAAGTACATTCATGAAATATAAACTTGTAAAACTCTAATGGCTTCCAACAAGGCTTTAGATTAGATAAGAAGTATTATGTGTCGTAATAAAAATAATAGTAATAATTTCAGATACATTTCCGTTCTCTTGCATCAGTTCATGCACACATCCTCTTCCCTCCCTTCCTTATTTTTCTGCTCCGTCTCATCCATTTCCCTGTCGTCTCTCCCGCCTCCACACTCTGTAAAAACCCCTAAACATTATCCCGCACTGTCCCTTCTTTCAAACACACCTCCACTCCTCCATCCCTCCTTCCTTTATTGCCAAGCAACAGTTTTTTCACCTCACACCTTTTTTTCCTCCCCGTTCTCCGCAAAATTCTCCGCCACGTACCCGGGGAGACGAGCTTCTATGCAAACAGGCCCCGGGGCAAAGCCATTCACGGGCCACGCTAATGTGATTTATGGGATATCCATTTGCAGCGGAGCAAAATGATAGAGTGCGTGGTACAACCCCTGCTCCCTACCTGGCCATGCTAACACAGAATAAAAGCCCCGGTACCAGCCGTGCAGCAGGTGACCTCCTATTGAAACGGCATCAGAATGCATCACACGCCTCCCCCGCCACCTCCACTTTGAATAACTACATGCATATATGGGTGGCATATATTATCACCGGCCGCTACGACGTGCATGAATTACGAGGCGCTTTTGAAAGTATTCTCTCCGAGGTTATATTTTTCCTGTACTTCATTCTTGATTTGATGAAAGAATGGTCTGCCTTTAATGGACAGGGAAGTGGGAGTGTTTTAGCAATATGGCAGCTTTTGCAATTTTTATTACGTCGTAAGTTACCTGGATTTACTGGCGTAATGAAGTTTCAAAAGGACCTTTCTTGTTGCTTACACTTAGTGTTTTCATCGTATTTCCTGCGCTTTCATCATGCTCTTGAAGTTGATTTATTTTTAAAAGTTGTGTTGTAAATAGAGCTAAATGGCAGAGTTTCTGAGGTTTAGCTTGGCAGCTGAGGGGTTTGAATGGAACTTGTGTTGGCTGAGTGGCAGTTTCCACGCTCCTTCTTTCTAAATCCCCTTGTGTCGAGGATGGTAACCTTGTTGTTACTTCTGGGCCATATCATTTAAAGGTGACAATAGCAAAGGGTTTGGGCCGGGTTTTGAATGGGGCGGTGGATGGTGTATGGCAGGATGGCGGTGGGGAGGTCGCTATATGTTCCAGCTAGCCTGGTATTCGATACTTGGGGTACAGGGGTGGGATAGTGGGGGCATCGCGCCTCAATTGCTCACTTTGGGGGAAACCGCCGGGCGCAGATCCGGAGCACCGGAGTGAGAAAAGGCTGGTGGGGCAGAGAGAAGGGAGGAGGAGCACAAAGGGTCCTCGGGCTCTGTAAAGGGCAGTGAATAATGGGTCGGTCCTTTCATAGAGGCTGCTAACCTTTTGGCAGCCACCAGCAAACTCCATTCTCCTCTGCCGATCTGGGAGGACAATGTGCCCGGGCCGGGCTTTGAATGAAGCGCTACCACCAACAGTGTTCCTATTCACTGGCTGGTTGGGAACCATCTTTTTGGCTATTGTCCTAGCTCTGACTCCTACCCCCAGAAAGCAGAGCAGGAAAAGGGACAGGGGGAATATCTAAAGCCAAACTCCCCCTTCTTTCCCTCTCCTCTCCTCTCCTCTCCTCTCTCTCTCACTCTCTCTCTCTGAGCTCTAATCTCTCACTGTGGGGCGGGAAGAGACAGAGGAGGCGCCGAACACATCACCAGCTGAGATCCATGAGGCTGCCGGCACAGGCTCCTGATCACTCAGCAGCGCTGGAGGGGGATTGAGCGCCGCTGCCGGGGCATCAAACTTCAGCCTCGGCATTATCTGGGGCCCAGGCCTAATAATACAGCTTACGGCCCATTGACAACACATCTGATAAGCCTTTTCCTCTGTGGCCCTTTTAACTGCTAAACGGTGTTTATCTCCAAAGTGCTTCAAGGCCTCGGGGGAACAATGCTGAGAAGGAACAGCGTTTAGCCAGCCAGACCTCACTATTGAGTCACATCAAAAAGGCACTCCTCCTCCATGCCTGCGCTGATGTGTGGGCCACTTCCATGAGAGAGAGAGAGAGAGAGAGAGAGAGAGAGAGAGAGCAGTGCAAGGCACTGTTTGGAACGTGTCCCCATGCTTGTTTTCATCTCCTTTGAAAGTGCTGCATACTGTATGTGCTCAGGGCTGCAGTTTGCATTATTTTCCTTGTTGACTCAGCTTTGCTTTGATGTCGGGGGATCATTGTTTTAGAATTATGGGAATTAAAGCTTTAATAGAAGTTGTCCGATTCTTTTCAAGATTGACATTTTTTCATCTTTATGGTTCTTTTCCTTTAATTATTTTCATTTAATGTTTATCTTTTAAATAATTTTCCGACTTTGGCCCAGCTGATGTAATAACAGTGATGTAATCCCAGGCTCCTCTGGCCAAGAGGATGGGAGACCCGGCTGGTAAATGAGCCTCTAAAATGATTGCATGCGATAAAATCAACAGTTTTGTCCTTCTTTCTTGAAAAATCCCCCTTTGTGTGTTGGAGGTTGTTTCTTTTTTCCTGCTCTCATTCAGAGCGGCTGGTCCGGTTCAGGGGAGAACAGTTTTACATTACAACTGTGAAATCCTGGCATAAAGGCGTCCTTTGTGGCGCACCATTATTTTCACACAAATATAGTCCATTGTCACACTGCTGAAGTTAATTTGATCAACATTGGGGACATTTAACTGTTTTGTTCGCTGAAAAGGCTTGTTTCATGCTCATTTTCAGGGCATTGAAAAGCAATGATTGGCAGAAAAATAATGTTGCCGTTAACAATTCAAAGCAATTAGTTTCCCATGGCGAGGCAGTGGGCCGCACTGGCCACCACACAGCGATGCTTTGTCATTTTATGGACGGTCATCAGTCAACTGTCAGAGTGTCTCAAAGAGCCCTCCAATCTAAATGTTTCCCTTTAGGCTTTTCCCAGAACAACAGAGTGAAAGAGGAGAGAAAGGCCTGCTAGCTTCCAGCCAATAGACATGTTGAGCTGGAAGAGGACTCCCCACAATCACAGGGAGATCCTCCATAGAGCCAGGGTGAATTCCTTTAAGGGGGGAGTGGGTGTGTGTGTGGGTGTGTGTGTGTGTCCATGTCCTTGGAAAATGATCTTCTATGACATCAGCATGTAGCATTATGTAATAATAATTATGAAATATTGATATATTTATAAAGCATAGATAGAAGCACACACACAAATATTGCATGTATGTGATACATGGGTGTGTGTGTGTATATGAAATACTTGCACATCTGCGCACACACACACACAGGTGTGCATCAATTCAGAGAGCTCTTGCGACATGGCAACCATGCTTGGCACCATCAGTCCCACATCCTCCTGGTGTAGTGTGCACTTTTTTCTGGTTGGGTGAGGATATGTGAAGCGGTATCTCTCTTCTTTTTGTTTGTTTGTGTGTGTCTGTGTGTGTGTGTGGTCATTGTGGGATTCTGGACTGCCTCCTCACTCTGGGAGGCCTGTGGGAGCAGAGGTTAATCTTCTCCTGTGTCTCTGTATGCCCACAGTGAGCATGTTTATTCCTTTCGCCCTCTCTCTCTCTCTCTCTCACTCTCACACTCACTCTCACACTCTCTCTCTCACTCTCCATCCCCCTCACTCTCTCTCACTCTCACTCTCACTCTCACTCTCGCTCTCTCTCTCTCACTCTCATGCAGTGAAGTTCCATATAAACTGTAATTTTAGCATTTCAGGTAGAGTTTTATATTGCAACACGCAAGGGGAGGTTCACACACCTCCCTCAAAAGGTTCTTCCTCCCTACCTGAACCTTAAACATGAGCTCATGCATCAGGCAGCACTTTCCCTGGGCTGTGTCTTATCCTTGTGTGTTGACAGTAATGTTGTCTTCAGTTGTCTTATTCCTTCACCTCTGTGTGACCGCAGAAACATAACTGCCCCCCCTCCCCTCCCTCAGCACCCTGTCTCTCCTGCACCGTGTTCTTGGTGGGGTGGGCGGTACGGAGGAGCAGCGGTGCTAATGGGACGAGGGGAAGGCTGTCCTGCAGTGTCAAAGGTCCTGTCAGGGGCCACCCTTACTCCATTCAGCCAGACGTCACCGAGCACATTCTTCACAATGTTAACATTCTCCCAAATTCTCAACATTTACTCACAATGGGTGACTGCTCTCAGCCCGGCTATTGTGTGCAAAGTTGAAGCTGACTCGCCAACTTATGGAAAGTCATCTTTTCAGTCTAATGATGACATGGCCCCCAGTTGCACCCTCATAATCCCATATAGGCTGTCTATTATGACTCACTTTAGCTGTCAATCACATTTTATAATCTGGCCAGAGTCTCCAATGGATATTTATTGGTGAAGGAAAAATTATTTTAAAGCAAGGAAGTTTTGTTATGATCATATAACTGCCCGTATGTGTGATGTTTGAGATGGAGATGCTGCCGTTGTTATGGTGCATTAGTCAAGTTGGGACCTTAATCACATGCTTGTTTGCATGTTTGTCGACTTCTATTTGAGTGTATTTATGTGAGAAAGAGAAGTGGAATCAGAAAGAGAGATTGTGCTCTGGCTGCTTTGTGCCGGTGGTGTAAGGAGCCTGGGAGCAAAGTTAGGGGCCATGTTATAAATTAGCGTCTGACCCCTGTCTTTGTGTGGCCCTGAGGAAGGCCTGACGAAGGCCCCATCCTAAACCTCAGTGAGAACGGCCCCTGTGAAGAGCCCCTTTAAGGGGTGTCACTGCACGATGAATTGTCCAGGAGAAAGCATGTTTATAGACTGTGTAAAGGAGTGCGTCTTTGTGGGAGAATGTCACTGACACTGTTACAGTTTGCCTGAATGAACTGTGATGACGCGGCTAATGGGGCCCCCCGCTGAGGGTGAGGGTCAGCGGGCCCCTCCCCCAGCTTTGGACCCCCCACCGTCAGGCCCTTTTCACGCCCAGTCCGCTGGAGCTAATGTTGAGATTTTTCGAACGGCCTACAAAGGCCGAGCAAAAAGTCAACTTTCACACCAGCGGGTCACCATGGGTGCTTTAGGAAATGATCGTGTAAACAGAGTGTTACCTTCTGACCTGTGGCTGATAACTTCAAGCGGCAGACAAAACAGTCAGGCTGCGGGTATTAGACATGGCTGTTAGCGGGATAAAGCTATAGGATGTGGAGGAGAAAGACCTCCAGGCTCTGGGGAAACACACACCTACTTGATTTATACTGATCTCTCTCTCTCTCTCTCTCTTTAAAACAAAACTATCTCACCTCACTTCTATGTTCATCTTTCTTCTCTTACCATTTTATCTTTTTGTGTGCGATTGTTTTAGTGCTTTATATTCCTCTCTCACAGAAGCTGGCGTGTGATAAATTCTGTATTAGCACATAGTTCCCACGCCTATAACAACTGCACTGACACCTGTGTACAGCACTTTTACTGCCCTCAATTTCTGGACAACAGGATCAACTGGCCACTAGCCATGTTTGAGTAGAGTCTCTTAGCACTAGGATGCAAGGTCATGAATGACACCAGTCCAATTGTGAGTGTCTTAATGACCGAGTAGACACACACACACACTATCCTGTTATTATAAACACACTTGACACATTTTTAAAGTGATGTGTAGTGAGTGAGCTGATAGGGTTTCATCGTCTGATTCAGAAACCTGGAGTGTTTATCCCTAAATAGACCAGCAGTGGGTGCAGGTTAATGTCTATAAATACAATTCCCCATTCTTATATTGACACCTGGAGAACCTACAGAATGAAAGAAAGTTCTCTCTCCCCATTGAATGTCAAAATAATGTTTTATATAATGCGTCGTCTGCCTCTTAGTCCTCCCTGCCCTTCCATCTTCCTCGCGCAGGGGAGAAGCGGCCGTGGTTTACGACAGCGCGCAGGAGAGACAGGACCCACCACCAAGAAGAGGCTTCACTTTACAGCCCCATAAATATATTGTTATCCGGGCCTGGGAAGTCCACAGTGAGATTTATCCGTGCGATTAGTGGAGATAGTGAGCCAAGCATCCTGAATCATTAATTATACAAGAGGCTGCACTGTGTCCACCTTAATTTCCCATCTATGCTCTGTAGAGGAGCCACTTTTAAGTAGGCGATGAAGCATAGGAGTTAATTATATGTCGCTTAGGTGCATTTTTAAATGCAATAAGATGCTACTTCGAAATCTGGATAGATTCCATGACGGAGAGGATCTGGACTCTATGAATCCTCAAATATCACTTAGGACAAGTGACTTCAAGTTGGACCCCCCGGCCCCCCCTCCCCTCATCGCAGGAGGTCCGATAAGAGGAGCCTGTTGATGTTGAGCATGTCTGTGCCTGAGACAGTTACCACCAAGTCCCACTGAGCTCAGGGTCAGTGCAGAGAACTATCCTCTCTCAGGTTTAGGCTCAATTTACACTCCCAATTTTTCAATTGAGCAAAGTGAATTTCCTTCATAATTGAGTAGCTTCACCATGAAAGCACATCATCAAAAGAAATTACCTAGATTGATTAAGTTAATTGTGGCATCTGTCGAAGTTACTGTTTGGAACGTCCCAACTGAAAGCCTGTTTTCCTCCATAATAACACATTAACCATGAAACGGTTACAGAGTTCCAGAGAAACACATCAGCTGTTTTTCCAGTCCCTCATTTCAGTGTTTCTGTTGATGGAAACGCAAATGTAATACATGTTTACATTAAATCAGTATGAAAGTTGAATATAAGCTCATTTCATTTGTCCGGGGATATTTTTTTTGGGGGGGGGGGGTTTAAACACACCACACCTTTAAAATCACTGTTTCTGTCCATCAAACAACCAGTCCTCTGTAGTGATTAGTCTTTGCAGAGGAGGGAGGTTATCAGGCCAGCAGGTGGTGCTGTGGCCTTCATCAACTAACTACCCTGACCTCGAGGGGATCCTCACATGACCGCTTCAAGCTGTCTTTGACAACCAGCTGCTCATTTTGTCAATATTCTGGTCCTCTATGTTATTTATAATTCATGAATATTATGGAATTAGGTTGTGTGATGTTTTTCAGCATCTGCATGGAATGTTTTACAGCTGTCAGCGTCCATCACAGGGTTTGATTGTTGGGTGGATTAGGGTGTTGGATGATGTTGTTGCTTATATGTTGTTGTTGTTGTTGTGTTTTGCAGGATTTCAGACCAGCGGTATGAGAAGTTGCCATTTTTTGTCTTTGGAGACTTCAACTTCAGGTTGGACTCAAAGCAAGTTATTGAGGTGAGTGTACCTGATGAAGTGAACACATACTGTAACTGTACAGGTGTGCAAAACGGGTTGTGTTTGGAATATGGTATGTGCTATCAGAGTGTGTGTGAGACAGAGAGAGAGACAGGGGGAGAGAGAGAGAGAGAGAGCAATATATTAAGAGCAGTTTTAGTAGCCCACTGTCTTCTCTAGAGTTATGGCTCATTATCTCCTTCGCTCTGGCTTGCCCAGCTGTGTTTGCCAACCGAGCCTCCAAGTGCATTGTTATGTTATGGTGCCATTCACTGCTCTTTCTCTCTCCCTTCCTCTCTGGCTCCCTCCCTCTTTCTTCCTTCCCCTCCTCCCCTCCTTCTCTTGGTGCAAATGAGCCCTGTGAGAGCCAAGGTAGTGCACTTATTCAGTCTCCTTCATGAGGAGATGGAGGGGGTTAGTGGCATAACAAGTCATAAAGGCCCACCACAGACAGTGGTTTCCTATGATAACAGAGTGGGTGAGCCACTTGTTGGTCGATCCTCTTCACCACAATGGTGCTCAAATCACTGGGCCTGTTCAAGGTGTGGGCATTGTTCATTTACCCGGAGCCCCATTCAAAGTGGAAGGGAAGAGGAGGGAAAGCTTTGTGAATGGAGGAGTTTTGCTCAAATGACTTAGGAAGGACTTCACTCTGTGTGGTACAGGAGAAAGTTTTTGTAGTTCTGTCCTCCAGCCACTAGGAGCGAGTACATCACCGTTTCCTTTAGGATGGCTGACCGAATGAGATGGATTCTCTTTAAATCTGCCAACGCTAGCACATCACATGACTGCTTTAAAGTGTGTTAAGTACATGTAATTTTGTTGCTGTAATAGAATAAAGACCAACATAACATGAGTTACTCTGGAGATGAAACTCTAAGTAAAGAATGTAGATTGTACAAACAGTGGAAATATTGAGGGATCAGCTGTTCCAATTTAATGTCACCTGCCTGAAATTGTACTGTATTATACATTAAGGTAAAAAAAAACACTCAGCCAAACAAAGTTCAGATGAGATGGTTTGGCCATTATCCTGTCCTGTTTTTGTTAATCACCAACACCTCATCTAGATAATCCTCTCCTCCCCTCTCCATGCTGCTCTGTGGTAGGTAAGCACTCACCCTCTCCTTGTCCCCACCACTCTGAAAATGCTGTTTCAGACCACCGGGGGTCATGACCCCTCTTCCAGGGATGTGTTAGGCTTGCATCAGTGTGTGTCCATACTCTGCCCCCTCTCCCCCTTACCCAACTCCTTTCTTATGCACCTTGGCCCCACTCACACACATTCACACCCAGAGTGAATACACTCACTTACAAACACACACTCAAATCAATTTGTTAGGCCAGATGTGTCTGATTGATTCATTCACTTTAAAGCAGTGTGACAGCAGTGCAGGGGGGCTTTTTAGACTTCAAACTTCCTCTCAGGAAGTTAGAACCCTGGGCTCTGACTTTAATACACACACCTAGACTGTCTCCTTCCATCCTAATGAGTCTTCCTCTTACATACCAACCGTTTAATGGGGACGACAGAAAAGGGTGATGATGTCATCCGTGTAAAACACATTGTTAAAGGGACAGCACTGCTCCATATAAACCCGTCTTGTCTTGTGCAGTGGTCAACCTGTCTGATTTAACAGTGACCTGTGTGTTAGCAGCAGAGCTGTGATGTCACCAATAAACAAATGGGTTGCAACCTTGGCGCAGGGTGTAACTCACAGCCAGGGAGCCGTTTTAAGCCCTTTAATGACAATTAATGTCAACAGGACAATTAGTGCACATCCACTGAAGTGCTTAACTGTAGATTGGCTAGTGGCGTATCGATCTTCCATACTTATCTGAAGATTGATTCAGACACGGAGAGGCTGGCTCTCATTCTCACTGTCTGTGAGTCTCATTTTTCTCCTTTCTCACTCTTCCTTCTCTGCCGCCAATCGATAGGAATTTTGCAAAGGGCCCAGAATAGCTTTGCTGGCAAATAGATGCTTTCACTTTGTTAAGTGAATGCAATGCAAAATCAACTACTTGCCTTTTTTTCTCTCTGCAACGCCCTGAAATGACACTCAAGCGCCCATGGGGATCCCTGGGCCCCACTTTGAGAACCACTGGATTAGAAAATACTCCAGCACATTTCTTTACAGCTGCACGGTACACCGGTTGTCTTTTTCTCTCTCTCTGGTCCATTGTGGGTGACTAGACTCTGGACAACCACTAGCCACTCCCCTGTCACCCATCCTGCCTTGTGGGCGGGTGAATGAGAGAGGGGGGTAGTTTAGGATGTATCCATGTGTGTACAGAAAAGGAGGTGGGTTTTGCCGGGGGCAAGAGGGTGGATTGTTATTGTCACAGGGTTGGACACAGGTGGCAAATTCCTGGCATGCTTGCGCGGCAGGATCAGTAACCAAAGGCCTGTGGTGGCGCCCCCCCCCCCTCTGCCCAGCCAGGGCTACCCCATTAATTGTGTCCGACAGAGGGAATTGGTTTCAATTGACCCCCATTCAGCCGCCCTTTGACTGGCAGACAAAGGACACAGCCACGTGGAGACTAATGCTTGGACTGAGCAGCCTCGAGGTGGTCCAGTCCCCACACCAACCTTCTCTCTGCTCTCTCTCATGGGTTCACGCTCACACCCAAGTCTCCAAGACTACAGGGCAGGGAAATGGACCTGATCATGCTTTGCGATGGTTGCAAAGAAACAGGAAATCAGGAACAGGAAGGTGTTTTTTTGGGGGAGTTTGGATCCTTATTAGAACCTGCAGAGGAGCAAGCAGATTCCTAAAGAACCGGTGTTTGATTGGAGCTGATTTGGTTCTGTTCCAGTGTCAAGTGTCACTATTCATCATACTCTCCTCGCGTACATTAATCCAGTTTAGCAACGCTGTCACGAGCCCAAGTGAAATAAAATAAAATCAAGACCTTGACAGCCAGCTTCATTACAAGGCTGGGAGCTAGATGAGATATTCATAAATATACGGAGCTTTCAGCTTTTTCAGGGATAAAAAAGTAGCAGTTTGGAGCAGAGTCACGAATCTAGTTTATATGATTGTGGTGGAGTCATTCACACCAAGGGTAAACTGTCTTTCTACAGGTCTGCGCGCTGGTCAGGAAGCGATATAAGGTGTGTGGTGCGTGCGTGCGTGCGCGCGTGTGTGTTTGTGTGTGTCCGTGCGCGTGTCCCTTGAGGTGACTGGCGGTCGTGAATCAGATGTGTGGCTGACAGGCTCAGGGCTCTGTGCCTGGACTCCTAGTATATTTAAAATCCCTCCTAATTAAACTTAATAGAATGTAAATTTAATATCTGCAGAGATGGTGTGCTGCTGGCCGGCCCGCTCCAATTTAAGGATTGATAGAGGCCAGCAGGAAGGTTAATTGCTGACTTGATCTACTGTCCCCGTGACATGGCGTGGGGCTGTTTTAATTGGGGCTGATCTGCTGCTACATGGACAGATTTCATTAGGCTAGCTGGCCTTTCACTGATCCTACTATTTAAGTGGATTCCAGACTGGGGCCAGTGTTTTTGAGCAGCACCCCCTGTCTGCGTCTGCGGGTAGTGCAAAGGGCCGGACACAGGCATCAATCTTCCTTCCTTTGTCCTGTGTCCTTTCTCTGGCTTGAGCAGCATGAAATTAAAGGTGGGGCCCTGACCAGCCTCACTCCTAATGAATGCTGTAAAATGCTCAGTAGTGACAGGCGAGAGTGATAGATATTTCATTTCTCACACGCTGAAGTTTCTCCCAGCACACGCCTGTGCCAGTCAAAAAAAAAGAAGGGGAGAGAATTAGAAGTGGTTTTGAAAGGCGCCATATGAAACCATTACCTCATCATTTTAACATGTGGAAGATTATTTAGATGAGCTTTCTTTGCTTTAAGTTTTTCCTTAGACGTACAATAATTTGTATTTATTGCTGTACAAGTGGATTGGACATGTCAGAGTTAATCATGTAGGCAGGAAATTCAGACAATGTTTTCTCTATAAACACGTTCTCCATCTTGTTCCGTGCCATTGTTCCGGCTGGTGAACCTCGCCGGGTAAATAATATGCACCAGTAAAGGGTAAACAATTTTTCCTTTCAGTCTGGACTCTTGACTAGCATGTGTGTGTCTGGCCGGCCATAAATCAAAAGGCAGCCAGTGTAATTAAGTGTACACTACATTAGTCAGGCTAATTAATTTTGGGGGCCATCCATCCATTAACCATCGGGCCAGCACTGATTGGGCCTCTGTTCTGCGGAACCCTTGACCCTGGGGAGAGCGACCCTCCTTGGCTGAACCTCAGTATTCCCAGATACAAACAAGCGTTCTACACACACTTACAGATATGAGCGCACACACAGTAACGCGTGCTTAATCAGATTTAGACAATAAAAGAAAAGGTTATCATGACAAAGGTGACAGATTGGTGTCTCAAATGTGGAGTAATAGCAATTTGTGTCAGGAATATTATATGGCACAATTTTATTACCGAGCCATGGCCAAATTATGTTTACATATCCTTTACATGGTGTGGTTGTGTTCTTCTGTGAATGGCATCTTACCTGATGCTATCTTGTTTGTCCAGATGCAGTAAAACCCCCACATTTGCTAGAGTCTGTATTTAAAAACAACAATTATTTCTTCTACTGTTTGACCCCTGCCTGTTTATTGGCTTATAGGTGAAGCCCGTAATGGAGATGTTGCCTTACAATACAATAAAGGGACATTATCTGGCTAAAGGAGTCCAATCTATCACAATGAAGGCCCATTATACCACAGATAACCCATCTGGATATAGAGGGAGACTATTCCCTTTAGACAACAGCGCCTGTCCTCTCTCTTCTCTCTGTTTCCTTTCCATGCTAATGAATACGGCACAGAGAAAAAGGAGTTCTGCTATGAGGGCGTAACTTGAGCGATGCAGCTTTGATGGGAGCTCTGTCCATATAATTAAAATGCTGGCAAATGAAGAACAAGCAGTGGCTTCTCTGGGTCCTGCTCATTAACAACAGGGCGTTTGAGTCCGGCGCCAACCAAGCTATTGCCATTGTGTACCGGCAGCTGGGAACACCATGCCAACGGTGGAATGGCGTGACCGACCAACTCAAGGATGAGCGTAGAGCCTGGCACCAACAGGGCCCGGGAGGGAGCGTTGCCTTATAGGCCCTGGGGTTGGCCCCGGTCAGGGACGTAACCTGAGTTACCCTTCAAACTCTCCATGCTGCCTCCTCCAGCTGGAGCCATTTACTCACTTACTCCAAATTTGCTGAACTATTTGCTGCACTGTTGCTCCTTCACACCACTCCACTGCTTCCAGCTGTAAGTGTCGTGATGTTAATACAGAATTAAGTCGTCTTGGGTGTTGTGGTCCTGCTGAAAGCCCAGATTAGTAGTTTAAGGAAAGTAAGAATAGCGCTAGTTAGAAATAAAATTAAGCTAAATATAATACATTTTATTTGCCGTGACTTAGATTTCCCTCGTATCTGCCAAAATGGCTCCCAGCATTCCACAGCTCAAATCATCAGTCTTTAGTGGCCCATCAAAAAGACTGGCAATGAAAAGAAAGAAGATGTTTTGTCTCTGTCGGGCAGCCCCGCTCTCACAGAAAGCTCTTGTATTGAATTGGTTCTATAATGCAGATTATGTATGATGAGCAAGAAGGTCTCAGTGTGGCACAAACACACGGACGCTTGAAGCATTTAAAGCAGGTCCATAAGATCCACATCACATCCTAAAAGCACCATAAGGCTGTCATCTGTATAAAGTTACAAGTAAACAGTGTCTGTGAAAGGTTGGATACAATGTGGGTGTCAGGATTATGCACACAATATTAATGATGTGAATAATTTGATTAGTCTGTGAACCGGCAGACTATATTCATCAGTTTTACAAATCAGTGTAATTTTCCTATAAATCATGCAGACTTGGACTCGGGAGTTTTTCTTATCTGTTTATCTCTTGCACTTTAGATTTATTGATGGCTCGCTCCCATCATCTGTTATTCAGAATGGACCCCCTGCCTGTGAAATCACAAGGAGGATCAACCACCAGCTAACACTGATGCTTTCATTTAGTCCAGATGAAATGCGGCATAAACTGTGAAGGATAGTGGATCTCTTTGTGCCTTGTACATAGAGCGCAACTCCTATGATGTCAGTCCATTTTTGACGAATGCAGTCCTTTGTAAAGCCGAGCACAATAATAGTTTATTTTTTGTTCCTTACCGGGTGGTTCTAAGCAACATTCACGTTAACCCATATCGTACACAAACACATATTTATGCATGTATTTCAGTTTAAAAGAAGAAATCTGTAGGAAAATACAAGGTTGCACATGGAATCCTTTGGGTTCATTCAGCAGCAGCAGGATTATAAAGGACATATAGATGAGTAACAATAACAGAAGAGATTATTTAAGGCGGCCGAGTGGTTCCCCTGTGCGATGTTCCTGCAGAATGGCTCATTGTATCACAGCTGTAAACCCGCTGTTGGCACCATGGGCTTTTAAACAACTCTGCCCACTGACATTAAGAGTTGCTGGGCTCCATTCACACCCACGCACAAATATCCCATCATATTTAAGAGGGCCCATTAAGAGCCACATTGAGAATTCATGGGCCTTTCTCTCAGTGCCCCTTGTGTGATTTATCTGTGACGGCCATATTGCTGTGGCCTTCAGAAGGAGTGGCTCCCTTTTTGTCTTAGAGGAGGCCCAAAACAATGCGTTTTAGGCCCGTTTCTCCGACAGGGCCTCCTCTTTCAGGGGGCCGATAGGGCCGGGGCAGGCCTAACATCTGTTTGTGTCCAGAGCCAGGCGGGACCAGAGCACGGCGTGCCTGAGCGGCCTCCTTCTCCTCTCCCTGGGGGTCTTTGTTCCCGATTTCATGCTATCAGAGCAGCAGCATGTTTTCCTGCGCAGAGCTGTCAGGGGTATAAAGGGCCCCGAGTGGGGTCACATCAAGAGGGATGGGCATGAAAAATTGGTAAAATGTATCACAAAGCCCACCCACTAGATGGTTGCCTAGCGCCCTGTGGTGGGGCGTCAGGACCCCTCCTCCCTCCCTGTATCTTCCTCCTTCCCCTTTCCTTGGCTGAATTACACCTTTCTTTCTCTCACTCACCCTGGTGGACAAGTGCATCATTTAGATGAAATGGTGCAAACAAATTAAAGGGCGGTGCTCCAAATGAATCAATGTGCTTTGTGTGAGACGAGGGTTTTGTGCTTTGCCCCACACTGCAACCTGTAACTCCACTTTTTGCTCCAAAAGAAATACCCTCATAGTGACACCAACATCGTTTTCTTTGAAATGTAAAAGAAAAACTGGTGTGTGGTCGTCCTTCTAGTCCATATTACTAACTGAGCTCCAGAGCCTTTAAAGGAGGAAGAATTAGAGCTTCATTAATTGTTTGCTTCTGAACTTTATCGAACGGCCGGGCTAATGAACTCAACAGACTGTGCATTCTTATTGAACCATTGCTTTTCAGCAATCACTGATTTTGTCTTCAATATTCTCTAATTGACTTTGCAACAACAAATTACCTCAGTGTTTCCTTTAATTGATTCCTAGATAGAGCCGCGGGGAAAAGGGTAAATGAAACACGGAGCCAAATGGATGCCAGTGTTTGTGTCTGTGACATTTTCACGGCTCATGTTGGATTTGTTTAGTGATTCGTGGACATCATATTGCCTTTAAATCGGGGAGTTAAAGATGACGTGAACGGCGGCGGCTCTTCTTAAACATTCAAGGCCCCTTTGAGCAGTTTGTGCGTGTATGGTCTGATTAAGAAGTTAAGAGAAGCCGCTACGTTAAACAGTCTTGCGAACATCTGCCGTCATTGGTTTCAAAGTGCTGACTAAAAGTGGCAGGGGAGGTTTTCAGATTAAATCTCTCATTAGGTCTTCTTTGTACAGGTGGCAGTAATGTGTCAAGAGCCCAGCCAGAGACAATGTCCTCCTCTTACTTGGACTAATACGCCTCAGGGGAGCCCACCCTCCTTTTACTGCCACTGCTTTACACAGTCACAATGAAGCATCTGGTGGCCTTTTCCTGTGTATAAAGCTTTTGCCGCGGCCATTGTGTCCGCCTGTGTGTGTGTGCGTGTGTGTGAGAGAGAAAGTGACACAAGGATCAAGGGTTTTAGAAACATTTAACGTGTCTCAAGTTGCGTCTTAAAGGAAATCTCTGAAGAAGTTTGTCCTGCGTGCTGTTAGAATGAATTTCTACTCAGAAAATACCGTGTGAGTGTTCTGTGTGTATGTGAGGTGGCGGGTAGGCTGGTGTGTGTGTGTGTGTGTAACCCCCCAGTAGTTGGAGGTCACGGGGGTCAAAGTGATGAATTTTTATAGGCCTGTTCCCTGTGTTTCAGGCCTGTCCCTTTCTCTGCGCGCTGCACTGCCTCTCAAAGACAACCATGCAGGGCAATTTGTCCTGCGGGGCCCTGCAGAATGGGCCGGCAGAGAAGTTAAATACCAAGGGGGGAACACACACACACACACTCACACACACACACACACACACACACACTCACTCACACACTCACACACAAAACATACACATACATTCACACACAGTCACCCCTCCATCCTGTTGTCCTGAATGATTTGTGGCCTGTCCATTATCCTTTTCCGAGGGGACAAATGCTTTTGGCCGGGTTCTGAAGGTAAAGCGAGAATGGCGGCCCTCAATGCGTCCCATTGTTTTTAGAAGAAGTTTCCCAGATGTTATAATGCACAAGTTAAATAGGGCACATTATCACTACCTCATACGCCCCCGTACCTCGCCGTGCTCCTTCTCAACCGAGGGCGTGGCAGGTTAGGGGACCCCCCTAGAACACACACGCACACACAGCTCAAGGGGGTTCATGGGAAGGGGTGAGATTTGGTGCTGGTGTGTGTGTGTGTGAGTGTGTGTGTGTGGCTGGGTGGGTGCGTGGGTGTTCCTTGCTTTTAGGGGGGTGACACAGGCCAGGTTTACTTGGGTCAACCTTTCTGGGTCACAGATAGGCTAGGCGGGCGATATCGTGTGTGTTCCTGCCTCTCCTTCTTGTTGAATATGCCTGCTCTGTGAGTGTGTGAGTGTGTGTGTGTGTCGGTGATGAATCCACAGTGTTTGGAAGGATTGAATTGGCCAGACACAGAGAGAGAGAGAGAGAGAGAGGCAGAGAGAGAGAGAGTGGATAAAGCTGGCGGGTGTCCAGGCAGATCAGGTGGGGAGGGTCAGGGCTGATTTACTGGCTTTCTTGTATAATGGCTGGCAGGGAAGCAAGAGGCCGAATTTGTTGTCGGCGACTTTGGACGCCCCCCTTCTACCCTTCTACCTCCTCGGGCAGATGTTGCAATCAAGCGCGTGGTGGAGGTGCCGGTGGCGGTGGAGGCGGCGGTGGGGGGCGTGATGAACGGTGGCAGACGGAATAAAAGTGATCGGAGTGCTAAGCAGTTCACGGCGTTCCTGACAGCCCTGTTGGCACACCTTCCTCAGCTGGCAGCGGCCGCTTTGCATGGCAGCGAGAAAATAATGGCGCGTTCTGACAATGCCACTGCCCCTATTGACACAAAGCCTAACCCCTGTCCCCTGCCTCTGATAATGAAGAATGAATACTTAGCTCTCTCTCTCTCTCACCCTCTCTCTCTCCCTCTCTCTCTCTCTCTCTCTCTCCCACTCGGAATGGTAACTGCACTTCAATAGATTATTACGCGCAATGTAATGACAGTTTAGTGTATCGTGAATAAGCATCAATAGTGACTGGAACACGGAATACAATGCCCGGAGAAAGGGGGACGCATTATACATTTGCTGGCACGCTGTCACGCCCTTTATCATCCATTCAGACCATAGAACCTTTTACACACTTTGATTACAATGGGAGATCAACCAATCAGGTTTTATTGGAGCTATTGGACCAGGAAAATGTAGATCATGAATACTGATGTTGCATTATTTAATGCTCTTAATGAGTTGAATGTACTTTGACCTTTGTGGCGTCAGTGACATATGGAACTCTAAAATGTGTTCTTTAACCTCTAACTTTTCTAACTGCGACATCAAACTCTGGACTGTATGTAAGCAGGGAGTTTAGTCAGTGAGCTGTCTTTAACTTGGCGCACAGTGGATTACTTCCATCTGTTGGAAAGACCAGAGACAGAAGGTTTGGGTGTATGCGTGGGTGTGTGTGTGTCTTTGGTCTTTGAAGTGGGACAGATTGCTTTAACCTCTCTTCTAAGGAGAGCAGCTGGAATAGAGAGCTCCTTTAAACAGCCGCTTCCTCCTTCGACAGTCATGAGATTATCCTCCATTGATGCGCAAAACCAGCGCCGTCCTCGGCAACCCCTCACCCCCCTCACCCCCTTCAGCCTTTGCCCCCCCCCCCCTCCCTCCGCAAATACTCAGCGTTGACCTATGACCCATAATGCCGAGATGTTATGCCAAGTCACTTTGCAGCGACCGTTAAATAGCCTAAAAGGTTGACAACGTCCTGGGTGTCCTCTGGAGAGCAGATTCTTCTCCTGGCATCTGCCCCTCTCTCTCCCTCCCCGTCTTTCCCTTATTACCACATATCAAATAAGGACGCGATTACAGTCAAATGAATTATGGTAATATCATTTAGCGCGGTCAGTGAAAGCAAGTTTAGGTTAAATGTGCTTAGGGTTCTGGAGCTTTGAAGGCTTCAGTAGAAGGGAGAGCACTGTTCAGCTGTGGTGGACACCTGGACTCAGCTGGCAGAATGAAGGAGGCTTCAGGGAACTGATGTGGCCTTAAGTAGCAGCATGGGGTTCTTATTTCCTTCTTTCTTGGCGATTGTACAGATCTTATGACAGGAGGACAGGGATCAGCAAAGAATGATGGCTGTGTGTGTCGGTTGTGACGGGATAGTCGTGTTTTTCACAGAGGAGAGCTGAATATGAGCTTTAATCAACCGCCAACTGCCCCCATACTGAGATACTGAGATACTGAGTCCGTTTATTTATTTATGAATGGATCAATCAGTCACATTTCAGCTTCCACCACCAGGCAACAGTCCAGGCCTGGATACCAAAAGCACTGACCACACCAGGGTCACCTCTACATGGCTTTCCTCCATCCCTTCATACATATTTATATAAAATTAGATTTAAATATGACTCATAAGTATAGAATTATTAGTTAATCTTGTTTCTATTACTGCACTTAACATTCAGGTACAGTTCTTGCTTTTGTATGTTCGTGTATCGTGGTGACGTTCATCCTTCAGCAGTCAAACAACAGAATCCTTTTGTCTGGCTTGCATGATAATCATTAGTATTTGGACATTATCAGAGGGTTTCTTGAAGAATTGTAAGACCTAATACTTGTAGAAACCACTTACATGAAGATTTATGTTTGATTTCAACCCTAACTAATATCTTGAATGTGTATTCTAAACCAAAACATTGTATGGAACAGAAAGTGAAGGACGTCAGCGACTAATTGTGCCTGGGGTGTTAATCACGCCTCGGTCTAAATGACTGCTCTGCTAGCTGTGGCCACAATGACTTTTTGACAGAGAAAGTATCTCTTGCCCTTCTCTCTTGCTCCTTCTTTGGCCTATTCATTACACAAAGCTGCTTAAGCACACTTAAGCGCATTAGCATTTGGCTGCCAGGGGACCATATTGACCCTGCATTTGGATGGCCTAAATGAGTGAAAGATGGAGCGATTTGTTAGGGCTTTAGAAAGTTGCTTTTGGGAGGAAGGGAGGGAGGAGGGGTGTGGGGGGGTGAGGGGGTGGGTGGGCATGAAGGGATGGGGTTGATGCAGTGGTGTGTGGGGGGCAGGGGAGGGTGGTAGTGAGGAGAGTTGTTGGACTTTTCTCTCAGGCCGCCGTGTTTGTTCTAATCTGGTGGCGGTGTTTCTCCGGACTGATTTGTGACATTTCATTCTAAAGGGTCCTTTTCCAGCGCGCTATATTGGCTTGACCCGATTATCTGATCTGTGCTTTGAATTTCAATCAGGTCAGCCCGTCTCTCCCTCTCCTGCGTGGTTATGGGAACCACCGGGCCCGGGGATTACCTCATTCAAACGTCTTCAAACACAGATGGTCGAATGTTTAACTAATAGTTAAAAGAGTCCACAAAGGGGAATTTAAGCATGCACACAGTCGGCCGGGGTCAGTATATAGAGCAGATAAAGCAAAGGGACAGTGAGGTGGTATTTTGTGCCGTGGTTCTTTAAAAATCATTCAGATGCATAGTAATGTAGTGCTTGGTGCTTCGTACAAAGACGGCAGAATGGACCCACGGCGTTTTAATACACTACTGTACAAAGTGTTTAAGTGGTTAAGAAGACGACACATCTACATGATATACACACACCTGTGGTTTGGTCACTTTTGGACTAAGGAGAATTTATGACTTGTATTTAGGAATTTATGTTATATTTCTCTGGTCCACTATGAAATTAAGTTACGAAATGGAGTTATGTAACTCAGCTGTCTAAGACATTTGTGAGTAAATGTGTTACTTTGCGCCTACATGAATAAAACACTCACAGAAAACGGATCCTGTCGAAATCAAAGTAAAAGCTCCTGAGTTGCTGAAAAAGTTCCAGACGACCGTTGTCTTTGGCGATGAAATGGTTACACGATGTCTTAAAGCGTGCATGTGAACGTTGCATGTGAACGTTGTAAAGTAACATCTCATCCTCTTCATCCCCCTCCAGACTCTCTGCTCCGCCGCCACCATGCAGACAGTCAGAGCCGCCGACACCAATGAAGTTGACAAGCTAATATTCCGGGAAAGTGATAATGACCGAAAGGTAAGCTGCTATATTAATATACTGTCATAACATTAACACACCCCATGACATCTATCAAAATGATGACTTAACTCCAACGCCCATTTGAAAAGTGAAAATAAATAATATAGAGTTTCTACATGTGATGATCTGATGATGCATTATGTGTTTTCCCTGTTATCTTACCTGAACCCCGTCTCTGCGGTACACAGGTGGTTTGGACCGGTGATATAAATAGGTGTAATGACTTTCTGAGACACACGTAGAATGAACAGGATTGCCTAGCACGGCGGCACATTGCAGTTCATTAGCGCTCTAATTACAAAGTGAAGTTCACATTAGTATTGCTATTAATCAAACCACTGTTGCTCTCTCACCAACCTTTTAGGTTGTTCTTCAACTTGAAAAGAAGCTTTTTAATTATGTCAACCAGGACGTTTTCCGGGAAAACAATGGGACCTCGGTAAGTCATCCCTTTTGCTTCCTAACCCCAATGTACAGTACATCCATCCCGGCTCCCTCATCTCTCCTCATTTTTCATTTATTTATCACCGGTTTTCATCTATTTAATTGAGTCGGCACGTAGATGTTAGTATAGTAACAATGACTGCCATACGCTACATTTCAAACTGATTAGCTGCAAGTAGGAAAGTCATTGATAAAGGTGAACTAGGCACATGTGTCTATACGCCATTACTGCTGCTGCTGCTAATCTGAGCCGTGCATATGTATTGCCAAATGCCCTCACATCACCTTGGCCTAACACACTCCCTCTTTGTCCCCAACAAACGTCTTTGGAATAAATTTTAAATAAGGCCGAGCGTAGATTAGGTGAGTGTTGAGTGGAGAGGAAAAACAACTTTTATATGGCTGTATATTACATTAAGTGGTTCAAAGTTGGATCAAAATTCTGATGAAGGACACGCACACACACACACACACACACACACACACACACACACACCCACACACCCACGTACACATGCGCTCTCTGGCTGAATGGATTATGAAGCCACTAATCTTGGCACAGTGGAAGTACAGAGTGTTTTTATGTAGTTGGACACAACATCTTAAGAGTATATCAAAGTGTAATGAGTAAGTTATCCCTCAGCTGTAAAATGGATTACCGAGGTCAGGAGGAGGTCGAGAGTGTTCCTGTGTCACATGTTTTAGCGTTAAAAGTGCACAAAACTCACTGACAGAAGTAGCACTAAACATAAACAGCGAGGCACGGGCGCCATCGCGATAGCAATGGATGGTCACAGCCGGCGGGGTTAATTAAAAATAATGAGCTGTGTGGGTTGTACAAGCCGTAGGTGAACCATTAGATCTGTGTTTCAGACACACTCAGTGGGTGATTAGTGTCTTTGTTAGGAGCAGCAAAGAGACAATTTGCTGTTTTTTTTTCTCACTCATAATGAATTAACCCAATTATATGCGCGCGCAATCGGTGTGTGTGTGTATCCTGCTTGGAGGCTGGAAGCGTAAACACACAGCCGTGCCAAGAAAGTGCAGCGTAAAGAGGAAAACACAAAGTAAACATCTACAGATGATGACTCTGCTCTGGTTTCACACACAGCTGATTGGTTTTGTTTCCGCCTGACTGATCCTTACTGATTGGTCAGGTGCAAGCTTCATTCACGCATCCATCCTGACATAAGTGCCATGCTTGATAAGTGAATGCTTTGAGATCTCAGTTTAAGGTTAAAGTGAGAGAAACACTGGACTGTGTGAATGTACGTATACTGAAGTGAGTGGGATCTTTCAGGTCAGTGTTATATTATCTGTAGTAAACGCTAACAAATGCCCACCATGTACATAAAAGTCACAGAATTTGATTAGCAGGAACATACATAAACCGTGACCATGTAGCAGTAACTGTAAAAAGCTGAGGACACCCCCACCACCCTGCCCCCCCATCTTCCCTCCCCCTCCTCCTCCTTCTCCTCCTCCTCCTCCACCTCACCAAGCCAGACAAGATGGATGACCTAATGGGGGCATCAGAGATAATCTGATGGTCATGGTCTGGTTAAACACACCATGTTATGATCCTTATAAAACAAACTACCTTTCCAAAAGGATAAATGTCCTCACACACACTCCTCCACTGGGGAAGGGGAAAGAAAAAATCCATTGCATCCTTCATCAACTGCTAGACTTGTACCGGCTTGACAGAAATTTAATTCGAGGCAGCTCTTGAAAATAATTATTGTATTTTGAGAGGAGTAATCATTGGCCGGGACATGATTGAATGTGTCCATGCCTATTGACTTTTGCTATGATTAATAGGTTTGTTTAGTCGATATTCCCATCGAAATTGTATAATTAATTATCCCCGGCGCTGTCACAGCGGGACGATGGAGAGCCCTGATGAGTATTTGGGAAGATTAAATTTTCCAGCCGCTCGTGGCGTCAAGGGGCACAGTGGGGCCTTGCTCTGGTGGAGGGATGGGAGAAGCATGGCGCGCGCGTGTGTGTGTGTGTGTGTTGTGTGTGTGTTGTGTGTGTGTGAGTCTGTGTGTGAGTGCAAACACACGCATGCGTACGGTGTGTGTTTGTGTTGCGTGTCTGCAGATAGGCAATCAGTACAGTCTCTACCTATCCTGGAGCACATGCATGGCCACACACACACACACACACACACACATAGAGTCACTGGGCCATCCCACTCCTCTCTTCCCATTGATTTTGTTTCAGGATCTCTTTATTGTAACTTTATCAGCTAGGTGTGGGCAGATGGGGGTACCAGGAGGCGAGTGTGTGTGTGTGTGTGTGTAGCCGTTGTGTTTCTGTAGTAAGTGATGAACCTTTCTGTCTGGACCCGCTCCTCCTTGTCATGCGGGCAGTGTAGCCCTCACCATTACTCGCCCAGAGTTTTTTAAACGCCAAACGGAGATAGATAAAAAAAATAATGCTTCTCCCGTCCCAAAGTTCTTTCATTTTTTAGCTGTTAGAGCTCTTAAGTAGCGATACAGAAGCCAGGCCCAATCAAAACGTGACCACACAGGATTTATAGAATCATTCAGAATCAGTTCCCCCGGCTGTCCCTGTGGCCCCTCTCTATCTGGATTAAAGCTCAGTCATTTTGTTATTAAAGTGTTACCTCCTTGATTCATGGATGGGATTCATCCATTAAAAAACTACAAATTCAAAGTAACTTGTACAGGTTTACTATGGACGTGGTTAATATCACCAAAAATGATGTAATTCTGCTGAAAACCCTTAAATTTGGTCCTTATAGTGATGAAACTAGGCGATTAGTTTCTGTTTTCGGATGTTCAGACGTTCCTCTCCCTGTTTGGAAACGACTCCTCATCTTATTTGCTCCATCTCCACATATGTCAACACCCAACCACGCCAGCTCAGTTGCGCAGTGTGCCGCAGTGTTGAGTTTGGGTCGTCCCCCCTCTCAGTACCAATCAGCCGCCTCCCTCTGTCAGTGACAGTTTATCGCTTTTCCACACAAAATAATGAAGATCTCATAAAAAAGAAGGAAAAAATACGGCCCCTGCAATGAAAGCCAAGTGTGAGGTGTAAAAATCAAATTAAATGACCTTTCACCCCAACATTTATTGATGGCTTTTAATGGCAGCTGGTGTTGTCGCCGGGGATATTTGACAACGCGTAAATCAAAGCACAATTACAGGCGGCAGACAGGCTACCGGCGCGGCGAGAGGGACAGTTTGGGGCCGGAGACCTCCAATTCCATCTTTTTTTCCCCTGGCCTAACTTCCTGCCTCTTAACTATCACGGCCAGGCTGATTTAGGAGCGCGGCGATCGTCCGAGCGCAGTCAGAAGTTTGAGGCCATGACGGCGTCCCGTTTTCTCACCCACGCACTTCTTCATCCTTCTCCCTTGTCTGCCATATTGCCTGAACTGCATCATCTCCGGCCACCTCCTCCTCAACTCCCAAGGTCATTCCTGCTTGATAAACTACTCGCGGCTTTTTAATGCCAACAGACCTTGAACCAATATAAGCTTGTTTTTTTTTCCTCCTTTTTTTTTTTTTTTTTTTTTACTACTGACCTACCAGACCAGCAAATCATTATGCTTAATTGACCTGGGAAGAAATGTAGTGTGAAATCTTTCTGGCTGCAGGGTTTTCCAGTCACCTAAATGAATTACTCAACATTCACTTAAAGCCCACAAACACACACACACACACACACACACACACACCATGGATACACACAGGCCATGTGTTGCTCCCCAATGGCGCTCGTCTGGCAGTGTTGTTTAAACAGCGTGACGCACTTAATCTGAGTTGCTTTACCTCCCTTAAACTAACACGGTCACACCTCTGAACAAGTACTTCTACATGTACGTGTGGAGAACGAGAGGATGTCAATTACTGCTCTCAGGATTTTAGCAGGATTTCCACTCTTTCCGTTTCCCCTTTTCTGTCTTTCTCACACACACGTACACACACACACACAAGGTGGGTGGTGAGACGGGCGGGGGGGGTGTACAGCGGAGCATAGGGTTGCATCCCCTGCTCTGCCATCCCTCATCCACAGTGTGTGAATCTCTCCCGTGACCCTGGCAGTGTGAGTTTGATGAATGCAGCACATCTGCCCTCCTGAACCACTGAGACTCTGTCTGAGGGCCCCACTGCCTGGGAAATAATGGCTACTGTTCTACACCAGTGGCACATGATCACACACACACACACACACACACACACACACACACACACACACACACACACACACACACACACACACATTCCCAAACACACGCCAGAGCGGTCACGATGCTTGGACTTTGGCTTGTTTATACACGGCCGGGCTTATAGCGATGCAATGCCAAACAAATGCATACACAGCTATACTTACGTGCAGAGTCGGGAAAGTCAGATAAAAATGTCACGAGCGCAGATGGATGACAGTCGTTACCTTCCACTGATGAAATAATACTCTGATGACAGCACCACCACCCCACACACACACACACACACACACACACACCCACCCCCATACCTCCACGCAGGGAGGACGTCCTTCCAAATATTATCCATGTGTACCGCGTCATCTCCATTGATATTTCATCATGTACCTGTCAGCAGATCGCGGCGTGTAGTACACCAATGTAATGTCATTATCATCAAGCCGCCTGCACGGCCGCTGTCACACGGGCGGCGTGTAGGATGAGGTCTTCATCAGGCCATAATTGTAGTCCCATGTTTGAAACGTGTGTACAATGGGCCAATTTACTACTAAACGAATATGTCTCTGCGTCTGTAAGGGAAAGGAGGCGGGGCCACGGCGGGGGGGCGGCGGGTGGGGGGGCGCCCTCTGGGGTTGCGGGGAAACGTTAGCTGTCAGTCTTGGAGGGGAGTCAGTCATGCAGGTGCCCCGGCTACCTGTTCATCTCCCAGATAATTAATGTGTACAAGAAGCTGCTAATTGCACTTTTCACTATGATTTATGGGTTTTTGTGAAAGGGAGGCAACTGGAGGATGCGCGCGTGTGTGTTTGTTTGTGTGTGTGTGTGTGTGTGTGTGTGTGTGTGTGTGTGTGTGTGTGTGTGTGTGTGTTTTTGTGTACGTGCGCACACTAGTGAGTGAGTACAGCTGGGTGAGGAGACATGATTGATGAAGAGTGTGTGGATCCACTGTCAGTGTGGAGAGAGCGGGGCCAGAGTGACAAAGTAACACACACACAAACAAACACACACACGATCAAGTTGTCAATTCTGCCTAGTGTAGTGTACATGCATATACTTACATACACCACATACACTCACAACACACATTCGGCAGCTGAGGATGACTTAATTAAAATATTCTTCGATGGTACGGTAATTAAAAAAGTTGCAGTATTTGTATTCAGACTCATCACTCGTTTGTTTTATTGTTCTATTGTCCCCTCACTTGCAGAATTAGAATAGAAGTGGAGCATCTGCTGCTCTGAATTCAAAAATTGCTTTTCGCTGCATCTCAAGTGTTCCAATTAAATCAAAAGCAAATCACTGAACTGTCAAGAAACCTCTGTTAGTCATTTCACCATCAATAGATTAGATTATAAACGAGATGTGTCCTTTGTTTGGTCCCACGTAAAAGACAACTACGATAATCATGCGCAAAATTAGCCCTTAGTGACTGCAGTACGATGGGACTGCTGCTGAATGATGACAAAATGGTTTCTGCGGTGACTGAAAGGGTTAAGAAGGTAAACAATCGTAATGCATCTCTTCTCATTAATTCCCTTTTTTCTCTCCGCAGCTTTTAGAGTACGACAAAGAGCTGTCTGTGTTCAAGGATCGGCTGCACGAACTGGAGATCTCTTTCCCGCCGAGGTAAGAGCCGAGCCGCTTCACGCCGACAACTTCACAACTTTGACACGTTTGCATTCAGCGCCCAAACAACCCGGCCATTGATTTGGATTTAAGCGAGCTGGGAATGATAGGATTTTATTGGCCACTGTGGTTTTGTATCTTTCAGAACTTCACTGGTTAGAAATACAGAAAGGGGGCGGAGTCTGGGCCCCGATTCAGAGTTGAGATGTGTCCCACTTATGTCACAAACTCTGAATCGGCCCTTAGGTGGGTAAAAATGTGCCTGTTCCCATTTAATACCCTTAATTACAATTAGATCCATTTTGTTAGGAAATCAAACAGCCTAATAAATTGGAACTTGGTGTTATAAATGGTAAAAACATATTAAATGAGCAGATTTTGGCCCAAAATACCTCCTGCAAAATCAAGCATCAAGCATCAAGCATCTTATCTTCTTGTCTAAAATGGCTTTAGCAGAGTTGTTTGATGGCTGTCAGTAGTTAAGTATGATTACGTATGGTCCCAAACTGCTTCTGTGTGTGTGTGGTGTGTGTGTGTACATGTTGCTATGTGAATGCTTTGGGCCGCATTGATATTCCGTCTCAGTGGGGACTTGGGGGAGATTGGAGGCGAGGCGGTCTCTCTCTCTCTCTCTCTCTCTCTCTCTCTCTCCTCTCCTCTTCCTCAAACAAATGCATTTGCAATTAGCCCTTTCAGAGGAGAGGGAGGGCAAACATGCGGCCGGCGCGGAAATATGTTTCGGGAGCGCCGCGTTAATGGCGCTTGACCTTTGCCGTTGGTTGTGACTCAATCAGTGCAGATAATGAAACGCTGTAATCAAACAATAATTACTTGATAAACTGCTCGGGTGGCAGACGCAGGGCGGCGGGGGAGTGTAGGGCTGTAGTGTGTGTGTGTGTGTGTGTGTGTGTGTGTCTGTGTGTGTGCTCGTGAGAGAGTGAGAGTGCTTGTGATACGTAGTGCTATCAGAATGCTTGTGTGTGTGTGTGTAAGTAGCTATAACTGTGAGATTGAATTATCGAATGTGCGCATGCATGTGTGCGGGAGAGAGAGACTTCTTTCCTGAGTGTGTGTGGGTGTGTGTCAAGGTTCTGCTGCTCCCTGTTTTTTAAATGACTCTGTGTCTTAATCAGGGACCCCATTTACATCACTTTGCATAAGTGACAGGTGGATTTATTGTCCTTTTACACTGGCTGACTTTTGCACCTATCTATATAATACTGAATCATCTCTCCACAGGGAGGGATGAAGGTGCCGCTGCGTGAGAATACAAATGATTCTCACATACTTGAGGAGATGATGAATCAAACAGATGAAACCTGGGAGCAGCATATGAAATTTGATTTGATCTACTCTGCGTGCGCGACAAGCCACATCATTGTCAGCCTTGTAATGGGTAGCAGTGGCCTAGTTAAAGTTAAACAACCCCCCTCTCTCCTCCTCCTCCTCCTCCTCCTCCTCCTCCTCCTCCTCCCTCTCCCCACATACATACTGGAACCCCTCCCCCCTGTCAGGTCTGCCTTGTGCTCCTTGAGCAATCAAGCCTCAACGATTGTTCTCCATCACATAGCCTGCTCCGGACCGGCCCCTCGCCATCTGTGAGGTTATTACTCTTTTTAATGCAGGCCATCAGTACACACCCTCGCCGCGCAAATGCACACACACGCTCATGCGCGCACATGGCTCACTTTTGTCCAATCTATAAATCAATACGAGTCAGCAACATTTAATCTGCAAGTTAATTCCGTCTCTTGTCCAGTGATAGATAAGACGTTGTCCCAGAATTAGACATGCTGTCAAGGATGAACTCAGCATTAGATGAGACAAAGTGGATAATTGGTTTCCAGCTGCAGATGTACAAGATGCTACAACGCTGACAACATCTCCGCCTCTGCCAGGTAACCACAGCTGAAAGCATTTAAGAGCCGCAGCTATTTTTTTTGAAGGAGGCAATTTTCCAGGGTGGTTTCAGTTTCAGAGGCAGGGATCTCCGTCCGTCCGTCCTCGCTCAGGCACGCATGCGTTCTCCCGCCGCATGAGCAGGGGAAACACACATATCACTTTACTTTCAAGAAGTCATCGGTCAAAGTTGGCCGTGACATGTCCAAGTACTCGAGCACCCGGGTGAGGAATTTGTTCGAGCCTTGTCACAACTGGACCTGGAGCCAGTCGGCTGCCGTGCACTGATAGGCCGCGGGACGGTTTGTAAACACACACACACACACAACACACACATACAGACCTACACAGGAGGCCGTGTTTGGCAAATAGTTTTCCTAGTGTGCTCAATATACAGAGAGAGACCAGATGAGTCTATTAATCAGAAACCAATCATATATTGCGATTCAGGTTCTCCATCATATTTGACCGAAATGCAACATCCCGCTCTTGCATGAGATAGAATCCAGCCATTAGGTCATTATCTTTGCTGCAACATGGCCGTTTGACTGCAAATAATGGTAAGCCGTGCTATAGATTATGGTAGTTTTGATCTCATATCTGAAATGGCATAACTAAGGCAATATCCCCTAAAACATACTAAGGCACCAGTAACGTATTCATGTATTTTGATTGATTTAAGGGAAAGCTTTTAGTAGTCCTCTGATCTGATTTCTTTCCTCTTTTTTTTGTACAAGATCGATGCAAAAATTGAATCGGGAACCCCGGCTTGGGGAGTAAATGCAGTGGACAATGAGGGAGCCGTGGAAGAATGTATTTTCTCCCTAATATGGTTACTAGGAATGGCTTTTGAGGGAGATTTTGAGTGACATAAGCAACTCTATCGGTGCGCAGCAAGTTGGGACAGTGTAAGGGGAGAAGATGGCTGCAGCACGGCGCATCTGTGTGTGTGTTTAATGTATATGGGGGAGAGGTAGAGATAACATATACCCAAGTACCAGCAAGGTTCAGCCAACTCTTCAGAATCCCTACAAACTTGCAGGTGAACCGATTTTGCCGCCAGCTGACCGCAAACGTCTCCTTTAACGTATTTTTCCTTTCCCTCCGATACTTAACGCTGCCCTACCAGTGGGAAAGCGCTAGAGGGAAAACGATGGCTCCAGTCCCGTTTGTGTCAGTGTTTGTCAAGTCTAGACATGGGAAATGGGAGAGGGGCCGAGCGTGACCCCACCAGGTCAGGAGGTCGGGGCGAGCGAGGAGGCGAACAACGATAAACAGTTGTGTCTTCTGTGTTTGGTGTTTGACAGGGAAACCCTAGGAAGCACCCTGAAGACCAACTTTGGCACGTTAGCATACATTTTCCAAACTCGGCATGTCTATGAGGATGAGCTGCAGGAGTGACTCGCCCCTGTGGGAAAAGCTGCGAGCGGGGGGCGAGCGAGAGAACGAGCCGTGCCAGGCGGAATGACGGTGCCCTTGGCCAAAAGGGAAGAATTCGGTCAGGCCACGCAAATGGCCCGGTGCCAATTCTCAATAAGTGTTAATAACAACGTGCCAGTGAATTGTCAGCGCGGTGGAGAATTTGCCAAGGCTTGGTTTTAAAGGGCGCAGGAAGTGCTCACACTGATGGCACTTATATACTGTACAGTAACTGTCCTTGTTCAGTGAATAACACTCTTCACACCATATCCCCGTCCTCTGAAGGCCTGTAGGAATGATGTCACCCTCTCCATCTGTGTGTGTTTGTGTGTTTGCCTGTGAAAACATGAGTCCTATAGCGCTGGCTGTTTGCATGGCACGTGAAGGAGCCTCCTTGTTCTCCGCCCGACCTGCGCTGGAGTGGGAGGCGCGTGACTCCATTTACGCAGGGCCACAGATGTACATTAACGACAATGTTTCATTAAAAGCGTCGCGAGCGAGTCGCTTGGCGTCGGCTCAGAGCAGCCACGGGATCCAGCGTTATGGGTTGAACTACTGAACAGGGACATTGTTTTACAACCTTCGGCACATCCATCATTGTAACTACTAGAGAGCCCGTGAAAATGATGAGGAGCCATTGTGGCGATAATAGCTGAAGATTGTCCACTGCAATGTGTCATTGCCTCTTGGCAGGGATGATGCCACTGAGGGGGAGGCTTTGTTACAAACATTCTTACATGGAGAGGATTAAATGGGTGCCATCTGTGTTGTCTTGTCCTCCCTCCGAGCAGCTAAAGGCCTCACGCGTCATAGATGAACCCCAGCAGGCTGCGCGCCATGAGCTACTGATGGCATTTCACTCTGTGTTTGTACTGCGCTATGCCAATGTTGTGCCTGCGGGCGTCCCAGAACTACAAACTGAGGCAAACATTCAGCTTTATTGATAGTATTTGGCTGATCTTTTTGAATGTGTGTATGTGTGTGAGTGTGTGTGTGTGTGTGTGTGTGTGTGTGCGCGTGGGTGTGTGTCTGTTGTGTTTTGCCAAGCCTCCCCTGACAACGGCAAACAAACATAGCTGCAGGCTGCAAGTCCCTGAAAACCCTCACTTCCTGACTTTTTAGCCAATCCCAGCATGGCAGAAAGGTGTTCCGACATCCCATGATGCTCTCCGGCACCTTTGACCTCTTATCACTGAGACGATGGGCCTTATCGCTGGCTTCCTGCCCTGCCTATATTCCCCAAGTTTATATTGCCCTCATTAAATACTGAGCAACTTAATGGCCCACTGTTTGGCCTGTCACTCATTTGTCATTATGTGGACCAGAATCAGGTAACAACATTAGATGAGCAGATAGGAGATTGTTGGATTAGAGATTTAGTCTTTGCTTTTTGTTATTGTGGTCGAGCAGGAGTTGTTTCTATGCTTTTGCAGCGCCGTGATTGTGTTGTACAAGTAAATAGTATGTGTGTGTGTGTGGATAACAGTGTGTCCCAGCGCCGGGTGAGGCCGGGTGAGGCCGGGTGATGCAGCACCTTCGCTCACCTCCACCCGTCTTTACGGCCGCAAGACAAACAAGCTGACAGTGGCCGCCGCACATGTGAGTAATGTGTCAGCAGCCAAGTCAAACATTAAACCTTAAACCGAGCATGAATGAATGAATGAGTGAGTGAATGAGCGCTCCGTGAGTGCTGAGAGGTCCTGAAATGTATCTCTTCCCCCGCACACACGCGCACATAAACACACGTATCATCGCACCTGTGGGTAGGCAAGTAAGTAGGAAAACAGTATTCCTGCGTCAGCTTTACTCAAGCTGTGGGAGTGCTGGACCTGCTGCTGCATGTTTTCATGTAAATAGTTAAGTTCTTTATAGGCAGCATTAGTTTGTTAGCATCAGTACTGCACGTGTAAACACTTAAAGCACATTCTCTATTGAGCATGTTCGTTTGTTTTGTACATCTTTGGCCCCAAGACTTGATTATTTAGTGAATACAATCCAATATTTATTTGCACACTATCAATGGAGTACAAAGAATACAGGATCTCAATCTAGGAGTGTGTTTTTAAGGAGTAATATGCTTTAAGGAGAATTCCATTTCCCCCCCAAATAACTGGTTATTAACAATTTTAACATTTAAGCTTGATGCATTAATGATGATGTCATTCTTACACGCCTCTGGTCGATCTCGGACACCGAACAATAACAGAATAGATAAACTCCTGAAACTTAAGGTCTGGCTTCATGTTTCCCCTTAGATTCAGACAAATACACCAATGTCTCTTTGCTCCATTTCTTGTAGTGGTGATCACATGTTGTTGTATGTTATATTCTGTGTGTGGATACACTGAAGTGCAGGGCCTCCTCCTAAACAGATAGACATTGTTGTTAGTTATCAGCTTGAGCCATTAATTAGTGTAATTAGTCTTGGTGCGGGCAGTGAGGGTCTGATAGGAGCCGCGGGCCTCCAGCCCACACGCCCTCTCAGCGCGTTTACCTTCACCGATAAGTTTGTGAGCGCGCTAATCGGACACATTAATCACTCCGGCCCCCGACGTGCCAGTCGACTGTTTGCCGTTGCATTAAGCCGCGTTATCTCTATTGGAGCCAATGGAGGGTGCGGTAAAAACAGAAAGGGGAACAACCTAGACCTGCACACACCGGGTACACGGAATGGCCCTTTAATGGCCATTGTTGAGTCTTTTTAATCAGCTTTTACAATGGCTGGCTGTCACCGCAAAATGACAACACGATAGCAGGGGTTTTGTTCTGGGAGTGCTCGGGGAAGTTTGTCGTTCATTGTGTGTCAGAGGCGAAATAAACTTGACTTTACTGATTGACTTTTGAGCGTCTTTAACACCGATATGACCCCGATGTGGTTAAGTCAATAAAGCTAGAGGAGAGTATTGGTGGAGCCCCCTGGTAGGTAAAATGCCCCCCCCCCCCCCCCCCCCCCACCCTTGGACGTCCCATCAGGGTGAGAGCTTCCGGGCCACCCTGAAGTCAGAGCGGCTCCTCGGCCCCTTTGAACACTTTGCTCTTTTCCACCCTGGCTTTGCTCTCTCGGCCTGATCCCTCTTTATCCCCTCTCCTCTGCCTCCCACTCTATCTCCGTTTCACTCATCCTATTCTTCGTGCTCCCTTTTATCCCGGGATCACTTCTTTAGCCTTTACGATTAGCATACCAAACCCACCACCGCCACCACCTCCATGCATTTCCCCAATGCTTTTAAGTGCTATCAATGCTAATTGGAGGCGGGAAACTTTTAAGTAGCTCTTTGCCTGTGTGTTTGTACACCTGGTGGGGGGGCTGTGGGTGCATGCATGCATCCCTGTGTGTGTGTGTGTGTGTGTGTGTGTGTGTGTGTGTGTGTGTGTGTGTGTGTGTGTGTGTGTGTGTGTGTGTGTGTGTGTGTGTGTGTGTGTTGAACCCAGCCCTTCTTTTACACTTCTTCATAACAAATTCTCATTATCAGCATTTGGATCAGCAGTAGACGGAGATATGAAGCCCGCTGAAATGTATTGATAACGTCATATAATATAATGATTGAAGCAATAAATCCACTATTGTTTTCCGGTTACATCATTTATACAACAGCATACAAAGGAAATCAGAACTTACAAAAGTCATTTCCTTGAAAACTCAACTCATACAGAGTATTAAGAAGCTGTGAACATGCAAAAGTAGGACTAGTACTAGGAGTTGTGTAGTAGACGTAACACAAACAGCAGTAGAGCTCAAGTATCGGCAACCACGGCGACCAAACGTTCCTTAAACATCCTCTGACGTGGCAACAAAGTCCAATTAAGCGATCAAGGCTGTGGCAGGTGTGATGAATAGAAGGCACATTGTGTGTGTTTATTTTATCATTAGGATATCACCATTCTCGGGGAAGCGGCGCCTCTGCGTTATGCTACAGTTAGCACGCACGGCACTGGAGGAGCAAATTGGATCGGCATAACAGTATGTAAGCTCCAGTCTTACATTCTGATGAGCGCCGACAAACAAATTGGATTGGTGGCGTGTAAATCTGAAGCAGTTTGATGAGTCGGAGGGGCAAATTGAATTCTCCACAATGTAAATCTGCGTCGGCTCGATGGCTCCTCGCCGGGCTTCAGCCCCCCGCTCGCCGCTTAAATCATGCGATTGTTCCTGCTGTTCCAGGATACAATCTCTCTTGGCCATTTGCCGCGGCACCTAATCTGTTTTTGATGACTGTGTTGGGATGTAGCTTTACATATGGGAAACTGAATCTCCCTCTGGCCCGCTGTGCCTCTGCCGCTCTCATTCTTTTATCTTCTCTCTCTCTCTCTCTTCTTCTCTCCCCCACACACACACACACAACCTGTACAGTTGGCAGGGACGCATTGCTTTGATTGAGCCATCCATGTGTGTTGATTCAGGAGATTACTCAGATGATCGGTCATACTAATGGACCTCCTGTTTTCTCAGGAATATGTTTTGATCTCTGTCTTGGAGATAAGGCCGATGACATCATGTCTCATGTTGATTACTTCTCCGCGGCCCTGTTGATTCATACTCATCACATTTATTGCCTTCCTCATTGGCTGTCCTTTATTGCCTTTTACAGCACTTTGTTACTCCTTTTCCTTCATTCCTCTTAATGGGAAAGTTCATTATTTCCCTGCTTCTTCCCGTATAATCCCGACTATAAATTCTTGTCGCGGTGCACATTTTATTGATTGTGTTTGTGCCTTGTGTGTGTGTGTGTGTCCCCTTCAGTTATCCGTACAGTGAAGACAGCAGCCAGGGGAAGCAGTACATGAACACCCGATGCCCTGCCTGGTGTGACCGAATCCTCATGGGTCCCTCTGCCCGAGAGCTGGTGTTAAAGGTGAGCCGGATTCACACTGACGCTGAGTTTGGATCCAGTTTGTCTGTGTGTGTGTGGCTCAATTATAAATCTGCTCATGTGTTGCTGGTGTCGCCGATGTTGTCAAATTCTTTAAATTTCATTCAAAGCCCCGGGTTGGAAACGTGGGTGACTGACAACCAAGTACCACCAGACTGGGATCAGGCGGCGTCTCACATCGGTATCGGTGAAAAGAAGGCGCTCTCTTGCTCTCCTCCGCTCCATTAATTAACTTTAAACCCGCTCTGTTTCTCCATCTCCATCGACCTTAATCCACACATTCGCCCCCCCTTGCTCCTCTTCCTCTCCTCCCCCTCCTCCTCCTCCTCCCCGGCTCACAGATGGAAGCATGAGCCGTCTGAATATTCATTTGGAACACTAAGCACACGGGTCTACCAAGACAGTATATACAGTATATCCGCCCGCTTATAGAGTCGAACCCCCGTCAAATCCATCCCAGCATTGTAAACTGCAGCCAATCTGCCACCTCTCTCTCTCTCTCTCTCTCTCTCTCTCTCTCTCTCTCTCTCTCTCTCTCTCTCTCTCTCTCCGTCCTCCCCTCGTTTCCCCTCTCGCCACAGGCCCTCCGCCGCAGTCTGTTCGCTCCCGGCGCTGTTTTGTTTGCCGGATTACTCGCAGATTCCCCTCCCGACATGCGGTACACCTGTTCTCCGTCGATCTGGCCCGCGTTCTCAATCCCTCTACATCGGATTCTCTGTTTGTAGCGTCTTGACTTTGGAGGCCCGGAATCTTCCCGGCGCTCTGGAACGTGCAGGACTTTCATCTGTTAATGTGTGTGAAAGTGTATTGTACAGTTACAGTCTCACAGCAGGGGGGGCTGCTCAGGATGTTTGGCTTTCCTTTGTGCGCCCACAAATGAGAAATTCCTTCCTGCTCTTTCTTCTCGCTGAATGAAAACGCCACAAGGAGTTTTTCGACCTTTCCAGCCACGGCGGAACAACTTCTCCCGATCGCCCTAAAACGTTGTACAACAAGGAGACGGCGCCGCCACTTAATACGTCAGATTTGTGCGAAAAACTGCTTCATTTTCGCACAGATTGCTGGTTGTTTGCCTTTCTCCCGCCCTCCAGCACCAGCTAATTGCTTGTAATGTAGGGACAGAGGCAGAGTCTAACCGTTAGTGTGCTCACAGATTGGCTGATGATTCACTGAGCACACACACACACGCCGGCGCACACACACCAGACACTCACACACTCCTTGGCTCGGAGGATTACAGATTGTTGAGACATGGGCCTGTAAACAGCCCGGCGTGTGGCGTCATCTATCATGGCACGGTCGGTTAACTCGCCATCATGTTATTTTCTGCTTGCCGAGCCCTAACACGCCAAAGGTTGCCCGCTGGCTGTGCGGCGCGGCAACCGGCCCGGGAGTGCCGGTAATGAATGTGTAGCCGAGCGAGCACTCCCTCTCTGCCGGAGGGCCCCGGGTAATTTGTTTATCTGTCTAAAGATTATGCAGCCCGAAAATCCACAATTTTATGCCGCCTTTGTAAATTATCAAGTGTGTGTTTGATGAATGTATCCGGGGGCCGAGCGAGGCGGCGGCGGCAGCTCGGGTGCCGCCTGCCAGACAAATAGAGAGGTGCCAGTGCGTGGCCTGCTGGGAAGAAAGGTAGCACGAGGTGGCGGCGATGAAGACACGCCGGCACGCATTCAGGCGGGGGCGGGCAGGCGGGCGGGCTGACCCTGCTCCGCCGGTGGATTGGTCTGAAGTTAATTTAAGATTTTTTTTTGCTTTATGGTTCATTCTCAAGCTCTCTTGTCTCTTTGCCTCTGAAGCAGCTCACCGAGTTACAACCGCCAAGGCCCTATCAGCCTGTGTGTGTGTGTCTGTGTGTGTGTGTGTGTAGGTGGGTGGCTGTTTAAAAAGTCCTTAGTTCAACCAGACGAGTGTGATTTATACTCCAGGTCTCCAGATTCATGTGTGAGTGGGCATCGGCGTCTTTGTGTGCAGGAAACGTTATTCCCTCAAATAAGCACTTAGATTACGCCGGGAGTGTATTTGTTCGCAAAGGCAAACGTTGCACACTTTGTAAACGACTCTCGCTCTGCATTTTGAGGTCACTGCTCCGTACAAAAGCTTCACGTAGAAACACACATTCAGAGGATATTTGTGTTATTTGTTAATGCTTTGCTTTAACAGTTTAAACATTCATATTCCTTCATCCAAACCTTTAATTTCACTTACGGCAATCTGCTCCACCCTCACTAAGCCCTAATCGCTAATTATAATTTAGTCCCTTCAACTCTCAGGCGGTGAGGTCATGACGCATATATGATGACATAATTAACTTCTTATTGGCTGAACCTGGGCGTCACGTTTGAATCTTATTGGGCTTTTATTTTGGAGGTGCAGGATGTAATCACGCTAATTGTGTTTAATGGCGCCGTTTATGTTGATCGCTCATCCATGAATGTGTCGCCCACGGGCACCAACACCCCCGCCTGTAACGATCGTACTGTGTCAACACAACCACGTACGCGCAGCACGTGTGTGTGTCGCAGATACATACGTGTTTGTGTGTGTGTGTGTTTACCCTGTAATTGAGACTTTACAGCTCCATGATGTGATGAGTGAAACGTTCTGCTTTTGTCTCCCCGCAGCCTGAGAACGAAGACAAGTCTATAGTCTATGATAACATTGGACCCAATGTCTGCATGGGGGACCACAAGGTAACGCCGGTGGCTCGGTCCACCTCTTCCCTCCCTGATGATGTCATTAAACTGTGCCGATAACTTTAACAGGTCACGACCAAGGTTGGACGTTCCGGTTAATGTTGATGAACATACAGTATTTCCTTTACAGCTGATCTCCATGGGAACCAGATCAACTCTCTCTTTACTTTTGTTAGTAATGGAACCAATTGTTTTTTAGAGTGAATTAGAATGTTGTGACTGTGTTATTTTTAAGGTTCTATCTGCCCCTAGATTCATTTTTGGAATTCAGGGCTATAGATTTTTGCCTCTCCATCTTGTTGAAGTCACACAAAACATGAAATTTAAACATCAGATCATTAAAGCATAGATTTTAGAAATTCTAAAAGAACTCTGCAACAACATCACCTCATCCTTCACCCACTAATTCTATGTGCTTAACTCATTTACTGCATTTACTCACAATTTAGTTCCTTAACGCCCGCTCAGGAGTCGTCCCTTCATTTCAGCGTTTTGTATTTACCCTTAAAGTATAAAAACATAAGAATAACCCGTCCAAGTTTCAGAGAGGAAGTTCCTGTCGCCTCAGTCTGGCCAAGGTCAGACAGAAGGTCTCAAAGCTGAAAGAGAGGCGCCTTAAGGCAGGTCTTTCATCATTACTTAGTGTGACACAGACAGTAGTGTGTGTGTGCGAGATGACCCCGGGCATGTCGAGAGAGAGCGCGGCGGCCGTCACCTCCCGAACCGCACACACCGCCGCTACGGCCCGCGGTGCGCTAGGTTTAAGACTGTATCATGTAGTTAGCACGGGGGCCCAAAAATGCAAAGGCCCCGGTGTGTGTGTTTAACCTGTGTGTGCTGGGTGCTCAGGGAGAGAGAGAGAGGGAGAGGGAGGCAGGGACAGGGGTGGGGGTGGTGGGTGTCAGGGTTGGGGGGTATTAATAAAGCCTTCAACTTTTATTTGTTGGCCCAGCCTGAGCGTCTTTGTTGTTTTGGCTTGTTGCTAACTCTAATTTGTCTTTGTCCCCCTGCCAGCCTGTCTTCCTGTCCTTCCGAATAACAGCGGGGGCAGGTAAACCTAATGCAAATAAGCACAAGTGTTGTGTGGTGCAGTGATGTCGTGGTAAATATTATTTTTTTCATTATAATTCTCACCATTTCTCTCAGTATTCACTCTGATTTGCTTTCCTCTCGGCACGACCTGTACACACACTTTGTAACGCCGCGTAGGGCAAAACCCGCCTGTCTTAGCAGTGTCGCGGCAAATGAACAAGTGAGACCATAGCTGACGTGACACAAGAGTAGAAACACGTTTTTTTGGACGCCTCAGTCAAACCTCTGAACCTGCGCTTCACTTTTCTGACTTTTCTTTCTCATTTTCCTTCTGCAGCGCCGCTAAAAAAACCTTTGTTCTTTTCCTCAACAGGGAAATGTTGCCAAAGGGGGGAGAACATATTCCGTGAAGCGCCTCCATGAGAACAGACAGAACACCCAACAGAGACACACACACACACACACACACACACACACCCACACACTCACACCCACACACTCACTCACACACTCACACAAACCCACACACTCACACACTCACACACACTTTGCACAAGCGTATACTGAAGAACCTAGACAAACTTCTCAGCAGTGCTGACCAGTTGCAGTCCTGACGCCTCCATCCATACGAACACCCCGCGTCTCTCTCTCTCTCTATCCCTCTCTCTCTCCCTCTCTCCCTCTCCCCCCCTCTCTCCATAAAACACTTGTTGAGACGTGGACAAGCACCCCGAGGGCCCGGCTCCAGACAAGACGCACATCGCTGACCTCACCGTTGCCATGCAACCCTATTCCCCAGAAAATAAAAGGACGGACGGACGGACCGACGACTCTCTTCCTCACCACAGACTCATTGCCAAAACTCTAATTGAAATCAGTCCTACTACTTTATTTTTGACACCGTACTTGCCATTTTTAGGTATGCGTCTATCTATAGAAGCTACTTTCCATACAGTATGTAAGGTGTTTTAAAAAAAGAAAAGTGCAATGCAAAAAAAAGTTGTATATCTATATTGTTAGGTTTATTTGTACATTGGACAGTATAACATAGAGTTGTTGATTGTTTTAGTGCTGTTCTCTCTTCTGACCAAACTTGGTGGTCCCATTGTTGGAATAAGATTGAGCGTTTTCATTTTATTTCAACAATTTCGATATATATATATTTTCCGTTTTTTTTGTTTTTGTTGTCACACTGCCATGCCTGACACATCAGTCCAGTCTCATTTTATATGATGTACTTTTTAAAGAGATAATTTATAATTCTTACCAAAATTGTGACGCTGAAGTGTGTGCGGACAGAGCGACTGTTCCAAGTAGAGGAAGAGGAGGAGGAGAGCAAAGCAGATGTATCGCCTATCTAAGAATGTGTAGGCAGTGCCATAGACCATGCAAGTATATATAAGATAACGTTTCATATAGAGCACTCTCACGTTATATTTCATTATTATTCTTACTCTAACTTATTTCTACGTAATAATATTATGGTTATGAATGTGATATTTTAGATAGGCTTGGGTATCCTTAAAGAAAATGTATACTGTTTTTGTTTTTTTTTGTTTTTATTTTTGTCTATTTTTGTTACTGCGTTATGGTGCCAAGTATATTACACATAACTAAAGTGTGTAAGAGTGATGGACGGTAAAGGTATTGATTTAAAAAATGTTAAAATAATAGAGGAGAAAACTCTAAACGCAGGGAAAAGAGCAGGAAGAATCGCTTTTTAATTGTTGTGCGCATGCGCGGGCCTTTGACAGCCTTTCCGTTGCAGATAATTTGAGCATTAAAAAGAGGCGATCGGAGACGCAAGCGTTTCTTTTTATCGATTTTAATTTACAACACTACAGATTTCTGATTGATCCTCGCTCGGTTGGGGGTTTTTATTTCTTTTTTTTTTTTTCCCTTTTTTTTTTTTTTTTTTTTTACTTCTTCCTTTCTTCTTCATCTAAATCACCGCAAGTGGAAAATGATTTTGTGCCCGCCGCAGAATTTATGTCGTCTTTTGACTCGTGTGATTTGGTTCGTACTGGCTTGTTTTTGTTCCTGCTGCTGCTGCTTCATTGTGAGTTTTTAAACAAGTGAAGGAGTGAGAGTTCGCACTTTGCTTCACTCCTTCTTCTAAACGCAGATAGAGATTCTATTATTCTAGAGCCCCTCTGGACGGCCTGGCCTCTACTGTTGGTGATGCAGTTCTCAAGCAATAAAACCATTAGAGCTCAATGGCTGCGTGTCGTCATTATCAGCAATGCAACACACACACACACACACACAAGCAACATATGATGTTAAGATTTGGACGTGTACACCCGCACAACAACCTTCAATCTAACTTAACGTGGGTCATTTATTCGAATAATATTTCCCATATTTTCTATAGAATGTATTTGTTTGCTCTGTGTCGAGTCCTTAATCGAAGTTTTAAACTCCAATGGACTGACCCGAGAAGCAATACTGATATTGAGATACATCTATATGAAACTACTTCGTTAAATCCTGCACATTGTATGTTTAATACATTGAGTGTATTTTTGTTTTATATCATTCTTATAATAGAAATGTATGACTATTCGAATTGCAGGGGTGGAACATGATTTCTATGATTAATATTGAAATGGAAGCGAAACACACACAAGCAGCAAAACTAGATAAAAGCTGAATATTTTACACTAAATTGAATGAAAAAGCTATATAGCAAAATTATAATAGACATGCTGGCTCCCGATATGGTAAAGTAACAGAAAGATCGCAGGATGGTCTTCATTAAAGTAAAATTTAAAAGCTGCTGTTGCAAATGATGCCTGGTTGTTTTTTTTACTTTTCGTTATCAATATTCAGACACGTCTCCGAACTTTAGCAGCTGTTCGTTTCATACTTGGATAAGCAAACTCTGCTAAGTGGGATTTGATGCGATGTGACGCTAATTTCTGATTGGCTGAAAGCAGCAGAACCGGAGCACAAAAGTTCCCGTTGACTTGAGTGCAGAGGAACAACAGGTGTAGTACCGCATTATAGACAGAGGGGGAGCACTTCAGTCGAACATCTCCACATGTTCTTTGATTTTGAGCAAACGAAGTGAATAAAAGTTACCCAAACTAAACGCTTTCTTGAATCGACTATGAAAATGAGTAAATAAAATATATCAATACAACAATAACCTAAAAGATCACTGATTCAGTTAATAAATATGAATATTAAAGTAAAGACAGTGTCCGCTTTGATTTCTAAAAGTCATTAAACCTCTTCCTCTGAAATAAACTTCCCTATATTGATCGTCCTGATATTAGTCTTTTTAAAATATCAATAGCTAAATCTTTTAAAACGTATAATTGAGATCCATCTTTGAAAAATAACATAAATAGAGCTGAATGTGTAATATTAAATGTTATATTTATTACAATTTAAGAGTAGTTTCCGGTGATGAGAATCCGTCAAATGTTTTCTAAATTTTATATTTTTTTTTATACTATTCATCTAAATTCTCAGTTGCTGCCAGTAATGAAATTCAATTATTGACAATCACGAATTTCTTTAATTTATATCAAGCCCATACATTCAAAACACGACCATAACAGAACAGAAATGCTTGTTAAATAATTTATTCATAATACAAAGGGGGGTTTTCCTTCCTTATAGCCTTCCAGGAAGCAATAATACTCTCTTAAATTCCAACATAAACGATGGTCCAGTGTTTGTGTTCCGCAGTTTGCTGAGGTAAAACATAAAGTCCTTTAATGAAAACAAAGGAAAGCCGTGTGTCGATGTCGTTAAAACAAAAGCTGTGCGCGCGTGTTTGTGTGTGTGTTCTTTACAGTTATTATTTACAGCATTTTCGAGTTTTTTTTATACATTTCTGTGCCGGGATTGAGTGAATAGTGGAGCGAAGGAGGCGACATTAATGAAGCAGCAGCGGTATCTGAGGGGGAATAAGCGCGTCAGGGGGCTGCCAACGTCTCCACAACATAAGTTACTCAGTAAAAAATATATACAATCTGACATTATCATCTTTAGGCTACAGCACAAATCATTCACTCGGCTCCCCTCCTCCCCTCTCTCCCTTTCTCTCCCTCTCTCGCCTTTTAGGACAGTGGATACCCTGGTTAAACTGAGCTTTAGAAGCATCACAGGCCCCCGTTTACACCTGCCATTATAAACATGCGTGTGTGAGTGTGTGTGTGTGTCTGTGTCTGTGTGATCCGGATCACTTGAATCAACTTACTGACATAGGAGAAAATCTCACCCTAAATAATAAAATGAGTCACTCTACTGTAGTGTAATGGTTACTTCACTTTTAGATTTAACTCAAATTTACCAAATAATAATAAGATCTTAATTTGAAGTATTTCCAAATTGGCAAACTTACTTTCCCTCCATTTGTAAATAATCTTTAGGAGACAGTGACACTGGAAGTCACACAGCGGATGCAACCTTCACTGACGTCATTTACACTTGTTGAGTAAAGTGATTGAAGACTATTATGAACTCCACACTGATCCGGATTGTGTATGTATGTGCGTGTGTCTCTATATTTTAACTGTTTACATTTACACACATTCCCAGCCGTTACGACTGGTTCACCTTGCCCCCCCAAAAAACAACAACTTCCTGTTTTAAATGTTGTCTGTCCACCGACATGACCTTGTCCCCCGTCTGTCCCGGCAGTCCAGTTTTTGGACAAGGCTCATACCTCCTCCTTGTTTACATCGGATTGGAATGGGACCTGAATGCACCTTTAGGCCGAGTTTAAGGTGCCCGGATGTTCAGTTCAGTTCAGTGCATCTTGGGCTGTCTTTCTTTCTTTTTTAACGCCATTTCTCGCTCTATCCTGATCTCCGCAGACGCATGTTAGTCATGTCAGATGGAAAAGGGGGGTCCGAAGTCTCTGCTGGACCCTTCTGGACCCCTTTGGACCCCTCAACGGGCATCACAACGTGTCCGAGCTGTTACTGCAGGGGCTGATGAGCGCCATGTTGGTCGCCTTGTGCTTTTTCAACAGTCTCGTGATTTTTTCGTCGTCCGAGTTCGGGTCCAGGGGCTTGTTGTACTCGTCGTCGTCCTCGTTGTCCGAGCTCTCCTTCATCTTCTCCGTCTCCGAGTCGTGCTTCTTCTTGGCTGTAGCCATCTCCGCCGCGTGCCGCTTCCGCCATTTGGTCCGCCTGTTCTGGAACCAAACCTGTTGAGAGAGACGAGAGATGATGAAGACACTCAACAGGTCCCAGAAGGTCAATAATAATAATAATAATAATAATAATAATAATAATAATAATAATAATAATAATAATAATAATAATAATAATAAGCATAATAATAATAATAACAATAATAATCTAAAAATATTTCCTATACATTTGAGGGATTTTGGTCCGTGCAGCTTAGAGTGACATTTCCAAAATTGCAGAAATCCCCATGTGCAGTCCATTCTGAACAATTTAAATATTTTCCAAATAAATAAATAAAAGTTTGTTTGCTTCGTAAAGTTGTGTCTTTACCTTGACTTGGCTCTCGGTCATGCCTAGTGAGTAGGCCAGGCGGGCTCTCTCCGGGCCGGCCAGGTACTTGGTCTGCTCGAAAGTTTTTTCCAGTGCAAAGATTTGCTGTCCTGAAAATGTCGGTCTGGAGTGTTTCTTCTTGCCGTCCTTGTCCACCATGAGGTTTGCCTGAGCTGGAATGACAAAAAGGTCTGGTGAGACCGACTGACAATTTAGACAGCTGGTGAAGTTAGTACAAAGACACATTTAGAGTCAAACATTGAGTAAATCTGGGAAAATTCATTTTAAAATTAGCTTAAATATTAACAGACACAGAGTGTGTCGCTGCAGGTTAAGTACCTTACATTATATCATCACATTACATCATACATAAGTTTTTTAATTATAATATTTTCCACCTAGTAACACAATAAAATGTCTTTAATGTTCTAATAAAGATTTACAGTGTGTTTAAAGTGCGCTTGTGATAGTCAAAAGTAACTTAGGGTGACTTTATAGTGCTTATTACCATTTTACTTTATTACAAACACTTGTTATTGCAGTAAACCATGTAGCGTCATATTTATGACGAGATATTTGCTTGTGTAAAATAAAGAATATAAGTAAATATATATTCGTAGATACAGCAATTTAATTTAGCTTAGCTCTGTCTAAACATATGACGCTGAGAATGTCATACACAGAGATAATATCACAAAAACCAAATCAGCACTAGAACATAAACATTACTAAGCTCACTGTAGCTCTTTGAATTTAATCTATGAGCTGAAACGCTCAGACAGACAGTTAGGAAAGAAGGACTCACTTGGACAAGGAACCCGCGGGTCCCTCCAGGGGGACCCCTGCATCACCCCGGGCCAGAAAATGGGCGCCCTCCCGGGTAACTCAGCCAGGGGCTTCGGGTACCGTGACACCGCCGGGCTGAAGTACATCCCTGCGGCTGCTGCGGCCGCGGTGGTGGCCAGGCCGTTTATCCTCGGGAAGCCGGAGAGCAGCTGCCCGGCCGTGGTGATGGGTCTCCCCAGGATGTCGCTTATTCCGTGCGGGGTCCCATTGGCGAGGTGCGAGTTGAGGTGGGAGAGCTGCGGCGCCTTGAAGCCCCCCGGGCCCTGCTGCAGCGCGTACGGGAACAGAGACGTCTTCATCTCGGTCATGTTGTGCAACGCCGCCAGCGGGGTGCTGCCCAGGACGAAAGCACTCTGCCGGTTAGCCTCCATCTGCCCGACCGCTAACATTTGTGAACATGAACCACACAAACGCGCTTGGATAAAAACGTAAAGTTCAAACGGTAATGGAAAGGCGCAGAGCGGACGGGCACTGCTGACGCCTCCGCCACAAGTATCCGGGACTCGCTCACTTGGACCGGGGAAAACTTGAGGAAAAGCGAACTAAGTGAAGAGTCTGACCAAAGCCCAAAATGTCGCTCCGCGTGTTTGTTTTGGCTGGAGTCTGTCAGCTGCTGGAGGAGCGTGTGCGTCCACCGGGGATCCTCGGCTAGTCGGCCGGTCTGATGATGTTTTTAGTGGTTTTGATGGGAACCATTAAAAGGCTCGGCGTTCTTTCCATATATTGACTCGCTCTATGCGGGGAGTGAAGCGGGACCCTCTGATAACAGCGCAGCCACCTGCATGCGCGCCACTCCCATTGGACAAGACTGAGTGAGACGGCGCCCTGATTGGACGAGACAGGAACTTCGCGTGCGTCTACGCTGGACGGATGCTGCCTTCAGGGTACCTTCGAAATTATGGGTACTAATTGCGCTGCACTTGAACTACCCGTAGTACTGAATAGGGTTGTCAGATAGGGATTTGTTCTTGATGGATGATGAAGTGACGTTAACGAGATGGAGAGCGTTTGAACCAAATCAACAAATAATAAAAGTGTTGCATTTTACTGAGTAGAACATATAAACTTTACTTTGTCAGGTTTCTGTGGGGAAAAAGCCTTTATCCTTTCGCGATATACGTCAAAACTGCCACATACACCAGATTGTTCGTTTCCTTTTCATTGCTCTGCGCAGAAGCATTAAATAAACCGGTTACACTTTGATTTGTTTGTATTAAAATCACTTCATTGTTGCAGCACACGGTGTTGGAAAAACTTTACACTGTAAAATCAGAGCTTTGGAAGAGATCCTAAACGCACCATATGCCCATTAAGCTCTTACTGCGGGGCTGTTAATGACGCGTCCCTCACCGTGGAAATCATTGTTTTCAGACCCCACAAAGAATATATATTTACACTATAAGCTATTACTGCAGACGGTGTGAGTATATTAATGGACGCGGCGGGGTGAAGAGGAGGGGGGAGAGGGGGGTGAGAGGAGGCTCGGCTATTGTATAGATTCCATATAACACAGAAAGTCACCAGTAACTCGATTGAACACAATTTTACATGTTTTGTTTGTTTGTTCGCTTTATTTAACGACTTCAAACAGGATGTGCGGATGGGCTTTTACAATTTATGTTTTCTTTTCAGCGACTCATCTCGATATTATAGGCGAATAAAAGGCCGCAGGATCGCATTCATTAACTTAACTTAACTCCATCTTCATCTTCATCTGTGTGAAGAGCATCCGTTCAAAGTGAGACTCGAACTCGATCATTCGATTGCCCCCAAATCCTGAAGAAAATGAGTTGGGTTTATTTAAGTGACATAATTGCGGTTTTCTTTTTGGAGACAAAGTGCGTTGTGACGGTTGCGTGCGTGTGTGTGTGTGTGTGTGTGTGTGTGTGTGTGAGGGAAGCGCCAGGCTCCAGTCATCACACTGAGTGCAGTAATATTTTATGGAGATGGCGAGAAGGTTGTAAGAGTGAAATATGGCCACGTTTGCATTTGAAAGGCTTCAGCAAATGCACCTTGCTGCCCATTTGCTCAGCGGATAAAGACTGTGGATTTTAATTCAAGGCGAAGTGATTCACAATTTTGACTGTATTTCTTTAAGGTGAAGGGATGCAGGAGCCTACACACGCTTTTAATTTTGTAAATGGTCCCCCGTGTTCAAATTTATACCCACATATTTTCTCCAGATTATATAAATTGGTTTTATTATCTTGTTTTGAGGTCGTTGTAAAATGATCACTGGGTTATAATCTTAAAGGGCAGCGGCGACACACGCAGTGGAGTAAAGTGACCCGCAGAGTGAGATCAATGACAGATAGATTGGCACCTTCTCCATCTCTATCTGCAAGCCAGGAGGACGGAGCTGCCAAAGAGCCTTAATCACGATTTAACATAATGAAGGATTTGAAATTTTATCATCTAAATTTACAAGTAATTTAAAGTTTAAAACTCTTAAACTCAGATTTGTAAAAGAAATGGACAAGGCACTCGGAATGTCATAAGGCTCAACTGAAAGGTAATGGTAGGTAAAACAATCTTAATTAAATAAAACTTTATTTATTTTTATGACTATAATAGAAGATGTAAGGAAAAGGTCACACAACTATAATTAATATGAGTTCCGTTTGGGGCTGAGAATAATAAAAAAAAGAATAATATATCTTACTAATTTATTTATTGTCTATAATAACTTATCACATTTTGATTTTAAGGATAAACCTGTTGTGGAGATCATCACGTTGTTATTTGAATATAATTATTTCAGGAGTAGAATTGAATACAAGCCTGATTTAAGTCGTGTTGTGATTGTTTGATAATGAAGTGTTTCCTTGTTGATGTAATGGAGTAAAACAGGTTAATAAACAGCGTAGAGATAATGTTATCTAAACGTAACCTAAGCGCAAATGGGAATTGACCGCAGAGTGACGCGGGGAGATAAGCAGCTGTTTGGACAGAGAGACGCTTGTTGGAGTCAGTGGAGCTGCTCGGTCACACAGCGGCCTGCTGTCATTCTCAAGAATCCAACAAACGAATTCAAACAAACAAACATACAATACGATACAATGCTTTACTGCAACTACTGTTGCTACAAAAATAATAACAAATAAATACTATAAAAGAGTTTATCGGTCATAGGTTTATTGTCTATAATCTAAGGTCTTAACACTCAGTGGGTGACTACAAACTGATTGAATACGACGCTGCCTGTTCAAACTCGCTGGACATGAAAGTGAAAAATTAAACTTGCTATATCTAAGTGAGCCAGGACCGCCATCTAGTGGCACAAGATGGTATCACCACCTCCGCTCATGGCAATGCTGCAATTCATTCATTTATTTTCATTCTGTTGCATCGTATTTCTCCCCCTGCGGTTCCCATTGCACACCTTCCCCCTCCCAAGGTTTATCCTTTCCTTAAACATTACGGTTTCGGGGAGTTTTTCCTTGTTTTCCTATAGAACTCTGGGCTGGTCGGGAATTGTCTGTTGTTGTGGGCCTGTAAAGCCCTTTGAGAGTGAGACGTTGTATGTGCCTATACAAATACATTTATTTTTGATTTGATTCATCAGTGCAGTCTATTTATCATCTGTTTTGGTCTCCCAAATCGATGCAATGTAATGTTTTATTTTATTTGTTCTTATCATACAGGTAGTAAACATATACTTGCACATCATTAATCAATCATCAATATCCAACATATGTATAATTGACATCTCATTGTTAAAACCAAAATTTCCTATCCAGACGTTTCTGAGAAATGTAAATACACAATATAATCCTTTCCAATGCACCTGTGACCCATTCATCATGTCAGCCACTAAGTGCAACTCCTCAACCATTTTATCCACTGAATCAAAGTGTCAATCACCAAGTGGCATCCATTTATATCTTCTATACATTCAAACAGGACGTTGGTTTTGTTTTGCTGTCATCTATCATTTGTGAGCCACAATGAATCACAACACTTCAGATGTAAAATGATGCACTTAAAGTAAATTTGTTTTGGGGGACTGTATGTGTGTTTAATCGCCACTAGAGGCGCTGTGACGCACCACAGAGAACACTAATACACGCACAACTTTCAAATTGTTCACTATAAACTCTGACAAGTCACTTTTACTGAATTAACTCCTTTCTCTGCCATTATAAACATACACACTTCTGAGTAAACCTCTAATTCCAAAGAAGTGCATCAACTCATGTATTTTATAACGCAGTCTAACTGTTGAGCCCTACAGGGTAAAGTATAAAATAAATAAATACAATTTTAAAATTGTGCATGTTAAAATAAAGTGCTTAACTTAACTTAAATAAAATGAACAGACAAAATTTACAGACCTTTTGCTCATTGCGACGTGTCAACTGAGAAATTTGAGCTTAGAAATTGCAGTTTTTCAACACAGGGGATTCAAACATGCACTGGGAGTTACATACAAGCACAGTCTTCATGAATTTGCCCCAAACTTGCAGCAAATGATCCTAGTGCCATCTAGATAATGTGTTTGAATTTCTAGAGGTCTCGCTCTTACCTTGTCCAAGATATGGGCCTTTTACAAAAATGAACCATATGATCCATGGTTACTACGACATTTTTCCCGAATTTGATCAAAATTTAAATTTGCCCTCAAACTTGCAGCATATGATCCTAGTGCCATAAAGATGATGCCATTGTAGCCTGGAGGCTGTGTCTGAAATTTAAGATCGCTAGATCCTTCCAAGTCCAAGATACGGGCTTTTCTGGTTTACTCTAGCTTTACAAAACAATGACCGCGGTGTCAACTTTTTAAGAATTGTGTCAATATTCGCCAATTTGCCTCATGTTGGATTCATGTTAATGTGTAAGAAGCATTTCAATTTGAGGGGGGGATTAAAATATGACGGATTAAAATTATAAAACATTGTCTTGTCAACCACAAATTTCGCGACCGCCCTGCTTGAAGCCCTCTGCTCTAAACTCAATCACCTGTCTGCGTGTAGCGTCGCAATGTTTACCGCCAAAAGGCACAAACCTGATTGGCTTGAGTCGTATCACGTGGGATGGCTTTACTCGCATGCAATTGGTCTCTGCGGTTTCCTCGCCAAACCATTACCGTAAAAACTGTAAAAGCCGGCGCTGGTCATAATAGAAGAGCCCCTTCTTTTAATCCATAGCCTTAGGTTATTTCCTTACACCCTGTCATGCCTCAGGTCTCCATTGCAGGGCGCTGTAGTAACCTCACAAACTAATATGGCAACACATCCATCCACCCAATGGAAGTCCGGGGTTCGAACCCTGGTGGGAGTAAACTGGTTTCTGCTACACTGTCCTGCAAACTCTCTGAGCTCTACCATAGGCTGTGCATCTGTGAATTTTTATTTTAGCAGTTCAGCTCGGGAAGAAGCTCTATTCAAGATGCACGAAACACACTGGGGAGGGTGTATGTACCCAGTCAGACCACTAGATGGCGATATAAATCACGGAGTGGGCCAAAACCAGGAGTGGACGACACAAATCAATGCAATTCGATACTGTTAATCAATCACAATCTCCAAACTCATGCCAATAGAATCTTGTGTGTTGTAAATTACTTTCATTAACATGACGTCACATCAGCCAAATATTGAGGCTACATTTGCACTTTATTGCTTTGTGGTCAGCAACAAAGAAACTAAGCGTACATAACAACTTGTTAGATGAACGCTGAGGCGGTGAGATAACAGTTAGACCCTGCAGCATGAGGCCTCACAGCCGCCCTGAACCATAAGTGGAGAGATCTAATCAGGGATGTGGCACATTGTCACACTTGACTGTCTACAAATACATTTTGACATGCCACAGTTACAGTTATTTTAAGATATCTGTAAATATATATTTTACAGGGCCAAGCACTATAACTTTGGTTTTGTTTGAGTTAAGTAGGAGAAACCCTCTTTTCAGAAACCCCCATGAGTGCAGTGTTTTACTGTTATAATATCTTGTATGATGCAATGGTGAGACATAATTGTCAAACAAAGACAACAAAGGCTCCCAAACAATCTCTAGTGGTGTCAGAAAAAAGGGCTAGTTTGGTGTGTGTGTGTGTGTGTGTGTGTGTGTGTGTGTGTGTGTGTGTGTGTGTGTGTGTGAGATGATCAGTCAAATAAAAAATATGCAAATTGTGAAACATTAACCTTTTCTTATCAAATGTTCCCATCTCGAAAGGTTTACATTTTGATTTTGAAAGTTTATTTGTCAATGATGTCCAACAAATGATGCCCGTGTCCTTTTGGTGTGTCACAGTGTGAAGAAAAACAAAAATGAGTCTAAGACAATCTTTCCAGCTAATACTGTATCTAAAGCCAATTGGTGTAAGTCCAAGAACTCAATGTGACACTTTCTTTAGAAGGACAATGTTGTGAAAGTGGTGATAGAGCACCTCCTCCAGTTGCAGCAGAGAGATGAATGCTATGCCACCTGTTAGTCAGGTATCAAGGCTGCAGACTGGGCCGTCAGGAGAGGTGGAGCGTCCACAGGGTCGGCTTGATTGATCGCTCAGACACACAAAGGTCTTTGCTGCTCGGCCCTGATGCACGCCAAAGAGCCTCCAGAGCCTCCAGAGCTTCTACCTACTGCTTCATCAACTGCCTTTGAATTTCCTCCACTTTCTATAAACATTTAGCATATTCCTGAGGACATTTCTCAGGGACAGGGCGTCTGCTTCGCTCTGCTTGGCTGTGGCCGTCAGTATTGATGGCAGAGCGAATAAGAAGTGAGAGAATTAAAGGCAGATGAAGGACATCGAGTTTATCCCCATTAAGACAAACGAGTGCTGAGGCTTGGCAACGTTTCCTCTTCTCAAAGTTTGTGTTGCGGGTCAAGCATGTAATTACCTTGACAATGGGATTTTTCACAAAATATGCCCACTTCCATTACCAACGTCATTCCTATTCACTACAACTTTAATCAATGTTTTTAAAGTGTTAAGGAAGGTTACTATAGCGATTAGTGCCTTGGTTAACCAGCAGTCTTTGTGTGCCAATACAGGAGCAGCCAGCCTCCCCGGAGCATTCAGTCCCACCTCCACATTGTCTGAGCGCTGCTGTGTCAAACTCTGCAGCTCATTTGCTCCCTAATAGAGATGAACTGGTGGGGACAATGTTGGGTGGAGGGGTGGGGGTGTGTGTAGACAAAAGGACCCTCTAAGCCAGGGAAGGGAGAGAGAGAGGAGGAGAGATATGGCTGTAGCTTACCTACTATAATTTATTACATTTATCACATGTCACAGCGCCTAAAGTGCTTTATAGAATCACTGTGTGGACGGTGTAACCATGTCAGCTTTCAAATGATGATTTATTAGCGGACAGGTGTGGAAAAGAAACCCCACTCAAACTCCTCAATGTCCATCTGACGTGTAGTTAAAGGTTCTGATTCCTTGTAAACACGTGGCGGGGGAAAAAACAAAATACCAATCAATATTACTTCACTGCAATTATTGATTATTGTTTAACTTGGTAATGTGATGAGCCTTCACACGCTACAAATGTGATCAGACCAGGACGATGTCTCTCATGTCCCTTAGATTGGCAGTGACCACAAATCGTGTTCACTTACAGCAGTCCAGATATTCTACATGGAAGAATTTGGAGAGAATTTACACAAATTGTAAGGAGGTAATGCAAAACAATAATCTGAGTTATGCACAAATGGAGGGACGGAAGCAGAGAGACACAAGGCATCAACTTTATCCCACAGCTGGAGACAAGATCAATGGGTGCATGACGTGTTCAATGGTGACGGTTATAATGGTGAGGATGAAAATGATGAAGGTGAAATCCATCGGCCTTACGGAGCTTTACATCTGTAATCTCTTTGTTCTGCAGAGCTTAGAGCTGCAGTGCACGTCAATAGACTATAGTTACCTTTCCCCGCACATAAACGCTTCACTAAATCACTGCGCTGGTGTGAATGTTTCCAGCCTTGGCCACAGGCATGTATCAGTTCAAAGGATTGATTGATTTATTGTTTTTTTTTGCTGTCATTCCCCCCCACCCCCCTCCTCCCTCAATGCCACTGCATCCACACATTCACCCACTGTGGATTTGTTTTAATTTGCAAAATGTTGTTCAACTTCCTGCACGGTCCAAGATACAAACCTGGGATTTGACCATTAGAATGTTTGTGTATCTGTGTGTACTCCTGTGTGTGTGTGTTCGATGTTTATGTAACACTTCATGCCTTTCCTAAGTGCAACGAGGAGCAAGAGCTCTGAGGACAAACCGCGCTGGATTCCAGGGTACATGTGAAATAAGTCTTTTGAAAAATGTTGGCCTGTACGTTTCCACCATCTGTAGATCCAGACCATCACTCCAGCTGTTCTGTTACAGCTGCACAGTCTATGCCAGAAAACAACTAAAAATGCTCTTACATGTGGATAACTTGGTACATTTGTTGGACATTTTGGATATTGCAAGGATAAATTGTATTAATTTTCACTCTAAATCACATCAAAGGATAAAAACAAAGCTTTGAGAGTTGAGATAGCTTATCAGAGTGAAGAAACGATCAGGAATGGCAACACAATAGGAGAGAGGAATTAGTTTGGCATATGTGAGGTCAAAATGGAAGTGAAAAAGTCCTAAAATGAATGCGGCGAATGATTCAAGCTGCCAAACGCTGTTGTTGCTTGCAACCTGACTGATATAAAATGAAAGTCACAGACCTGCACGCTCCTTTTTTTCTGCTGATTACGAAGGAACAGCCTTTGTAAGATAATCATTAGCACAGGAAGGTGTGTGGAAGTAAACAACAGTTGATCCATAACTTTTGCCTTTCCTGCACAACTTTTAAACTTTCCTGGTTGAAACTATAAAAAAGTCTATAATTTACGCCACTGATTTTCTGATTTTCCTGTTTCTCTCTGTGTTATTGTCTCTTGAGGTTTAAGGGTGATATGAGTTTGTCTCTCAGAGGGAAAGAATCATTCAAAAACTCATAACACTGTGCAATTATGTTCCGAAGCAGAAAATGAAATGGCTTTATGACACATTGGTGGTTTGTAAACTTGTACAAACAAAATCACATCTACGTATTCAGATTGCCGTCGTACATGAAGATGACACACAGCAGGAAAACGATAGACTGACATGACGCACAATGGGTTCCTTTCACAAGTGCAGACGAAGAAGCCTTTAAGCGCCGCAGGCTTATGAGCAATAACGCAAGGTGCTCCGTCAAACCCCAGATAAACAAGGTCCTTCATGAAAATCCTGGGGGGAAAAAAACAGATTTATAGAGAAATAACAGAAACTCATTTGGTTTCAGATTATGTGTGCAATAAAATGGAATTTAGAATAAGCCTGTGAGTCATGCAGACAGACACAGGGCAGTCAAAGTACACGGCTCAGAACATCACTCTCCATCTTTCAGTCATAGTACAATGACAGATAGAACAGAACGATATGAAAACTGGGTGATGGCAAACTGCTGGTATTAGCTCCAAAATGAGAGTCTGTAGGAGAAGAGAAGCTTATTGTGCATCTGATCTGTCTCGCATTTTTTTTACTATAGATGTAAATGACATATAACATGAAAGAGATTTGCTGCTTTGGTCTTTTTCCTGCTCCTTGAGGAACAAATGTTACAAACTCCTCAAAACACATTCGCTACAGTCACACACCTGCTTCTCAAAGTCCCAAAATTGTGTTGGGAATCGGCACCAGCTGTATAAATCTGGTAAAAAAATGCTTCGGGTCCGGCATACTAAAAGAAATCTGCACTACATCAACAATATGATTCAGTTATCCTCATTAATTCCTGCTGTTTCCTGTCTCACCCAGCATCCCTCGAGTGTCCTTACCAGTCTGCCTGAGAGGGAAGCGGCTGGACCCAGAGAGAAACTGCATATTTCATCCGTATGAATTTGTCAAATCTAGTCCTTCTGCAGTATGTATGATGAACACCCAGCGCTCCTAAAAGAGCAGCACAAGTACCACGGAGCAGCTGTGGAAGTCTGCACTCCGATTGGGGAACTTGGGACCTCATTCATTAGAATTTGCATATTTTTGTCTAACCCGAAAGAATGAAAACAAAACAAGTTCAGGTCTAATTCAGGACTCGCTCAATTTGATTGCACCTTGGCGGACTTGCTGATGAATCCCACCTGATCCTAAACTGAGTGCCTGTACTTGTCAATTAGTGATGGCGAGGAAACTGAACAAAAAGGTTTTTAGGGCCGTGTGACGAATATTGACTCAATAAGTGGTTGCAAAGAAAGGACGGATTTTTCCCAGTTTCTCAGAGGTAGAATCCATTCTGTCTGAGGTTGGTTGGACCTTTTTTTTTTTTCTTCCAAAGTACCAAAGGCAGGATCGGAGACACAAACAAGCAGAGGGCATGTTTTTAAAAGCAGCTGTGCCATAAAAGCAGAAGGTTTGAAAGAAAGACACCAGTGTGGAGGTCAAAAGACGGTTTAACCTCAAATTGGGACCAAAAATATGTCTCTCAGCTGCCAAATCGTCTTCTTGGGAAAGAATTTAGACTCTTTTATGAGCGAAAAGGAGGCTGACCAGATCTGTATCAGCTAAATACGGGACAGACTCACTGCACAATCTTTCACAGGGTTTCCTTCAGTAGTTTCTCATAAAAAGCAATGCATTCCATTCCAAAATATAAAAATGAATTCCTTTGTAATTCAGCTGTGTCACCAGGCAGAGAGGAATTTGAGGAACACATAAGGACAGGGCTTGTCCAATTGTCCAAATCCCTCTGAACCTCTTATTCAGACGAAGGCGTCTACACAAAATAGACAATGTCTCTGATTTTGTTCTGGCAGAAGCAAATTCAGGCTGGTTTCGAAACTATGCCCGCGCACAATGGCGAGAAAAGCAAAAGTCTTTCACTAGCATGCACTTAATCAGATTCCTAATTTGGTTTCAAGAAAAAAAATCACAGAAACACAAACGGGACATATTGTAACCTTGGTGAGAAATCATTTGTGGTAGCTGATTTTTTTCTGACGCACATTGAGTCAAAAGTTAAAACCGCCAGATGTCTGTTTCCGATATGTTTGCACCTCAATTCACACAACTTTATCTACGTCGTCAACCCTCACATGAATCCTGTGTGACTTAAGGAACTACAGCTGCTAGGAATCCAATGAAGGATCCCACTTGCTCCTTTTATACTATATTCTTACATTATGCTCTCATGTGGTGTGGATGGTGTCAAGCTGGTCAAACTGGTAGACTTCCTGTTATTTTCTGCAGCTCTGTGTGTGTGTATACCATAGTCTTAATGCAAACCCCTTTACAGCTTATTGGCTCCCGTCTGATTTTCCTGGGCTTTATGAAAATTGAAAGCCGTGATACGGGTCAAAATGTTTCACCTGGTTCATTAGTTTCAAGATTTCGAGAAGGGTCCGTGTCTAAAGAGGAATTAAGCCATACTTCAGTTAAGAGATGAGAGCAGCTCCTGGACATACAGTTCATCTTTCTACAGGACATCCACTTGACTGCCTCATTAGCCTTCAAGCTGTTCTCTCCAACTCCTGACTTGAACACACCCTGCCAATCTGTCAGGGTGCTCACTGCTTCATCTCTCAAGTCTTTGTAGATGGAATGAATACATGATTGCTTTAAAATACCGCATGAGTCCTGCTGGTGTTGAAGGCGTTCCAATTTCAGAAATGGGTGATTTGCAGTAAAAGGGTTGATAATGTAATTTTCCATTTAAGAGCAACGGCTGAACATACCCACAGTTTGATCCGTGCATCGGTACATCGTGTTCTTCATCATCATCGGAACATCGTCACGTCTGTCTGCTCCTCATGTGGCCGCAGAGGGAGGATGGGGGAGGGAGGCTGTGTTTTTGAGGTGACACATGGTTTTCTCAGCACAGACAGATCAACATCTCACTGGCCTTCATGAGTCTCCAGGGCAAACAGCTGAGACTGACCTTGTTTTCTGAGCTTTGCCTTCGCCCGCTTTGCTCCTCCGCCTGCCCTTCTGACATGATTTGCGTTTGATCTTAAGTTCCTAATAAGCTCCATTAAAGGAGTAGTGGATCTTGTGACACTGGAATGTTGCCGTGTTCCAGCTGCATCTAAGGAGCTACTAACCCAAAAGTAATGTTTTGGTTTAATCCAGGTGTCATTGAGTGTCACGTGCTCACGCAGCAAGAAGGTCCTGCATGAGTTCAAATCTCATGGCTGACTGGAGCCTGAGTCTGTGTGAACGTGGTGTGATCTCACAGTATCTGTGTGGGTTTCCTCTTGATGCTCCAGTTTTCCTCACAGTCCAAACACATTGAGGTGAGGTGAAATTGAAACTCCTTGTCTTTCAGCCCTGTGACAGACTGGGTAGTTGTCCATGGCGCACCTTGTCTTTTGTCCAGAGGATTCTGGGATACGCTCCAGCCCTCGCTGACACTGCAAAGGACGTACAGGTGTAGAAAGAATGTTCCCTTTCTAGAGTGAGAGTACTACAACAACAAGTTTTGCGCTGATTTTCTTTTTGTACAATGTAGCTGATCCGTTTCTTAAGATAACAAGAGGAAATAACCCAGGTGAGGATATAATAATATATTTCTAACATACAACAAGTATATAAGCATTTACAACAAACCATATTTCAGAAGGATCATCTTCAGTATACAACCAATTAAAAAGAAAATTGCAAAATGGGCAAATCTGGGCAAAGATTTGAGCAATTTTATGGTTTCATAACCAAAAACAGGCAATCTAAGCAAAAGTACAGGGTGTGCTCAGAAAAGGCGATGCTTATTTGCACATGTATGTGCACACACGCACACACACACAGCACAGGAGTGTGAATAAATCTGGCAGACTTAGAAGTGTCTCTTCACATGCATGCATCAGGGAGCATTCAGTCTGGGCTTCCAGCGGCGCTGAAGAACCCAACAGACTGCCAGCTGCTCCATCATCCTCTTCACCTAAGGCCAAACTAATTTAGCAGCACTGAGATACTGAACTTTACCTGCTCAGCTCTCTGCACACCACCAAATTAAACCATCTCCCATTCAGAACAATATGCTTTTAAAGATGTGTAATATTGATGGAAAAAGGGCAAAATCTTTCAAATATATTTTCTATTTTTTCCCCACCTATACCAGCTTGTTCTCACTTAACACACAACCATCCAGAAAAAGGGCTAACAAGCTCAATCAGGATTACACCTTTACACACAAGCACACAACAGGTGTCTCCAGAACAAAGAGGGATAACAAGAAGGAAGAGATGAGTAACTTTTTCCCTCCACAATGGGAAGTGATCCGACATTTACGCACACGGCCCCGGAGAGCGTTTGGAAAGGTCACACCACTGCAACACCAGTGGAGGACTATCCCGTTAAAAGGTTAGCACAAATGAAAAGTTTAATACCAAAGTTCTGCTTCTGTGTGATCACAAAAGGTTACTATTGCTCCATTAGGCTGTTGCTTCTAATTACAGTATGTAGGGACATCTGGTACTGTCCACAATTACAAAAGCCCAATTAGCATTTATATAGGTTTAAACGGTGGCAGCGGAACATGATTACAATAACTACAGGAGGGATAAAGGCTGAGGTGTGTGAATATCACAGTCATGGATGACTTAATGAGAGCATTCATGCCTCACTTCCTTTCATACTACCTTCCCCTTTGCTGACCAATTAACATATGTCCATGAAGACAGCGCGTAATGTTTAAAATGAAAATAAGATGAAAGGGAAAAAGAACTCTCACAGCATTTCATTTTATATTCATGAAAGCAATGTGCTGGGCAAAGTTATGATTTAGACTCGGCCTTGTCAACAATCAGATTGTGTTTCTGCCTGCCTATGGCCTTGCTTACATCTTCTCTGACTAGACCAAGAACTAATAGGGGGCTAAATGCCAGTCTATTTCCTGGTAAGACGCTGACGATTATCATTCATCTCGTGACAGGGGGTTGTCTGGGCCTCTCATGTGGGAGATAAGAGAGTATGCAAATAAACTAGCTGCCCAGGCAGAGGTGAAACGTGTAATGCCATTTAGAGGCAACTGGCATATGAAAAAAAGGTCCCAGGATGAGTTTCATCAAAACAAGTCGCCCAAAATCGTATTGCCTCACCTCACCTCCCCTCCTCAGAGCAGAGAACACACTGTGGCTGAGGCTGTTTTGATCTCTGAAAGGTCCGCCGAGCAGGAAGAAATTAGCCGAGGCTGACGGCACAGAAATGATACTGACACGCCATTATAGGTCATCGCCTTGTGAAAGAGTTTTTTTCCGCTTACAAACGGAGGGGAAATGTTTCTGGTTGTGAGGAAACATTTCATTTCCCTTAATGAAGGAACATGGGGGACTGCATGAATATTTGAGAGCGGCGATCGAATCAGAGAATGAGCCTTAATGATCCTTTTGCCCTTTTTGACTCCAAAGGAAGAAGTCACTGAGGTGTCATTTCAGTGTGGCTCATGTACACACACACTCACACACTCACACACACACACACACACACACACACACACACACACACACACACACACACACACACACACACACACACACACACACACACACTCACACACTCACACACTCACACACTCACACACACACACACACACACACACACACACACACACACTGTGGGTTTACAGCCTATTGTTGGACTTAACCGAAAATGGCTCTCTTCATTAGAAACCTCTTGTGTGTCCCAGTTTATGCGTTGTAAAGCAGTATTCAACCAAAGCTCAAGATCGACACGGCACAGCAGAAGCCTCTGAAGGAACACATTCAGCTCCCGCCAGCTGATGACAAGGTTATTCCTTCCACAATGTAATCAGTAAGACCTGATCTGAAATCAATAACAAGGTGACCTATATTTACAGATGCTTTCTTCCACCGGCTCTGCCCTTCAATGCAGACGCGTAATTCATTTCTATTGTGGTATTAAAGATCTGCCAAGGTAAACACTCACATCTAGCCAACATATGGATATGGCGACTTTCCAAACATAACTTTATAGAGACATTTCTCAAGAAAGGCAGGTAATCCCAGGAGTGAAGGGACTTGTTGGACTTTAGGCGAGCAGCATGTTGGTCTTTGTCTTTGAAGGGATTGTAATGCAATTCCCCCCAATGCTACTACCGGCTTAATACACAGAGCCCACCATCCAGCAAGGGCTCAAGAGTAATCAACCCCCAAAACCTTTCCCCGAGTCATTACTCAAAACTTGCGTCGGAGCTGGAACCCGTTGAACCAGCGTGGGCCTGCAGGAGGATAACCGGGGGTCAGCTCACTTATAGACCATAGGGGCTGCAGGGATAGATCGATCTGCAGGTGTGGGATTTGATGAATCAGTGTGACCTCTGAGTGACAGCTGAAGGCCACAGAGAGTGAATCCCGTCACCGTATCTGTCATGTAGGATTTTCCCCGCGACATGGAATTTTGAAAGGTAAATGATTGGATGTACGTATCAGCACAGTTTAATCTCATCTCACAACCTTTTACACCGTTTGTCCAACATACTAATGTACTGTTTATTCCTTTATGGACCTCTTATCACTGAGTCATCTCGCCTACTTGTTGGCATGATGCATTTAGTGTGTCAGTTTGGAATCACAGTCAAATCCTCTTGCTGGGTGGTGGCTGGATGGTTGTTTTTATGCTTCTTCCTCTATTGTTTAATGTCTGCTTTCTTTGTTCTTGTCTTCTTAACCTGAGGCTGTTTTCACATATGGACACAAGTTTTCACCGCATTTTGTTCCATTCTGTCTTTTTTGTTTGGATCAATTGGTTTCACATTGCGTTACAGGGAGACCAGACACACACACACACACACACACACACACACACACACACACACACACACACACACACACACACACACACACACACACACACACACACACACACACACACACACACACACACACACACAAACACACACACACACCAGACTGTTATTTACTTAACATAACTGCAACATGGACCGTTCATTTCCTCAAACTCACACAGTTGAGATGTAATTGCTGAGCTCTGTTATCTGAATTTTGGGACGTTGTGACAGCAAAATTACTATTGACAATGTGTAACTGCTCTCTGCTATAATTACAAACTTGAACTACACACTCAAAGCATTTGTTGAATATGTTGCCGCTGTGAGTGTTGGCAGTGTGTTTCCTCCTGGTCGTATCATACAAAACTTTTGTTTTGGTTTGATTAGTTCTTTCAAACTGAATCATTGTCTGTGAGAGAGAGCTGTTAGACTAATTTGCAAGATTTTACATGAAACTTTGCAAATTTGCTCATCAAGGAAACATCTGAAGGTCAATTGGGAAGAGTAAGAGGGCGGCAAAGAGCTTTTGCTCCTGGATTCATCCCTCGTGTTGCTCCTGCGTCTGTTCCTGATTTGTTTTGGGTTTCACGGTCTGTGTTCCTCTGTGCTCCTCTGTGTTCCTCTGTGCTCCTCTGTGTTCCTCTGTGTTCCTCTGCTCCTCGTTTTATTGGAGTCAGCCCTTTGCCTTTGTGTTTTCGTTGCTTTGTGTTTTGTTGTCTCCAGTGTTCCACTTGTGCCTGTCATCAGTTTTGTGTCTTGTGTCTTTTTGCTCTGCCATTTTCCAGAAGCCATATGCTTTGTATATGAGTTTCCCCCGTTAGCGTCATGTGGCTTGTTGCATGTTGTCTTAGTTTCTCTGTTATGTATCTTCTCTCCTACACACTCCTACACTACACTCACTTCTCAGTCCTCTTCCTTGCACTCGATCTGGCTCAGTTTCTCTCTCTCTCAGGCTAGATTGTAACAAGTTTTACATTTCGCTGCCACACCTCAACGTTGGCTTTAATCTTAAGTGTGCACATAAAGAAAACTCTTTTTCCCTCTAGCTCCTAGTGACACGATGAAACCTTATAAATGCATTTTTGGTTAAAGTTAATCAAGCACATAGCGCTCATAGTTCTCTAAGCTTACATGAAACTGTAGCAAGACAGGAAGAGGAATGTGAATTACATGTCTTGACACAATGAGCACAGATCAATGATAGATCAATGTTTACAACGTTTACAATTACAATCAGTGGCTCTGAAATCAATAACTGTATATCTCACATAGAAACAATCTGCACTCATGTTACTAAATCTCATAGAATCCATGGAACCCTCAAGAATCAGCACACACACCTGGTCATCAGGAGGTGTAATTCAACCTCCATCCACCTAGATCATCTTGATGATAGTCTTTAAGCGGTCACAAGCGAGGGGTTTCAGCATCAACAGCGTCAACATTAGTAATTGGACGATGTTCAATGAATCTAGATTCTAGAGCAACAGCCAGATAATCCCAAAGTGCTGATGACATCACTGCAAACTGGTGTGTTTTAGGACACACCAATGCTACTCAAAAGTTTATATTTCATTTCATCTCACGTACTCAAATACATAGCAAGTAGTGAAGCCCCTGGATCATTCACACACTCCACAGGTCACTGCCCTGTGGTTCACATCACCTGTCCCATAAAAACAGCACGGTCCAACATGAAACCTCATCGGCATTCACACAGTAAATATATTCAGTGTCCAGGGCCTGATATTGATCGTATGATATTTGCAAACAAAAGCACAAGTTTGAACTCGGCAACGGCGCTTTAAAACACCTGCTGCCACACACAGGTCAGCCTGGCACAGACAATAAACCTCCTTTGTGTGACGGTGACGGCATGGATGACAGCGGCGCTCACAGGCTGACAGCTCTATTGAGTGAGAATGAAACTGAAACAACATATGAGGTCATCTGAACCTTTTGAACTTTTTTTTTAACCCGCTGTCAACATGAAATTCTTCAAAGTGTAGAAACAGAACATTTTGTTTGATGTTGAGGTATCAGGGGGTCTAAGTGTGTGTGAGGGAGAGAGATTGAGGGAGAGAGCTGTGAGTGATTGTAACTGGTATGACACAAGGTTTGTTCAAAATTCAAGAACAGAGATTAAATGTGTGTGTAGTCAGAATACACAATTAATGAGGAAAAGCTGAAATTTGTGGGGTTTTTTTCCTAAAATAAACTTAATCAGAAGAGTTGCCCATGGTGTGTGAATTTTGATCGTGTGTGTGTGTGTGTGTGTGTGTGTGTGTAGTGGGTGTGTAGTGAGTGTGCCGTGTGCAGCTGGAGTGTGCGTAAAAGCTGAACACGTCCATCCGTGCGAGACGCATCGGGGATGGAGATCGCGCCTCTCCGCACCCAGAGGGGCAGGAGCGATGCCGGAGCGGAGTATAAAACCCGCCGCGTTGAGTCGCCGCTCTCCACTCGCTTTTTCACTTTACGTCTATACGTCGCCGCTCCGCCGTGTGCGCTTTCCTGCCGCGCCTCACACGCGTCGACGCACGCAGCCGCGCTCCGTATTTTTACGCGCGGGTTTCCTCCTGCGCGGCGCTCCAAACATGCGCTTTCATCCCAAGAGGAAAAGTTTCCCAGGACGGTCCCAGATCAGAGGAAACGCAAACAGAGCAAACGGAAACGTGAGTATGAGAAAAACAGAGCGATAACGGGATTTTTTTTCCACTCTTAATCTTCAAGTAAATCACTTTTTTTTTTGGTGTGAAATGGACAATGGATACTCTAAGTCTTTCAGTGAACACTGTGTCCTACACTGTGGCGACAGAACTCCCCGAAACCGACGACCCGTTTACCGGACCCATCAGGTCCATCGCGCCGTGGAACTTTACCGTCCTGGCCGTGCTGATGTTCGTGGTGACCTCATTGTCCCTGAGCGAGAATTTCCTCGTCATGTTCATCACTTTCAAGTTCAAACAACTCCGGCAGCCCCTCAACTACATCATAGTCAATCTGGCCATCGCGGACTTTCTCGTCTCCCTCACCGGTGGACTAATAAGTTTCTTGACGAACGCCAGGGGCTTCTTCTTCCTCGGGAGGTGGGCTTGCGTCCTGGAGGGGTTCGCGGTGACATTTTTCGGTAGGTGGACGTGTTGTTGTCTTTGTTGATGTAAGGACACATTTCACACTTAAACATGTGTACATGTGTGTATGTGTGTGTGTGTGTGTGTGTGTGTGTGTGTGTGTGTGTGTGTGTAAAGCCAGTGGAGGGAAGTAATGGAGTGAGAGTATACAGCAATATTGTTAAGATTGAAGAGTAAGAACGCACACACATGATTTCTATGAGGTGTGTGTCTCCATAGCTACCATTTAAGCAAACTGGTTCCCATCTTTTATTGATTTCACCCAGTAATACTAATTCCCTTCATCCAGCTGTGTGATCAACATACTGGAGCGTGAACGCAACAGTCATGTAGAAAAACACCTGGATCTTCAAAATAAAAGCACAACACTACTGTTCATTCATAAAAATATCTAAATCACGATTTAATCTCTATATTACTGACTGCAGGTGGGATTTATCAGGTGGTATTGTTTTCATTGGGCATATTGTGAATTCTAAATGTAAAGGTGCCCTCAGCAGATAGAACCAGCAGGATGGAGGTTCAGAGTGGCTTTAAGTAAATTGACAACCCTGTGACCTCAAATAACTAAGTTAGTGGATTGCCTTTAGTGGTGTCATGTCTCCTTGTGTCCTCCTCCGACAGAATGCCGGTTGCAGTTTCCCAGAATCAAGGCGAAAGATACAACGAGGTTAACCGCTATAACAAGTTTACCATCAATCCCAATGTGGCAATTTGAACGATTTACAGACAAACGGAAAAACCTACTGTGTTACGTAACCATGGGGACCACACAACTCAATTCTTATACCCACAGATTGAATTCTGCGACTAAAAACAGCAACAAAAAAAAATCCCAGTGAGACAAATTAACACCAATGGGATTATAGCACTATTGGATTAGATCTGTATAATCTACAAGGATAAACACGACACACACACAGATTTACTACCAGATACAAGCTCGTCCATATTTAATAATAATATGGTATGAAACGTCGCAGGTGAGAGAGTGACATCTGCATCCCATGGCAACGTAAAACACACTTAGTGTATTGTAGTGTGTCATTATGTTGAGAGGCTGCCAGTGTGAGGAGAAACCATTTGATGTGACAATTATCATCTTGAAGCTCGACTGATGTCTCCATGAATAGTGCACTAAGGCTGGAGGCTTACACCTTATAAGGGTTTGGGATTGAAAGCAGAGCAAACCATCCAATTTTGTCATTGATGGCAGTTAGTTTGAGTGATAGGTGGCTATGTATGTGTGTGTGTGTGTGTGTGTGTGGGGGGGGGGGTTACATGACACTGCATTTAATATTCAGCTCAGGGGCAGAATCTGGTCTAAGTCTATAGGTCTTCTATGTTCTGTTGTTTATTATTTCTTATTTACATAAAGCACACACTTCTAGGCAAATTCACAATTTGAACATCAGGTTACTCATTAAATTATATGTTTGAAGATATTTTTTTAAAATGTCATTGAGTTATTATTCCCTTCATAAATGTTCCTCTCGTACATTTGTTGGCATGTAGCTTCTTCCACAAACTCAAAGCTGTGTCACATTCAAATACTGTTTACGTTGAAGAAGTCATATCATTTTGGATCCACACTCTTGAAAAATGTGTACTTACTTTCTAGATTCTTTATTTCAAGATGTATCTACCAATGTGGGGCCATCATCTAGTTGAGATAGAGCATTTTGAGCAAGTGCCGAGGTTTTCTAGCTCAAGGAGTCCAATTAATTTCAAAATGTGCAAAGAAATGCATGTTTTGGTTGTTATGGCCATCTGGAGTGAAAGATTTGGCCTTGGCTGAGGTTTGCACTCGTTGCATTCACTTGTTTTAATATTCAGTATAGATTTCCTATACTTGCGTGTCAAGATATCGGACATAAACTGACATATGTCTTGAATGCCTTGTGTGACTGTAAATCAGATATGTTGGTTCGGCTCTGAGCAAAGCTGTGAAATTGATGGCGTGGATGCTGAGGAGGAGCTACAGTAACTAGGCTCACTTCACCACAACATAACTCACTGTCTCATGAGCCTGAAGCACCAAATATGCTCCTGGCTCTTATTTTACCTGACAAGGTTTAGATACTTTCCAAAACTCATGTCTGCTGAAATCAATCAAACAGCTTACAGCGTATGACATCAACTAAAAATAAGTATTATACACATGGAATTAACAATAAAAATAGTCCTGTCAACAAGTCGGCAGTAAAAGGCAGCACCTTGGCGGCGCTCGAATGTATTTTTAACCCAAAATGCACCTTTATCTGTGAAGCTGACATAATTAACACCCAGGTTTCCGGCTCTCCCTCTCTTTTGTCCTTTTCCAGTGAGCAGGTAGGCTCTGACACCGACAGGAAGTGGCTCTGAGAGACACAGTAGCTAATTAACCAGTGTGTGAGCGAGAGTTATTACCATAATTAAAGTCTGCTTTTTCTCTTCCATTAGGAGGTCGCAGCATGCTACCCGCCGCTCTGCATCACTGAGCCCCTCCTACCACTTATACCTCTGCACACTCCACTATTCACCTGTGATCCTTTTGTAAAGCATTTAGCAGAATATAAAGATTAACCAACCTTAACTGGGCAAATTCTAAGAATATAGAGAGGAATCATCCATGACAGGTCAGCAGGGGGCAAACAGACCGCTGTGATAACAAATGGCAAACACAGCGCTGGTGGTTCTCATGGTTATTAAATATAAATGCCAAGATGTGAATGTGTGCGTTTCTTACCACTGTCATCCCACTGATCTACAGCAGTTCCTAAAGAATGACCTCCTGCTGTTTGCCTCAGGGATCGTGGCCCTTTGGTCCCTGACTGTTCTGTCCTTTGAGCGGTTCTTTGTGATCTGCCGGCCTCTGGGGAACTTCCGCCTGCGTGCAAAGCATTCAGTCATGGGCCTATTGTTCGTCTGGACCTTCTCCTTCATCTGGACCTTCCCTCCAGTGCTGGGTTGGAACAGATACACTGTAAGCAAGATTGGAACTACCTGTGAGCCCGACTGGTGAGACATGCATATTATTGTTGTTCTAAGTCTTTAGATGCAAATGCAACCCGAGGCAAATGTATGATTTATATTGAAGATTGGGCAAAGATTGTTGGACAATGTACCTCATTTGTGCCACTGGGGGGATTCTCCCTGGATTCAGTCTCCGCAAAGGCTACACACAAGATCACAGACTTGGTGGCATCCGCCTTCTGGCTCAGATTTACATTGTTGTTTCAGCCATATTAGCTCACAGTGCGATTTTGTCTCATGGAGAAAAAGGGCAAGAGGCAGTTCAGCGCTGACCTGGGCCCTCGGGGTGCCATCTGGGTAATGCTGCTGAGCTCCTTTGATCACAGCCGTGCAGGTAGGGAGTTGAGCGGTTGCCTGAAGCTCTTTAATGGAGTGATTGCTCAGAGGAAGCGCAGGGGGAATAAATGCTTCAGTTCAGACAATCACTTTGACAGACGCCTGGAGTGGACGCTGGGTGAATCCCTGACCCGCTGCATCACATCGCGAAACATTTGGTTTTACGCCGACTTCACTGCGAGAATGCAAACGGCACACGTGTGCAAAGTCCAACAGCTTCATTCATGTTTATCTGTTGTTGTCACAGACACACAACCAACAATTAAAGTTTGTTTGTTTTGAAATGATCTGAAATTGTAATCTAACTGGCTGTTGAGACGATTTAGAAAGCACTCATAAAGAAAATACACACACACACACACACACAAATACAGCCCATGAAGCATATATTCAGCACATTTATCTAATTGAGTTGCTGCTAGAAGTGAACAGGAACAGTGACCAGTTGTGCTTCTCACTCAAAAACACCCAATCAGAACCTGCAACTCCCCCCCAAGCATTACAAAACACAGCAGCTCTTGAACGCAGCACCACAGCTCTACATGTCTATTGTCTGCTGTTCAATCTCACACACTAACCACACTGACGCCACAACAATGATTATCTCACTCATTAATAAAGCAAATTGCACACACACACACACAGTCTGCTCCACATTTCAGCCACATAATGCACAACGTAAGCAATTTGAAGCAGGGGACAAATTATGTGTGTTAAGAATACAGCCAGACAAATGTCTTCCAGCCAGTATGTGTCCAAGTAGGGCATTCAAAGGCCTTTCTCAATAGGTGTGAAATGCTGGGTCTCTCTCTCTCTCTCTCTCTCTCTCTCTCTCTCTCTCTCTCTCTCTCTCTCTCTCTCTCTCTCTGCACTGCATTCAACCATTACCTCCAAATTTATCCACACAAATGAAGTTCTACAGTCAAACCTAATTCTGCTTCTGCTGCTAGGTAACAATCGTCTCACATCAGAGCTCAATGCAGCTTTTTATGCCTTTTACTGAAGGAAGTTCAATCATATGCTCTGCTAAGCTTCTCTGGATAAATAAGAAATAAAAATGATTGCAATCCAAATACAGAAATGGGTGTTTGCCAGCAGGGTCGTTACAAAAATGAGTCCAGTCCGTTTCTCTGTTCACGGGGGTCATTCTAATGGAAATGACATAATTAAAATAAATTAGAGGTGTTGAGGGTCCTTAACTGTGTCACAAAGATTGATCTCATTTATGCAATATCTCCTTGAACTGAAACTTGATTGAGGTACAAAGTCTTTGTTTCAATCTAGACTAAAGCCTCTGAATATTAAAAGTCAGGTACATTCATTTTTATGCTGTAGTTATTATAAAAAACAACAACTGGTCACAATGTTTTCTAAAGCTGTTAAACTGAGAGCATAAACGTGTTTGTCATTGACCTTTTGAACAGGTATTCAGTCAACATCACAGATCACAGCTACATCATCACTTTCTTCGCCACCTGTTTCATTTTGCCTCTGGGAGTGATCATCTTCTGCTACGGGAAGCTGCTACGGAAGCTCAGGAAGGTCAGTGTGGCATCAGATCGGGACGGTAATAAAGTTAAGCACTCTGAATTTACACTTTTAAACAACAGCCTCTAAATGTCCAGATCGTCCCGTCTGTGTGTCCTCCAGGTGTCTCACGGCCGTCTTGCCACGGCCAGGAAGCCTGAGCGTCAGGTGACCCGTATGGTGGTGGTGATGATCGTGGCGTTCATGGTGGGATGGATGCCGTACGCCGCCTTCTCCATCCTGGTCACGGCTCATCCCACGGTTAAGCTGGACCCCAGGCTGGCGGCCATACCGGCCTTCTTCTCAAAGACAGCCACCGTCTACAACCCCATCATCTACGTCTTCATGAACAAGCAGGTAACTGACATTTCTCCATTTCAAACCCAAACTACTGTCATCAAACTACTCTCCCTCTTCGTCTCTTGGGGCCTCCATGTTCATGTTACGAGCGCGCTGCAGGTTACATCAGAGTAACAGATAGGTAGGTAGTTCAATTCCCTTCTTCTTCTTTAGACACGTCAACGTTTGAATGCGGCATATGAAAGCTGCCGCACTGAGCTGTCGGACGTTTCTCTGTGTTGTGTGTTAACCCGGCGCTCAATAATGCATGCCATATGAATAAATGAAAAGTGCAATCCAGGGATCACAATTGTCTGACGGCTTGACTCTTGTTAAAAATACACGGCGGTTCCCATCGCTCCTCTCCTGCCTGTGATGCTCGCAGGTTGTGAAAGGCGATTGCTGACATTTTATTGATCCATTCATCTTGTTTTGACTTTAGCTTCTGTCATCTGGCTTCTTTTCTAAGTGTAAGTGAGAGCCTTTGCTTTGTGCTTTGTCCAAACTGTGAGCAATAGCAGCGATTGGAGAGAGAAAGTGAGTGGAGCTTCACTTTCACTGCTCAGTTTGGTTAAAATCTCACATTTCCAGGTGTTGTGAGCCACAGAACTCTTTTCAATTTCTTTGTAATATAATCTTTATTTTATTAGCTTCATAACAATTTGACTTTGCTCCGTGGTGAGCAGCGAGCGTATTAATATTGCAAAGGTCAAACCAACGTGACACCGCCTCTGCAGAATGAGCAGAATCTGGGACATTTCCAAATAAGACTATTGCTAAAAATATAAAATGCAATAAAACAACTCACAGTAAACAACTCGTATTGATGTGTATTCAAATATGTTCCACTGGCAGTGTAACTATCAGGCGCACACACACACACACACACACACACACACACACACACACACACACACACACACACACACACACACACAGAGAGTCAGAGAGAATTTGTTTTCAAACCGGAGTGTCTTGCTGTTGTGGAGAGCCAACAAGCTTACACAAGCAACCCTGACAAATTCTCTTTATAGTTCACTGAAGTACTTTAAAATTCTTAAACATCTTCATATTCACACTGCTGACATTTATTCTGGCCCAGTGGCCTTTCTTTTCTTCACAAGAAAATGTGAAATAAAGACTCTCTCAAAGACTCGTACAACCAACATGGACTTAAAGTGACTTTCATGTTGAGGGGAAAGTGCTGATGAAGATGAAGATGAGCTCTGTGTGGAGAAAGCCACCAGCAAAACATTCCAAGATGAGCACTGCCAAGAAAACTGCACTCAGTCTGCACATGCATGCTGTCGGCCCAGTTATGAACTCTGTTTGGAGTGTAAACTGGGTCGGGGCAGCGTCGCCGCGGAGATCAGCTGGCACTCACTGAATGTAAATAAGGGGCAGAACTCCCACCGCTTCACCTAACTTATAGAAATCAGCTGACCCGGAGCCTGGACCTCTGGTGCTTTTTCTCTGGTAAAGTAATGAGGTGAGATGAGCCAGAGTGTCAGGGGATTTCCCACAATGCATGGCTCACGCATTGTGGGAGCAATTTAGAAACAGAGAGAGAGAAAGAGCCTCTTGGGTCATAAGTTCAAAGGTCACAAGTGTTCCAACAAGAGGCATTCATTACCTCAACTGGTTTTTAAATGAATCTCTCTCTCTCACACACACACACACACACACACACACACACACTTGAAGTAAATGCACTTCTAACAACAACAACAAACCTTTTGACGGCGGCTTCACACAGTAGATCATTCTGGAGAATGTTGAGGACTCCACAAAGCACCAGAGCTTTATTGTGAAGGGCTTTTGAAACAATCTCATCTCGTACCACATTGTTCCCTTCCCATGAGTGCATGAAGCAGAATCCTCAGTGTTTTTGCAGCGTTATCAGGGGTGTGAAGTATGAAACTCTCCAAAACTACCGTCAGAAAACGATGTAATGCTGCTAGAATCGTCGTCAGTCTCTCAGTGAATGTAGACCAACAGCCACAACCACTGCAGGCTGTTTGAACCCTGTGGATTTGAGCAAAGAACCAGATGTGACTGTGGACAGAGGATCAATATACATGTTCAATAAGTTGCATGTTGAAGGCTGAAAAGTGAAGCTTGGGAGTAAATTTCGTTCAAACCTAAGCTTCCAGTGGCTTCCAGTGAACTTTGCCTTTAATATTCAGAAGCAAAACGTGTTTCCAAATATTAATTTCTCCATTATTATGACTACTAATACTCTGTGGAGAGTTTGAAGAGCTGCTGTAGGTTTTAGAGCTGAGAGAGTTCATGGTATCCAAGGTGACAACATTTCCCTTTATTTCCATCTTCTGTGACGACACAAAGCAACAGACGTGTTGTTGCCTTTGAAAAGACAATCAGGAAGCAGGTAGGAGGCCTGAATCATAGAGGCTGTTGAGAATTATGAGTTATAATTTGCTCACTTGATAGCAGTGGGAGCTGTAAAGTGGTAATTAGTGCCATTAGCACTTACAAGTAGAAGTTGACTGAAATAAAGAATGTAGGGAAGAAAGAAGAAGAAAGCAGCAACAGAATGAATGAAGGAAAAGCTGAAGAAAAGAATGAAAAGCACTACAAGGTTGTCGTTTGCGTCTAATAAACAGCAGCATTATGTTCTGATGTCGTCTCCATCTTTCCCGTTCTCAAGTCTCTCTTGTGTCCAGTTCAGGAAGTGCCTCATCCAGCTCTTCACCGGCAGGGGCACCATTCCCGAGAGCAACCTGAACCAGACTTCGGAGCGACCTGGGATAACCGCCGAGAGTCAAACGGGAGAGATGTCAGCCATCGCAGCGCGCATCCCAGCGGGCACCATGTCCTCCCCCAAGTCGGAGGAGCCAAATGACTCCAACAGCTCCCTCGCCCAGCTCCCCATCCCCGAAAACAAAGTCTGTCCCATGTAAACAACTCACGCCGGCCTCCCCGTCACCGCTCTGATCCTGGACAGACTCGAGCCCATCTGTAAGCCACCTACAGCGTGTTTCAAAACCAGATTAGGAAAGCACGTTTTCTCTCATTTTTGGAGAAAGTACACAGAGGTAAAGACCGTATGAAGCACAGAGCTTTTGAACATGAAAAGCAGAAGCGCTGTGCTCCAGGGTGGTTTGATAAAATTGCTAATATTCGATCAAAACAAGCACAACAGAGGGGACGAGTAGGAGCTGTACAGATAAGGAGAAGTTCAGAGCTTCAGGAATAATGTTAATATTTGCTTGCTTTCTTCCCGTTATCGGAGAATATCTCGCGTCTCCTCAACCGTCATCACAAGCCATTCGATCGTGTTCTGCCTTCGTGTGAGCATCAGCAACAAAAAAAAATATAGGGCTCGTCCACAGTGGATCCAGATTTCCATCTCACGCTCGCCTGCCGCTTTGAAGCTGCCAATGGCTTCTCCAGAGAAATCACAGAGTTGGTATTGGCTGTAGTTGAGTTTATTTTAGATGGAGAGGAAGACAGAAAAGGAGATGGTATGTTTGCTGGCGAGGAAGGAAGATAGACAAGAGTTTGTGGCTTCTTCGACAAAATGCAGAGTTTAGACATGAATGGAGCCGTGACACGGACAGACTTGTGATGTTTGGACAAATTACGTCCAGGCAGGATTTGTAGAGAACAAAGAAGCATCGACTTGTTTGGGTTAAACCCCTACTTTTAAAGATGTCAACAGCTCGACAAAAAGCAAGAAACTTAATTACATTTCTTGTTTCCTGTCAAGCTCTGATGCGCGCTTTAGACGAGATGCATTACAAGATCCTGTCCTCCGAGGGACTGGAGCAGCTACCATCCTGAAGTTTGATACACAAACTCACGGGCGTAGAAGTCTTGAACTGAACCTATCACGTAAACAAAACGTCTGGTTACTTACGATCAGATGGGTGCCAGCATCGGGTTCGAGGAACTGCTGTGATTCAACCACCAGAGGAATGTGGGCAACATCACAAAGCGGGACAATCACTGTGAGCCGGGACACAGTGTGGGCGACTTGTCCCTTGTCCCTCCCTTTAAAAACAAGCACCTGCCTGCAATCCTGCCAAAACCACTGCGATAGGAAAGGCGCAGACGGGTGGACAGGTGTGTGTGTCCGTTGTGGTCGGCCTTCTAGAATACTGTTGTTAAAAGTTTTGTGCGTGATTCGTCCTGTGACATGGATTTCAGGAAATTGAAAGCTTTTCCATTGATGTTTACATGCAAACACACAAGCAGCACACAACAATGAATACATGAACATACACACATTGTATTGTGGCGCACAAAGACGCCAATTGCTCTCAAGGAAGTGTTTAGCTATAGGGAACCATTCCTCACACCATCATTTTTGTCATTGTACATGTATTCTTTGTACAAGGACAAGATATCTTACTCTATTCTCTTCTATTCTACCATCAGCAAAGGTTAACAGCAATATTACGGCAAAACACTCCGACACAGGCGAGCTTTGGAGTTCTAGCTACAGTAGATGAAGCAGTGAGTTTTAATGTGTCCTCTACTTGACTTTGTGGTGCATGTTTGTCCATTATTATTGGATATCTGTACACTGAACAATGTTGTCTTCTCTCTGCTGCACGGTGATTCACTAATGTGTGTATAAAAAAAAAGAAGAAAAAAAGTTGTTGACAGTGTAATCTGTGTTTACAATATAAGGAAGTGTTACAATCATGTTTGGCCAGTCTGGTAAGAGTTCGACTAGCGAGCTTAAAGTCATTGATGCATGTGTAGTTAATGTGATATGAAGAGCAGGACCGTGTGAGACTGTGGTGATGTTCTTTTTTTATAGATTTATATTTCAGTTGAAGTGTTTCAATGTAAAAGGCTTCAGTGTGCTTCAAACAGAGAAACAGAGTCGAGTCGGCCGCATGCAGCGACTGACCAGACGTGTTGAGGTGTGAGAGCAGGTCGGGGGGGGTTACCATCACGACCTGGTTCCTTTGAAGCATACCGAGGCCAGCAGATGGTTACAACCTACTTATTTAATATGGCTTCATCTATCTAATGTCTATTTATGTTGTGCATATATGCAAGATATGTTTCACTATTCCTCTTATCAATACGACTTCTTCAGCCAGGACAGAATCAAGTGAGCATTCCTTCATTGATTGTCGCAGAAACGCCATAAAAAAAACAAGGTTTGACATATGTATGATGAAGAGTTACATTGATTGGACATCAGATAGAAAAATAATCTGTTAAAGAATTACAAATAAGCCATTTTCATTTGTATGTGATTAAAATTTAAAATGCTTTTGATCGCTGACTCTGAATGCTTTTGTTTTGTTTGCATGAACCTGCACACACACTACACACACACACACACACACACACACACACACACACACACACACACACACAGATCTATTTTATCTTTTGGGAGACGTACAGCATGCTGTGTTGCTTTAGGAAGCAGTGACCTCACCTTGAAGATCAGACAGGATATAAATCAAACACTGACCCATGTTACATTCTGCTGTGAGGATTAAACAAAGCACTGCATGCTGGGACCAATTCACATATAGAGTTCACATTGGGAGTATCAAGCCACTCTGACTCTTTGTTGTGTTGTAGGCATGTCAGGACTTTGTGTTATTGTCTTGAGTTCTTAAGTTCATCTACTTCAGGCTCTATCTTGATGTGATGTAAACACAGACGACTCACTAAACCTCGTCCACCTCGACCTCCCACCTATCCGCTTCAAACTAACCCACTTCTACCACCAGCTCCTCAATCAGGACCTTCCCCCCACACATGTCCACAACCTTGGTGCCTGATGAAGCACCTTTAGGATCCAGTGAGAGGGTCCTTCAAAAGACCTTTCAATAAAGGCAACAGAGGCACATCAATAGTGATCTGGGGCAGGAGTGTGTTTCACGGCCCAAACCCTGAACACATAAAACTTCTAAACAAAGACGCATGACCTTCACACAGCAATGAGTGTCAAGGTAAATTCGCTGACACTCATATGAAGGCCTGCTATGTTGGTTGAAAAGCTAAAAGACCTATTCAGATGAAAATGTATCACGTGACACAAAAGGTGGAAGTTTCTCTCTCCACTTTCGAGAAAAAATGAACACACAAGTTGATTAAACTGACAACATAATGACAGTTGCAGGAAATCTTTGCATTAAACTTCAGCTTCTATATGTTTGTCTGTCATTAATCGGATTAGCCCACATCGATCGATTAAAAACGCTGATCAAAATTGCTTCTTTACCTGCTGTACAGCTCAATCAAATGACTCTAATGAGACCGAGCCCTGAGCCAAGCGAGGTAATTCAGATGTCAATATTAAAGGAAAGAGAATCAACAGCGGCTCTGAAACACAACCGGGACTTTGTGTCTTCGTTCTCTCCCTGCACACGTCTTCTCACAAATAGGCTTTTTTTTTATTTTTTCCAAGGTCCTATCCTGCTCCACACAGTCACAGTGGGCCGATCAATATTTGCAACCATCTTGCGGTGATGGATGTTTGACCGCATGCATGTTTCAAAGCCATTCCCACACATCATGAGCTGCAGTAACTGACCCTGGGATACAGCAGCTACACCTTAGAGCTGCAAGAAAGTGCTCCCATCCCATTATGTGAACGATTACAATAACATTACATGTAACGCCGTCACATAGTTTAACACCCTTAACACGCTGGAGTGGAAAACAGGCCTCAAGTCTGACAGATATATGCAGGCAGGCCGGATCAGGAAGATTTATGTAATGCTATAGAAAATCTTACCCCTTTGCTTATCTCTCCTCCTCCTCCTCGTCTCCCTCCCGTTTCTCCAGCTTGCCTGGCCAATGCAAACAAGGGTGATGGCTGCCACCTTCAACATGTCACCCTCTGCCTGTGCTGTCACTTCAGTGGGATGTTGCAGTCTTTCATTCTGGCACAGGAACTGCAGCTCTCTGTGACTTTGATCATACAAACACAAACAACTTCTTAGGTTTTAAAACACTATTCTAACATTTATATCAATCATTGCACATGTGGGGACAAAATGACTCTTGAACTGACTATTTAATGGTAAATGGAATAGAATAGCGTCACAAATATGAGGTGTTCGGTATGATTTTGACACAGAAAGACAATCAATCACCTGCTGACAATGTATATAGAGTAGATCCATTCCTGCTGATCATCAAGCCTGGTTGCTGCTGTACAGTAGAGCCATTCAGATGAGTCTGATCATAAGACCACACTTGACACACATTTCCTTTAAAATAAAAGAAGATCTGGGTCTTGCTGACTGGTCTTGTGACAGTTGACGAACATCTGAGGATTCCTTTAAAGTGTCAGTGTCGTCTGAATCACTTAGATATCACATTAGATATTCTGCAGGGCAGTCCAGATATGATTTACTTTCTAGGTGTTCCAAGAGATAAAGTATAATGTAACTCATCTCAAGCAGCTGCTCTTGGTAATATCAAAAAACGGGGACTGAAAACAGCTCAAAACATTTTATTGATTCTTCTTAAAAATCTAAAATCAGTGGTTCTCAACCAATACAAAAATGAAATCATCATATAATTCAGCATAGCAATCATTTGAAAAAAGGGTACAATACAAGTAAAAAATTATGATTACATTAAAACATTTCATTATGACAGGAATCACCAACATAGTAAAAATTGTAATAGACCATCTGAGACGGAACACTTCAATATCTTGTGTTAAAAAAACTATTTCCTCTTAAAATCACATAAAATCCCATGCAGCTGAGATGAGGTGGACGATGGGAGGCGTCCATAGATGTCGTCTTCATTTATATTATTTCTCTCACTGGTTTAAGTGAGTGACCTAAGTGCTCCCGCAGACTCTGGAGAAGAATCTCCTGACCCTCTGCCAGCGTGTGACCCCTGCTAACAACACAACATGTAGTTTGTAGTGAGATGACTAAGACAGCGTAGTCAACAGTGGCAAATCAAATGTGTTTGTCTTACCTTTATTCTCAGTGCTGTCAGAATCTGTCAGGTCGTCCTCAGGCAGGTCCTCAGTGCAAAACTCCATGGCGTGGACAGACCTCTTGTTGCTACAGCGACATCATAGGTATATCAGTAAATCGGTCAAGAAGACAAGAGGCAGGTCACTATTCCCTTTAAACATTTGGAATAGCTCCGCCTATGAACACACACACAGACACACACACGATTTGATACTTACTAAGTGCAGTCATTGTACTTCTGCAGCCGCGTCATGGTGATGAAATGATGCTGTAAGGCCTCGGTGGGTGTGATCCTCTGTGCTGGATCCATGGTGAGCATTTGCTTCAGTAGGTCCAGGAAAGCTGACAAATCCGCTTTCTCAATCTTGTTTTTGCACTTGTAGACCTGCATTTAGAAACAAAAGTAAACAAAAGGTCAGAAAAAATAAACTATTGCTAACTATTCGAATTTGAACTTTTAATGTGCAGATTTGGTTTTATTGTTATGTTCTATATGAATTACCTACAGTATCAATCACTTAGATACACCTTAGAAAAACAGTTATCACTTACAAATCAACACGTTGTCAATGAATGATGAAGTGAATAATCATTACACACTAGTACCAACCCGTTTCAGCTGTGACAGTTTCTTGAAGATGTGCTCTCTGGTGTCGTTGTACTCTTGGCCTGTGTCACTCTTGTACTCTTCTGCTGTCTAAAACAGAGAACACGTTACCTCATATATACAAATACAACTTTAGAGTCATTGTTGTATTTACTTTCACATATGAAGGCGTTCGTATACCTTAAGCCTCCACAGGTCTGGCTTGGAGGGGTCTTTGGTGAAGAGATTCTTTGTCCTAAGGCCGTCAGTGAGGAGTGTGTGGTCTGGTTTCCCATGTGTGTCCATGATGTGGCGCATCTGGAAAGATAACACATTGAACATCAAGTCTCGGTGTCGGTTTACAGGAAACTAGCAGATGATTTTACAATTAAGCCACATAATCAAGTTATTATGCAGATTAGTGTAGATTTACTCACCACGTCATATTCATTATGTCCAGGGTAGAGAGAGGAGCCCAGGAACAAGCAGGCCAATAAACACCCAAGGGACCACATCTCAGCCACCTCAGTGATCGGGAGACCCAGCATCACTTCTGGAGCCCTGAAGATGGAGAACAAGAGGTAGAGATGAGACATTGTCCCAAAATATGAAGCACAACATCATAGTATCTAATATAGTTCCAGTGTGTCACCATAACAACAGACATCAGATGTGACCTCTTATAGTCTTATCCCACACTGATACATGTCTGTTACAATGCTACTCATTTTTTACAGCCATTTCTTCAGAGTAGCTGGAGGGAAAATTATCACAAACATCTACATTATGCAAACACACACACTAACAAACAAACTGTCCATGTGTGTGAATAAAACTAACCTGCTTGAGAAAATCTGAATGACGTCCCCAAAGCCGACATCCTCTTCAAAACGGGAGAGACCAAAGTCAATCAGCTTGACTTTGAAGGGCTTGTTGAGGTGATCCACCAGCATGACGTTGTTTGGTTTGAGGTCACAGTGCATGATGCTGGCTTTCTTCAGAGCCTTAAAGGCCACCAGAAGCTGCAGGTAGGAAGACAGGAAGGAAATGCTTAGTAAACATGTATCACCGCACTTGAATGATGAATATTTGTTTATTATCCCTTTATTTCATGTCTGGTAATGTAATAATCAAAATCAGACCTACCTGCTGAGCTATTGGACGTATTTTGTAGAGTGACAGAGGGTTTTTGTCGGTGTACAGATCAACCAGACTCTCACAGAGCGGCTCAAACACCAGGCAGGGGTACCCATAGTGCACAAACCACTCATGAAACTTCACCAGATTGCACCTGTCTGGGTCCAGATCTTGGATTTCCTTCAACATTCCCACCTGAAATAACAGAATAAGAAAAACAAAATCATGTAGAACACATTTCCAGAACACATGGTTGGACTGTAATCGTTTAGGCTAGGGAATGATGCAACCTACTTCCAGTTGTGCCTGGAAAAGTCCTTGTTCGGTGCATGTGAACACTTTTATGGCCACTTGTGCCATAGACTTCAGGTTGACTCCAAGGAACACCTTTCCATAGCCGCCAATTCCCACCAAAGTAACAAGTCTGTAGTCGTTGGTCTCACTGGAAACCATCAATCCCTGCCAGTCACTGCCGTTACACGAGGACACCTGCTGACCGCGGCTTGTATCTACGCCCAGGCAGTGAATGGAGCCGTACGTGGACATCTTCCTCACCTGGCCGGCGGAGGAAACCTTCCTCAAGTGCCGGCCGCGGCGTGTGTGTCCACAAGTTGAACGGAAACCGTTATATGGAGCTGGAATGCTACCGTTAGCCCTGCTGGTCCGGTGGGGAAAAAAAGGACGTCACGGAAAAAACCGTAACGGTTCTACCCCAGCTGAACTTCGACCCCTCCCCCCCTTCTCTCGCGATGACCTATTTTATTTATTTTATTTTATTAATTAAAAAGAACCATTTCATGTTTATTTCGAAATAAAAACTAATTTCTGTAAAGTCAACAAGCAACAAGCTTTATCAAGTCTAGGTTTCTGGTTAGGCTAGGCTAAGCTAGCAAAGTGGTGCTAGTTTCTGTAGCTAGGCCACTAAATTGAATGATTGTTTATTAATAATTCTGCCATCAGGGGTACATTTGACCAGACTTTGAAAACAAATACAAACAAGCTGTATGGGTCATTTGGTCAATAAATACAAAAGATACGGAAGTTAGCATTAAAAGTGGTCATTAATAAGTACAGCTATGGAATATTATCACGGGAGCCATTTTGTAGCATCATTATGCTCCATAAGGAGGTTCGATTGTTGAATGTCTGTCAGAACAACGCAACATATTGAACCAGACACAAATTCATCAATAATCAGCATCTCTAACTGCAATTTCAATATGCGGTTTGTGTGGTTTGGTTACAAAATGTGCTGTAGAGGAAGAGACAAACAAGTGTGTGCGTGTGTTTACCCACAGGTTTCTTTTGTTTGTTTTTTAATTCATTGAATTAACCATGAAGTTTGTCCTATAAATGCACCTTGTAGCCTTTAATACTAAATTGATATTTTTAATGAATAACTTAATCTCCCTTTTTAATTTGAGGCTCATTGTTTTGTTGCTTTCGTCACTGAATAAAGGACCTGTTTGTTTCACTTTATATCAAAATAAAACACTTTAACCAAACGTAGAAGGCTGTGACTCTGGGCTGTGTGCTTTGCCTGCTGCTTATCTCAAGCTGCCAACTCCTGCTAGTATCAAAATACTGAGAGAATATGACAGGAAACAGCTCAAAACACTTGTTTCTTCATTTTATTGATTCTCCTTCTTGCCTTTGCTTTTCAAACACAACATCACAACCACAACCATCCAGTAGTTAATCCAGTGTAGCAAAATTCGAAGAAAGGGTAAAGGTCAGCCCTCAGTGGAGTTCTGGAGTGCATACATACATACAGGCCTGCATTATTTATGCTTGGCGTGTGTGGTGGCAGAAACTTCATGTACGTCATGAAGGATTCCTGTTCCATGTGCTGATGATGACAAACTAACAAGACAAAGGTGATGGCTGAGTTCGATGCAGGCTCAGCACAAAGATCTCCATGAACACAGGCGCAATGGAACTGGAAATCACTTAACATATGCGTGTGCAGTTCTAGGGCCTGAGTCGAAACATTCCGTGTATCCTTTTATGCTTTTTGAAGGTCAAACGGAAGATAATTTTAAGTGGATATAAAGTGCTTTGATGACAGACTTAGCAGATCCACATTGAAGGTGAATATAGACTGATAGATCTGTGGAAACATGCAAATGAGCAAAGATATCAATGGCGTTTGTGTTTCTATGGATTGCCAATATGTTAGTTTAATAGGAATCCATCCACATGCTTCTCCCGTGTAATGTCTCACCTGGGAACTCATTGTCCTTGCATTATTTTAAGGCCTCATTTTGTCATGTAGTTGACATATTGGCAGGCTGCTGAGTGGACATCACATCGGCTGAGACAAAGAGGACTTTAAGACCAACTGCGACAACTGCTTCAGTACAACTAGTAACTCCAACCCTTCCTGTGATCAGAATGTGTCCCATTTCTGTCCTGTCCTACACTCTCCAGCATCCATCGGTGATGCTGGAGAGTGTCAATAGGCACATGCAAGGTAGAAAGAGTCAGTAGTGTCACGGACTGATGTTTGTCTTTATGGTCTCATGGTGTCTTTGTCCATACCCCTGCTGTTCCCATGGTGATTTAGGATCCCTTTGCCCGTCATTGCCTCAGACTTAGAGGTCAGAAAGATTGCGTTGTTGTGCAGTGTAATGAGGAGGAATCGAGTTTGCTCTTATTACTATTGTCACGATCAAAGTCATATATAAAAGGCGTTTCATCACTTCAGATCAGTCACTGCCGGTAAAATGAAGCTACGTACGTATACGTGTCCTGCTGATGACAGATTCGGTCAAGTGCCAAGGGGGACATCATTCAAAAAGCAGCTGAACCGAACGCGTCCTCGGCACAAAATGAACAGGGTGATGGATATATTCAGAGATCAGACATCATACACAACCCTGAGCTTCATCATGAAAGCAATTAAAGTCCAACTTTAAAAATATAATAGCTTCACTAATTCAGATACCTATTATTTCTCTATATTTTATTCTATATTTTCTATTATTTTACAGTGTTTATACTCTGTAATTGGGTAAGTGTAACAAGTTTCTCCACTTTTGCAGTCGGCTCAAAGACCTTTAGACATCTAGCTCATAAAATGTGTGTGTGTGTGTGTGTGTAACAGTGTCTCAGTCTGATAAAATTCGACATTTTACTGTTTGATATTGTTTGGGTAGATAAAAAAATTAAAGGTGACCCAACTACACAGCAGCAGCACACAATATGAATCTGTCAATGCTTCAATTCAAACGTGCCACACAGCAGGTTCTGTACTTGTTCAACACAATTCAAGCTCTCCAACAACCAACAACTCTGTCACGGTGACACATTGATCAGCCTTCATCTCGTGGAGAGAGAATCGATTAACATGTCACCGCCTCATGTACTATTTGACACAACAGAAGCATTAACAAACCGATTATAGAATTTACATAGATTACGTGCAGTATATAGAATCACAGATGATTATGCAACAACCTTTATTTATCCAGGTTTACTCACGGCCGATCGATGCCTTTTTGTGCAAGATACAAATTCAGAATCTGAGTTGAAATTAAATAAAACACGGCCATAAGACGTAATAATAAGTTAGAAATGGATGAAGCTCAACATTACGAATGACGTGTCAACTTTATAGTGATTTGTCAGAGCGGATCAGTCTAATTGCTGATGTATAAATATTCCACACGATCAGTCTTTCTTTCCCTAAATGAAACAGGACAGTAAGGCTTTCTATTTCCCCTGCACTTTTCAAATTCATCATTAATAGATAAGATGTCATCCTTTTGTCAGAACGTTAATATTTGATCCCGGTGAGAGGGAAGATGCAGAAAATGCGTGAGCCGTGATGACGTCGGCTCAGTTCAAAAGGCCTCGTGTTTGTGGTTTAGTCTAAAAAAACAACTGTTTCTGCGTCTCCACCATCTATAGATGGACAGACGGGCTAAGACGATGATCTACTGGTCGCGCTTATCGTAGATTTTCACTTGATCATTGCAAAAACAAGTCGAATACAATTAGAGGAAGATGACCTAATAGTACTTCATTATTTGTCAGCTCAGGAAAATTCAATCTAAGAAAGGAACACATTTTATATCCAAACTGTGTATTTCTTGTAGACTGATTATGGAATAAGCCAAAAGACTGAAATCATTTCTTGTCAGATTGCTTATCATTTCTTCCTCTATGCAAGCTCCTCCTACTCAAATCCTTGAAAACATTAAAAAGGCACAATTTTCTTCAGCTTCTTAGCATCTTTATGCCATCAGGGATTAACTGTTAAAGGACCAAAGTATGAGCATATGGTTTGGTCCCTCGACTCTTTTCACTTCACACGTGCAGCCTGAGCCTGAACTCTTAACAGCTGTGAGTGAGTCGCACCATTTTAGAGGACGAGACAAGAAGTGGGACAGACAGCAGATTGCCAAAGAGAGAATGAGTGGCAGCATCTCAAGTGAGGTGTCCACATGTCTGAGGCCAGACTCAGGTACTCAAATTTGATGTAGTTTGACTGATTATACTCCCGTTTGCAGCTACAACATGAGCTCAGTTTCTTTTGCTTTGTTTTCAAACTGCTACTGGGACAAACTGGCAAAGATCAGACCAGGGAAACTAGTGAACACTTACAGGGGAGCTGATGAAGAGAAGCGTTGTGTTGGTGTCATGTGACGGGCAGACGCAGGAGACACGGTAGAGACACCTAGTGGACAGATGCAGAATGGCAGGCTCAGTGACAGCGAGCAGTGGAATTAGAAACGTGCATCACCATGACAAAAACACAAAAACTTTAAACAATTGCAACATTTAAAAAGTGAATAAATAATATTAATATCCTTTTTTATTTGGGAAAAAAGCCTCAAACCCACACATCTAGTCATTACCATAGCAGACTCTTGGACAATACTGTTGAAGATTCTCTGTGATGTTGGCAGAAAACAATGCAGGCATAAATTTAAATGAAATTTCAATAACTGAAATCCCTTCGTAACAATATGACTGCAATTGTCCTCCAAAAGGCCATCAGGTGGTTAATTAGACCTTCAGCTGAGTATCAAGGGACAAATAAGGACCAGACACCTTCTCTCTCCTTCATGCTTCTACATCTCAGCACATGATAAACAACAAAACAGATGATGCCATTTTAATTTACCACAATGCAGCTCTCTGTCCGCTGGGCATGAGGAAGGATCTCAAAGAGAAATCATGACCTCATTATCGTGTGCGGTGTTTTCCTGGATCCCCATAAATATCTGAGTAGAAATTTAAATATAAATGGAGCTTTTGCAGAAATGAACTTTCGAGACAATTTGCTGAGGGTCTTCAGTATCTTAAGATGAAGGTGCAGGTACGTGAGGGTCGGTTTCTCTGTCTGCAGCTTGTGGGCTCCATCTCCATTAAGTACTCCAACCTGTTTGTGGAGCCAAATGGGCGCCCTCGGTCTTTGAATTCTCAATGCCTGCAGCTTTCTGAACAGCTTTTTGTGAACAGCACCGTATGCAATGGACACATTGAGATGGGCCGGATGGAGAGACACACACAGCGTCTCTTTTCAAGTGCAGGTGTTGAGATGCTGAAGATGCAAAAAGCATATTGTCCCTCAAGGCAATTTTTTTTGTCAGCTCGTGTGTGTTTGACAATTTCAAGGCTGTTTGCGACACTAGCTGCTTTCATCCCCCAAGGACATTTATATTGTACATAGAAACCATTGTTGATAAAACTGTATTATATTTACATTTATTTTTTGTATATGAACACAAAGTTGCCCATATTGACACTCCAGGTGCACACGAACATTCCCAAATAGCCAACGAGGTTCCAAAAAGCCAATACAGTATGTCAACTGAGGGATATTGGGGAAATTATTAATATTTTTGTAGTTTTATTGACGTCCATAAAGGATAAATTTACCAAATGCACAACCCACAAAAAGATCCCAATTGGACAATTTGAGACGTAAAAATTGACCAAAACAATCACCAAAAGACACCCAACGAGATAAAAATTTCCATTTGATCCTGGAAGAAGCATACAAGTCAGCCCAAAACTTGAATAAGCTCATGAAGAGTCAAATCAAATATTAGCATATAAAATCTGTACTGTGTGTTTGTGTCATTGCAGTGCCACACGGCCTAGGTTATAAAATATTGGTTTTCTCATGTATGTGTAAGGAAAAAGGTACATTTTGCAGAGGACAAATTGTAAAGAAATAAAAGAGAAAAGGTTCTGATCAGCTGCAGACAGTCTTAGACACTAATGGCTCCCAGAATGACTTTTCATTTATCTGTCACATTTTCTGAACTGTGAAGTTTTTCAAAAGACAAATTGCTGTGCTTTTATCAAATATACACAAATGTTGTTACACCTCTTTTAATCGAAATTGGCAAAGTGGACAAGTGATCGACCACATTCTCAGTAATTATTATAATTATGTTGGGTTCAATGTTGTATAGAAATTTGTTTTCAGGGTGATGAAGGAAGCACCCAGGACATGAGAGCTCCCTTTATTACACTCGACACCAAATGGCACAGTGCCGCAATCTACATACACACGGTGCGATTGAATAGACATATGCACGGGAATCCTGCAAAGCAACATCTGTGGCAGAATGGAGACCCTGGCTGAGTTCAGTCTATAGCACCAAGCAGAGATAATGATGGATCCACTTTGCGCTCATGGCAGCTCTGCATGAGGGAAACATATTTCTGGGAACCAAGAGTGCAGCTCTCTGAGATATGACGATAAAGAAGGAGATTTTTACGGGATTTATCCTCTGCAACCTTCTTGAAGCTTCAGCTGCTGCCGCAAATATTCAAGCTCCGTCTAAAAGCAGAATCCCTCTTAGCCCATGTACTCGTATGATAACATCAAATACCTACATGTCAGTCCGTACTCCTAACCATATCTCTCTATTGCCCGTTTAATTAAAAATGTTGTATTTTTCCCCTGACTTATTTACTTTTGCTGCAGTAACCATTTGGTTTCCACACAGGATTCAGTCCTTTTTCAGCTTCTCTTAGAAACATTGCTGATGTGTGTTTGCGTGTGTGACTCACAGTTCTTACTCTCCTGTACAGACATCTCCCCTCTGCCTTGGGCTGGGAATTGCCAGAGACGTCCCGATATGTCACAACACTGGTGTGCTCAGAAAGCTTATTAGTGGAAAGGTGGTGTAGCAATTTTGTGAAGGCAATGTGCAAGTGCAATGACATTTGTTAAATTGGACGACACAACAAAGTGATGACGATTGGCAGCTTTCATTTCCCTGATTGTGCTGTGTGCTGCTGAGACAAACGGACGGGGGGACAATTTGGAGAGCACTGATTTTATAAGCTGGGGTTTGGAGCTTCCATCCTCTCACATAGGAGGTGTGAGCAGAGGGACGGGAGTGAGACAGCGGGGTGGAGGGAGGGAGGGGGAGTTGGCCTGCACCTGGAGTCTGAAACCCCAGATGGGGAGCAGCAAGTACAGCTCCTGGCCCGGGGGCCACACCTCCATCCGCACAGTGTCAACTACAATAAATCAGTGTGTTTGGCCACAGTGGTGACTGACGTGCTGCTGGTGGGTTCAGTGAGACTGAGCCAGACTGTCACACAGCACTGCCCGGGGGACATTCAGCATGCTGAGGGAATGACAATCTTGCTCTCTGGGGAAGTGTTCCACACTCACACACAATACTAGCGAGTCGATAAGTGTGTATATTCCTTTATCCAAGCTAATGTAATGGGTGGAAGGGGTTAAATATGAGGTTAGTAGCTGACAAAGTCTAAAACTAAATTAAAAAACTATGAGCAGTATGACTGATCTCTCCTTTGTTGTCTTTCTTTGTTGTTATTTAGACAGCAGTTTCTCTGTGATAAAAGATAAAAGCAGTATGTCACAGAATTAAAGTTCAGATGTTTATTCCACTAACCCTAACCCTGATGATAAACATTTGTAAGTTGCACAGCACAGAAACAGATGATAACAGCTTGAAAGTGAGGTGACACAAAGCTTTTCTGTTCTGCTGTGACTCAACCGTCTCTGTGGAGGCAATAACATTTCAGTTCACAGACTGAAGACAGCCTTCACTGGTCACTGCACTGCATGGGGATTGTGCACAGCCAACTAATATTCCATAAAACTGAAATGTCAGACACTCACAAAGTGATTATCTTACATGATGGGAGGTACGTGACCTTTCCTTTGAAGTGAGGAGAAAAGTCCACAGGTCTTTCTCTTCCCACTGTCTTCTCCAGTCCCTGTGCCTTACTTTAAATTGTAGTTTCAGGGTTAGAACATTTAATGAGTGTGTTTAGCAATATACAACCAAAGATTAAACACTTATGGTTGCATAGTGATAACCACAATCCCTTAAATCAGCAAACACAAACACAATGGTCATACATTTATATCAGCCCCGGTGAGTGAAAGGGTTTTGTTCCTCTGCTCTGCAGTAACATTGCTACTAAAATAATGCAAGACGTGTATAAACTGAATGTATGTAAGCTGTCCTCTGTCCGCCAGAACAGCTTACAGTGAGTTTGAGCTGGATTCACTGTGGGGGGCATGTAGAGGTCACTCCTGCTACATATGGCAGAAAAGAAAACTGTTATCATCATATTTATTTATTTCTTGACTTGAGACTTTAGAGTTTGTAGGGATAAACTTTAAAATGAACATATATGTAGCATAACATGCTGATTAAGTGAAGGACAAAGTAAGGAGTATATTACACGACCATTAAGTTAGGGAGTCCATAAAGAATTAAGTTGAAGGTTGACGATCTAATAGTTGCTTTGTGGTGAACATCATCTTCCTCCGAGGTCAGGGACACTTCATCTACAAAGGGACACCCGGAAAGGGAGTCATTATATTTGAGGGTAATATGGAACTGTACTTACATAAAGAATTAAATGTACATGCAGTAAAAACAAGAAACAGAAATATGTGTAGGGCTACAGTACCACAATCTAGGATCTCTGTGCTGTGACGGCCCTCTTTCCTTAGGATGTGGACTGTCTGTCCAGAGCTGAGTCCAACCCCCAGAAGATCTACAACGCAAGGTGTAACATGCAGATTGTATAACGAAAGCAGCAAATAATGTCAACAGTAGCAGAAGTACTGATTGTAGCAGTAACCATAGTATATTGTTGGTTATTTGTGTGTGTGAGGAAACCTACTGTCCATGAAAGCAGCCATATTGCTTGTGTTCCTCTGAGCTTTGCTGTGCCACTGGTTCAGAACCACGCTGTTGACCCCAGTCACGCTGAGAAGTACAGCTGTTTCCAGGGGTTTCTCCAGGGCGAGATGTTCCAACCTGTCAAACAACAACAAGTCAAATATCCTTGCAAAGTCAAAGGGTTCAGTTGTTGTGTAAGTGAATCAAGCAACACATGAAGAAGTTATAGGTCCATGAGAATTCACTGAATAAAGCAGACGTTACCTTTTTTGCATGTCAAGGGTCGACTGACGGACAGCACTGGCATTGTTCTGAACCAGGTCAAAGATTAGAGCCATACGACACCCTGGAGACAGAAAACATCCTGATTAGATAGAGATAGACACTTTAAGTGAACAATATAGATAGTAATAGCTGATAAAAAGAGAAATGTGCCACATTTTGAGATTGTGGGCTGAACATTAAATATAATTATGAATGTCAATCAAGTAACACACGGTGTGGGATGTTGTCTTAAATTAGATTAAGAACCCAGATAACCAAGAAACACAAATCTGCCACTGGCTGCACTTCTCATATTCTGACAGCCAATTAAAAAGGAGATGTCCAGCGTCTTGTGAAGTAACAGCTGGATTTCAAGCCATGGTGTCAGTCGCACTATAGTTAGCAGCACTAAGGCCGGGCTAGCGTGTGGCACATATGTCTCGCCCGCGGTGGTGCAAGGCCAACCTGACACATTGTCTATCACGATACAAAACGTCGCTCCATCCTTAGACAACCTTTGTTCGAGGGAGAATTCCAGGAAATACGAAGGGAACAAAGGGAAATGTAACATGTGACGAGATGAAAGGTGATTATATCGGTTCAAAACATCACAAGGGAGGGGAAAGACCACAATGTGACTGATCTAAAGGTGGCTGACAATGTAATGTAATGTGTGAAGTACTAATCATGTGATGTTTGAGTGCAGCCCTTTTAAATGTGTGTCACAAACAACCAAACATTACTGTATTTACATTTAATTTACAGCCTTTTTAACAACTTAATAGGATCCGTCATTAAAATTTAGATTCATCGAATTCTGATTTGATGTTCAGGGTTAAATTATTATCACAAGCTCTCAGTGAAGCTATGAGACTGATGCAGCAAGGATCCAATAATACAATCCCATTGATTTCACACTGCAGAAGAGACTGTTACTATAAATACTCGTGGAAGAGCAGATTAAGCGTATTAGACCTTACATAAGCAGCAAACAGCTCCGCTCCTATTCTCCATTATTCTCTCATTACTTTAGCTTCATTTCAAAGGATTCATATAGAACCACTGAACTCTGACAACAGTATTTACATAATTACAGCTGTGCGGTACCTGACAGGTCAAGGACTGCTAGTTTGGCAGGTGGAACGTTGGCCATGAAGCGCTCCATCCCTTGGTAGATGAAGGCACTGCACCCGGACAGCAGCTGCTCCGTCTCAGGCAGACTACACACACACACGAATACACACACGCACGTAAGGATTAGTGCGTTAGAAATTATTATGTATGTTGCGAAATATCAAATATAGGACAGACAGACAGACAGGGTGCAATTTTCTGGAAGATTATTTCAGTGAGCTTTGTTCTTAAAGGTTTATTCTCTACATAAACTTCTAACCTGCCCATGAAGCCTTCCCAGAGGTTGGTGTACGGCCGTCTGTGGGTCTCCAGAATATTCTTCATCTTCTCTGTCAGACTGGTCCCTTCTGTGTCAAACAAGGACAACACATGCCCATGAAAATGTCCACTAGTCTCAGGTGTAAATTGGACTGATACAAGCTTTAGAAAGTCCTGTCTAGCATTTTGTTAAAAAACCTGACGGAACCTTTTTAGACACTGTGTGCTTTTTGACAAAGCACACAGTGTCGAGAACATTTATTACTGAATTCCAGCTTCGTGAGGACTCGTGTCGCTCTTCTGGTTAAAAGGAAGATAACATTTTTTTGACAACCTTGTGTTCTATTGTTTGGGCCATGTTCCAATCACTAATGGGCAATTTGAACCCGGCAACTAAATTACTGAACCAATGGACAAGCAATGTTCACAAAGACGTAGAAAAGTGATTGCACACACACACACACACACACACACACACACACACACACACACACACACACACACACACACACACACACACACACACACACACACACACACACACACACACACACACACACACACACACACACACACACACACACACACACACACACACACATTCATTGTACTAGACGTTCACTTACCAAAGTTGCCTTCGTTGTAAGAGTCGACAATAACTTGAGAATGTGCGTTAAAGAACTCTACTATATCAACACAGATCAATTTGCCAGTGTAACACACGAAGATGGATGCAGACATTATATCAATTCGACAAAACTGAACATTTAAAAGCTAAATCCACAAAAAGGATACATTTGAAGTTACAGGTGTCCACTGGGAAGGTGTTCGGAGGCAAGGTACGGGCCCCGGGTTTCTGGGTAAACAATACATCAAAATGATTACAGCTTCAGCAAAGCACAGTTGAAACATAATCCATATATAAATACAATTTATATGAAAGGCTGAAGATTTTAAGCAGAATAGACAGACGAAAGGAGTAAACAGGAAGGGGTTGGGGGAAGAAAGAAACATGACAGGATAAATGTTCTGACGAGTGAAATATGATCTTTATGAAACCATATAAGGTAAATGATTGGAAAAAAAAAAACATTTAAAAGGAGAGGCTGCAGGAAGTTCAATAATGAGTCATGCTGACAGCAGGTAAAAGTGATATTGCCCCGTGTATCTGGCAGGCCCAGATTAATTTACTGATCTCACGCACTTTGATGGCTTCGCTTTGATCTGCCTTCCCCTTAGTTGCCTTGCCACCTTTAGACTTCTTCTTCTTGTCACTTTCAACTGGCACAAACGGGAAACAGAAATTAATGCGTACACTTGTCTGAGGGCTAGATTACGCAGCACAAATATGAACTTCACTTTCCCATAATTTGCAAAGTCAAAGTGACATTTATTGGTAAATGAAGGACTGTTCTAGTTTCCCCCTGTCGCTGCGTCATCAGTTACACTCTGCTTGTGTAAACCACAATATGGAGTCAGTGTCAATTCAATCCAAAGCCAAATGACTTAATGTGGAAACCAGTCTAATAATGCAAATGAACAAATATCTATAGTAATGTCGCCATCTAATCCGAGTTTTTATTTTTTTGAATTTCCGGTTATAGGACAGAAATCAAATTCTAAAAACGTTTCAACATCGCACAATCAAAATCTCATTGATAACATGCTTGTCGTTTAAAATCTCTAATGAAGTCAGCGTTGGTGTTTCGGAGCATTTGACACCAATAATCAAAAGAGATATTTGCTTATATTCAAATGTGACACATTAGAACTCCGAGGCATAATGAAATCTGAAGCAGCTTGAAGAGATACGAACACAAAACGCAAACATTTCCCACCTGAGGGCAGTCTTTTCATATTAATGCTAATTTATCCTGTACATATTTCATGCAAAGCGCTGCGCGGCATAATAAATAGCCCTTTTCAAACATGGTTTCAGGCACTACATCTTGTTGACATATGGTAAACTGTAAATGTCAAAATTATGGTAATTCTCTTCACAGTTTTCCAGTGTTATCATCCCTGTACACACACATACACAAAGAGCAAAAGCATCCATGCCCCCAAACCAACTGGACTATTTACTAAAGAACCGTAGTAGACTTACAAATCAAACCTAGAGAGTCAAGAGATGGACCCAAAGTCATATCAATGCATTTGAATAAGGTTCATCTAATCTCAAACCAACATTTAGGCTGATAGATTGTTAATAGTAATGATTGGTATGGGTCACTTTCACCTAAGTAAGTCACCATAGAACAATATAACACCTGCTTGTCATTGTATTTATTTTTCTATAGCGTGAAAGAGTCCATTTTGGTTGAGCTTATACCTTTGTGTCACAGCTCTGCACATTTCAAGCCAGATTGGACCTGGGGAAGAAAGACTAAATCACATTTCCCTGCAATATCCCCCCACCTCCATGTAACACGACTCGATTACCAAAGCTCTCGGCGAGGCACGGGCAGCAGTCGTGACACTAATGCGGCCAAGCAGGCACGAAGAAATGGTCTCAATTATTGGCCACTCCATTTTAGCCAAGTACGCCATACTTCACGGATGTCTGCATGAACTTCTACATGCCAACAGGATGTGAAATGACCTTTCCTTCCTCAACAAATTCCATTTCTATGGATCGCTGCCTGCAGTGTACAAATCTTAGCTTCAGCAAGTGTAATCCATTACAAAGAATAGGATGAGGGATTCTGTGAGGCAAACATCCAGTCATTCTCTCACAAGCCTCTTCCTTTTTACCTATGACTGAATGGTTTCTTAGAAATGGCAGATTTTAGCATGCGTGTGTGTTTATACAGTCTATACATACATACACAAACCGCTCAAGCGCTCGCACTCTCTTTGCTTTGACTCTAATCACTACCTTACATAGTATTAGAGTGATGTGCATGCGCAAACAAGACCACTGAGGGTCTCAGTTGCATCAGAACAGATTTCACACGATCCACTGGAAGAATAGTGTCTGGTACCTTGTCCCGGTTCAGCGGGCTGGGTGCCACCGAGAAACGGATTGAGGCGACTGCGAAGAAGCTGGAGGGAGAAGTCTCGTGACACTGAGCACAGGCCTGCCTGCTGTAGGACGGACAAGGCTTCCAGCGGCAAGTCCAGCAGCTTCCTGTCTGCCAGCAACACCAAATACTCCCAAGGCTCCTTTGGAGGACTTACTGTAAACATTCATGAACACACTTTCAAGTTTACTCAAATATACTGTTGCATTTGAAGTACCGTATTAAAGAAGTAGTTCATTTCTCCAACCTCAGTTTAAAAGAACACTTGCTTTAATTAACGTGTCCTGCAAACTATATAGGTTTTATGAGTTCATTGCATAAAACTGTGTGATATATGGTTGTAAGAGTCAGAATGTATCAAGTCGCACACATGTCAGACTTTGCGATGAATATCTGCTGAGTCATCGTACTGTAACAAGCAAGAAAAGTCTTTATCTGTATCGTAACTGCACTCTATTTTGCTAGTTTGTAGCTAAAAACAACCTGTCCTGTACATTGTAAACTGTAGAACACAGTCACACACAGTCACACACAGTCAGCTACAGTGAGCGACGATAATACCTTTCGCCGATGTAGCTTTTTCCTTTCCTTTGGGTTTGGGTGTCTCAGGGAGTGATTCTACCTGACGCCTGCCGGGAAGAGATGAGGACAAGTTAGGAGAGTGATCGGGATGTGACAAAGACACGAGGTAGTGCAAAACATGAGGAGTGAAAGAAAAACTAAACTGGCAACAACGGGAGAAGATTTGTTTTACTGTGTGCTGCAATCCTGCTGCATAAATTTGTGCTATTTGATCAGTCCCAACCACAGACGCAGACAGAACGCAGAAGAACAGAAGAATTCTCAGCTTTTGAAGAGACCAAGAATATACCAACACTCAAAACTTATTATTTACACAATTCACCTGAAGCAACTGAAGTCAAACTGCGTCAGAAGTGGACATAAATAATTTTCCATATTCTGCACAATGTCTCTGAAGTCAGATGATAGTTTTTCTTCTGCAAGGGTTTTCTGTACATGGGAATGAGAAACAAAGTCATTAGACTGTGAGTATAGCACAGACACAGACATCAACCAACTAAACAATTTTAATGAACACATCACAAATAAAAAATATATGTAGTGGATTATGTAAATTAGTAAAGACGATTAAAGGTCTCCATAACAACTACAAAGGGCAGAACCTGATGCTCTTGTGGGGCTTGCAGCTTGTCCCTACAGCTGTACCATCTGGCTTCCTTCAGGAGTGCATGCCTTGTCTCCTGGCCAAAGACCCGAGTCTGTTCCCGTACAGCCAGCAGAGCCTGTGGGCAGACAGAAACCATGGCCACCCTAGAGCAAGTCGGGGGATCTGCAATATCAGAAATAACACACACAAACTGACATGTACACTTAGACATACAGTACACAAGCATTGTAATTGGTCCCTGTGAGCATCTCTTACTCTGTCTGCAGCACAATTTCTCTCTTCTAGTTTTCTCCTCACTGTCTTTTATATTTTATTAATCTGTCCCCATTCTCTGGCTATTTTTTGCACTCTTCTTCTTCAATCTTGCGTTAGACTGGTCCCGAGACAGGTCATTTGAGAGGATAATATGCTAATGAGAAGGTATGTGTGTGAGGGGGTGACATGAAAGCTGGTGTCTGGTGTCAGGCCAGTAGAAAACAGGTCAAAGCTCAGGTGTTTTTCTGTTTTTTTCCTCGTCTTCATTAAATTTGAACTTTTCATCTGCCTCACAGATAAATGTTACATGGGAACAGGAACGTCATGCGATTCCAATTGAATGCATTCAACACCGTATTTACAAAGTGTGTAGCGCAAATTGTATGCCATATAAAAGCGTTATATACCTGCACACTTATCTTATATGGTGTTCAGATCAGAAAGTGGAAAACAGGTCAGAGTAATGATTACTCCTAGTATTATTCGAAAAAACAACAACACACAGGCCCCTCACCTGCTCCCTTTCCTTTAAGGCCCTCTGTACATTCATAGAAGGCCCCATAAAGTTCTGACCTAAAAAGCAAACAAACAAAAAGATCTTTACCTGCATACAGTATAGACTTTATCAAGAGTTTAAATACAGAATCTACAAGAAAGATGCCACCCTTCTCCATGCATTTTAATTCCAAATATGAGCTCTCAGTCAGCATGTCTGACATACAGAACACTCCTTCTGCTCCACATATGATTGAACCTAATGTGCCCTATAGTCTTATACCCATGTGCAATCACATGGAAGGAGCCAACACACATAGAGAGACCCATTACCCATCCTCAGTGTGCTGAAGTAGCAGGATCCTTAAGTTAGGTGGCAGCTCTGCAAGGATATTGAGATGGCCAGGGTTGATGGTAAGATGGCTGAAGACCTGCAGACCAGACCAGACCAGTTAAAGTAACGTGATAGAGCTAAATGTGACACCATCAATAAGCCATGGGTGGAAGGGTTTGGTGACCTTGTACCTGGGAGAGGCCGTTGAGGGAGTCCTCAACCCCCTTCAACATGTTGCTGGGCCACTCCATCGGAGAGCGGAACAGTTTCCTGCGGAGGCTGAGCAGAGCTGAGAGCTGGGATGCACTGCTGTCAGCACAGGCAGAACTTAGGATCTTAGCCATCATAGCGACACTGCAGCAGCTCTGCCAATGAAACATTGGATTGATAAAGAAGCTGTCGTAAGCGATAATATCTTGGGCAAGTTCAAAGGTTTTCAAAGGTTACGAGAGGCTGAAGAAAGACAGAAACACAGTGTAAGCAGATAGAGTTTGGCGCCAAATACCTGGAACAGGGCGAGATATTGTCCTGACACTCCGGGTTCAGACTGGCCATAACACTCCATCATGTTGAAAGAGGCGTCAGCTAGGATGGAGGAAGGCAGGTTGTGTTGGAGACAAAGGGTGATGGCTTCAGATAGTGTCTTACTGGCATTGTCCAGCAGCTGTTGGACTTCATGTCTCCTTTGCTGTAGAGCGAGAAATTCTGCGTCTTCCTCGCTCTTTAAATCCTCCTCCTCCACAGGAGAGGTTTTAGAGTCAGACCAGGCCTCGTCCTACACAAGTTTAGTCCAAAATAAAATAACAATAACCATGATTAGTTAACAATCCAGCCATGATCACAGACTATGGGCCTTATTTGTGTGCATGTATAGTATGTGGGGGCCCTGACAAAGTATTACATAATCAATTCACAAACATGTCCTTCTTTTAAAGTATCGAGTTCATTTGCCTAATGTACCTTTTTGTGTCTGTCCCAGAGAGCAGAGACGTACACAGGATCTTTCTGCAAAGCCTGCAGTCTCAGGAACTTTCCTTTTAGAGCAAAACAGTGAGCTCTGGTCTCCACGTTGTCCATGGAGTGAAGGTTGATTGCAGCCAGTTGGCCCAAGAACACCTGCCCTAAGGTTCTGCACACATTGACCCACTCCTGTGCGTGACAAGGAACATCAAACAAGCTCATATACTTACAAGGCAATCAGTACTACACTACTCAGAGCCCTGCAAGCACCCCTTGTAAAACATTAAAAACAAATTTGCAAATTTCATTACAGAGTGATGCAGTGTGATGCAATCGCTTCCCAAAACAGGTGTTGACTGTTAACTACATTCAGAATGTCTAAAATTGTACTGTGTAGCACACCTGTGGAGTGACTGGAGTGCCAGGGTAATCTAACAGCTTGTTGTTGTTGCGAGAAGCCAAAGCGGTATTTTGATTCTAAATTGCATGCTTATTAGCAAATTATGCGGTAATGAATACCAGATAATTTAATCACAAAGTGCTTTACAGAAACACTATCACTCCCAGTAACTCTTTAGCTTCAGTTTGCTTGAGCTACAGAAACACTCTGCTTTAACAATTCAGTTAGTTACCTAAAGCTGCCACATTAAAAAGTAAATACTAGTCCAAAATGACAGGGAACCAGTTTTAAAGTCCCCCAAAAATACACATTCACGCTGGCTGTAGGTGGAAAGCCAACTTAAGATGATGCTGTTGTTGATACATAAGTGATAATACTATTAGAATCAGGTGCCTGTTCAACAGACACACTATGTCTTAATATTGTTAAGAATGTAGTCCAACAAGGAATCATTATGATAACACAGTTGCTTGATTTGACATAGATTGAATTAAAGTGCATCTGAGTAATGGAATGTTCTTCTTCATCAAATTGTCAAAATGTTTCTAAAAATATATATATATATATATAAATCAGTGCTAATTGGTGCAATTAAGGGAGCACACAAAAATCTAAGGATGTTTTGACATCTTTTAAATGTATAACATTAACAGGTATTAGAGGTGAAGGGTCATTAATAAATACTTGTCCTGGTTTTAAAATGCACTGCCTACCTGCTCTGTAGAGTTAAGACTGGGTAAGCAGCGTGTAAAGTCCTCTATTGCTATCTCAACAGCTGTCATTCTACAGCGGGCCAGAGCTCGGTGTTTCTCCTCAGTACACCGCTGCTCCAGCAGGCCCAGGCAAAACTCTGACAGGGACAGTCGCAGGCTTTGAAGCCTCCGCATAGGTCCTAGTCCACGACTCTAGAAGGAGACGAAACAGAGTTGAGAAATGAGAAAATATAAACAAATCATAATCACATCATGCTTAAGTTCATAAGTTCATATTTATCGTTGCTGAATTACACACATGGCATAAATATAAATGCAATGGATGCAAATGTAAATTTTAATGATGCATGAGTATGCACACAGTCTATTTTCTTTCTGGTGACTTTTGACATAGCCAGAGGTTTCACTTGTTTACCAACCAGAAATCAGAAGCCGTTTCATTCATAATCACAAATATAGCATATAAATTGCATTAAAATTGCCATCAGTTCTCAAGTGGCTGTTGAGGTGTGGGAGAGGGTTGAGATGATGATTGTAAATGTCTACATATGTGAGACACACATGATTTCAAACAGTGAGACATGATTTAATGGCAAATGAGAAATTTGGGCTATGATCTGAAAACAATGGAAGAAAACTAATTCAAGATGGAATGCAATATGATGTCAGGGTGAATGAGTTTGTCTCTGCGTCAGTCATGTAATAGACTGGCAACCTGTCAAGGGTGTACTTCTCCCTCACACTCAATATCTGCTGGGACAGGGTCCAGCACTCTATGACCCTGCACCCGATAAGAATGTATAGAGAATGGATGGATGAAATGCAATATGAAGCAAGAATTATCGCAGCGGCAAAACAAGAAAAGTTTCTTTGACTGCAGACAGTTCCTTTGAGGATGGGTGCTATAAATTACTAGGTAAGGAGCACCCTCTGCTGAGAGCACTCTGCTATGATCCACCCTTCCAGCAGTCAAATACTCACAGATTCGACCAAAAACAATCTTTTGGTGGATTTACAGGAGGCATACGAGTTGCTCAGTAAATATCTTTTCATTACTTCACTGATGTATTTTAAAGCTGCAGCCCAGTCAGAACATCTGTGACACGGAAGCCCTTGGATAACCTTGTCTGTATGAGAGTGTGGGATATTGTGTGTGGGAAACATATGGTTCTGACACTCATCTGTTGTGCATAAGTTGATGGAGGCTTTACCCGTTTGTGTCAGACCATTGTTGAGACATAAGACATAAAAGTGTATGAACATGTCCATGTACAAAAAACATATACAACTAACATTCTGCCATTTAATTTTTTAAATATTTCCTCCAACAATTTTGATTTAGTTCATCTTTACCTCCTCCTGTTGGGACAGCAGGCTCTGAACTTTCTGCACCACACGCTCCTGCAATGTGAGAGCTACCTGCATTTGAGAGAAGGCATCAAGCATGTGACGCCGTTTGTCTTCTATATTAGGAGTATGGTTGGCTAAAATCCTGTGGAGGAATAATTTATACGTTTAGACATTTCAGACATAATTTTTACATGATTGAACTCTTACAAGCTGACGTACTTACCTCAGGCCGTGTGCATTCTCTACATGGGCCTCTGCAGCATGATCAACATAGTTCAACCTAGTGAAACGAAGGGCACAATCTCCGACTGTATCACAGGCTTCCTTTAACCTCTGGACAGCCTCTGTGCAGATATTCTGCCCAGATTCAAAATCACCAATGGCTTGTATACATGCCAATGCACCTCTGTAACACAGCACAATGTGACACATTAGAAGCACACAATAATTTGTTAATATCTGTAAGATTAATGAATATCACTCCTCATCTGAATATGCTTGAATAAAGACTCTTTATATTATGACATTCAGTACATGCTTTAGAAAGACTTACAATAGCAAGCACTGAACGATTTTACACTTACATGCAAGGCAAAACTGCAGTTTGTTTTGTCTCACAAGTCTATAGTCATAACAGCGGATGACAGCAGTAGAAGCTTTTGTATGTAAGTTTAAAATGGATTTACGCTTTTGAAGGACAAGTTGTGGACAGTGGCTTTACCTCATTTGTAATGATGTAATCAGGTAAGTGACATTTGTGATTAGGTTTGTTTGCTGCTCCTGGACTAGCTGCAGAACCCCACAGCCTTTCTTTACAATCTCAGAAATCTGTGCGCAAAATAGATGATTAAAATGCGAAATGTCATATTGTACTATTACACTACATAATAAGATTAATGTATTTAAAAAGGTGGTTAACATACCTTAGTTTGTTCATCCTCGTCTTTCTGGCCTGCGATTGCTCTGACCATGATGAGGGTGAGCTGGTAGCAAAACTCCTCATCCCCACCAAGGGTTTGGGCCTTATTCAGCAGAGTCAGAGCCTCAGCATAGCTTTGTTCCTCACAAGCCAGAATGGCCAGACCAAGCAAAGCCTTTGCCTGGGTTCTGTGGTCTTCAAGCTCCTGAAAGCAGATGATGTGTGCAAGGATATTTAGCAGAATCTTCAGATCTACATCTGCAGAAATACTTCTACCTAATCTAATACAACTACCTCTAAATAGGCCTATTCTATTGTCAAAGTTTGCAGGACCTTACTTTATTCCACTCTGTCAACTCACCATAGCCACCAGGTGGGCCTCTGCCAGGAGCTGCCGGGCTGGTTGATAGAAGCCCATGCTGAGGCAAACCTCAGCCTTGTCCAGCCAAATGTCCTGAATGGACACATCTGTACTTTGTTGGCCTGACACAACCTTATCATCCACCTCAACATTCTGGGAAATCACCAGGATTAAGGTTAATTCCCATAGTAATAATAGTACATCAGTATTATCGGAAGGAAATCTACTTCCTAGAAATTCAACAGAAACCTGGGCAGCCAACACATCCTGCATGCACTGTGCACGTACACACATGTTAACAAGCATACACACTGACCTGACAGAGATCTGTGAGAAGGTCTTTTCTCCCCTGTACAAGAGCTATGACTTTTCGGCACCTGAAGTAATGAATATCATATTACAGTTCAATATAGCAAAAAGTACAAACATAAAATATTCATAGCTTAGCTGACATACTCAATTTGCTCTAGTTCATTGATGCCACTCAGTTCCTGGACCTTCATACAATACGGTGAATGTGTGTCCATGCCCAACTCCCAACACTTCTTCACAATTCTAGAAAAGAGGAAAAGGAAAGGACAAACGCGCTCATTGCAGTGGTGCTCATTGATGTGTTGAAGTATTATTCAATGCGGTGAGATGTAGATACAATATTCTTGTTTGTACCTAAGTTGGTAGAGGTCAGAGAGACTCCTGCTATCCAAAACATCATGAGCGATAGCCTCAGCTAGGTGCATTATGGGGAGTGTCAGGTGGTCGAGAGAGAGCGAGTGGAGCTCCTTTACCAATAGGTCCAGATAAAACAGGCTCTGAACAGAACAATCCAACAATTGTAGGGGAAAGAAATCAGTTTGCTGTATGAATGGCAAAAGAACATTAATAATTATTTGTATTCACTGCAATATCAGAGTAGGAAGCTCTACAATTGACCCTTCACTCCATGTTTGCTCAATTTCCTTGCATGTCTAACTTAATTTCATCATGCAATTCCACTGTGGTGGCAGATCAATACATTAATTCAAATAAATATTTAAATCTGAATAATGTGAATTCCTCCTCTGCCAACATCTAAATTTAATCTACACAGATCAATTATGAGCACTCTTCTGAACCTTACATGACATTTTGCAAACCACAGTGCAACATGTTGGTGTGCTGATGTTGCTGTCAGCAGTTCAGTCTTTGACCCTGATCATCCAGCAGATACAACCTTCGCTGTGTTGAAAACTACATCAGATGAAGCTTTTGCTGCACGGAGAAAACAGAGGGGGTCATGGATAGCCGTACCTGTTTAGTAATGTTGGTTTTATTGATACAGTGGGGGCTCGTGTTAGTGCTAAATATCTGCCTGGTACGCTCAGCACAGCAGTAATGAGCCCAGTCCTGCAGAGTGGTAGGAGGTGCCGGATCCGGGATCTGGCTTTTAGGGATTTCCTCAGGAGTAGGAGGCTGTCGATTACATGGGGGGCAGGGGGGGGAGGAAAATAATGTGTTATGATTACTGGTGTGCAATTAATAGGAGCTATAACTAAAACACAATAAATACAAACAACATTTAATTGTTGTGTAATTGTCAGCACCAGTTGATTTATTCATTCATTTTTCATTTACTAATTTTTGCAACTAATAATGTTTAGAGAGATTATCAAGACATTGATAAGGGATTAGACTTCATTGGCCATACTGATACTAAGGGAAAGAACATGAATGTGCAATATGCATAATATTCAACAAGACCAGTAAGTGCATAATTCTTAAAGAGAGCAAAATAGTACATACATTTGGGAAGTACCATATTAAATTTGAGTGGAAGAAAATTCACTGTGGGACATAAAGTAACCGTACCTTTTTTGCCTTTTTGCCCTTAACCTCTTTGGGTGCTGCAGACTCCGGCTTTTTCATCGTCAGATTGTTAATTTCACAAGCTTTCGCCATTGACACCTGCAAAGATAAATAAAACATACTTGTTCCATACTTGCATAAATAATTTGGACTTAAAGAACAGGCTCTTTCACATTATCAAAAAAGAGGATTTAACAATATTGTATTGTATTGTATTGTATAATACGATAACATATACGGTAAAACGTGTGCGTAAGCCATACCCGCCATATCTGCAGTACAAAGATGTAGGCCAGGAGTAGGTTTAACTGGCGCTGAGGTGAAGTCCTGTCTGTCATGACAGCGAGCAGAGTGTATGCTTTAACCAAGGTGTCCAGGCATCTCATCTCCGTCAGATCAGAAAGACTCTGGATAAACGACACGCCCTGGACTCCAACCATGGACTCAGAAATCACTGAACTTGTATTGCTCCTCTCGTTCATGCCCTCTAGAGGATTAGATACACATTATGCAATTAAATGTGATGACCAGGAAGTTTGTTGGGGGTTTTAGGTCAGACTAGTCATCCCAGGTTGTAACACAGACATTGTCAATGAAGGAAAGTTTTGTCAAAAAAACAAACACAGGCAAAAACAACATCTTTGGAGGAAGCAAATGAACAGATTAGTTGAATGAGTGCTACCTGATTTTGTCTCTTCAGAATTCACTTGTAGCAGGACGTCTATGGCGTACTCAATCTGGTGTTGGGCATCAGTTGCAGGGAAGTTATGACTGTAAAGCCATTTTCCAAACACTAGCAGAATGTTTGCCTTCTGCTGCTGACTCTCTGCACTCTGTGACACATATAGGATCAAAAACACAAAAGAAAAACAAAGCAACAGGTTTAATAATTAACAAAAGCAAATAAGTAAGCAAGCAAGTGCCTTCAATGCAGACAGGTTAAAAGTGCATGTTACAATGCCCAAGTGTGCCCGAGTGTACCCCCGTGTTTCAGGCTACAATGGTGACGTACAGACATAGTTGTAATAACATTCTATGTCCACAAGATGGTGCTGGAGACTTCTTAATTCTTGCCTTAGATCAGGTAAAAATGACCCACTTCACTTAATCATTACAATTCTTTTATCTAACAACCTCACAGATGACCTAACTTCAATCTACAAACTACAATGGTGTACACTGGTAGAATGGTAGAATGGAGAAAGAAAAGGTATTACCAAGAGCGTGGTAATGGAGTTCTGGTAGGCGCTCAGCTGATGGTTTATATTGCCATCACACAGCGCCACCTGGTGCCACATAAGTGAAGAGCACAACTCTCCTTCCTGTCTGAACCACTGCATGTCCTTCAGTACACTTTCCCCTCTTCGAGCTTTCAATAATATACGCTGTTTAACCAAGAATCTGTACACACACACAGAAGAAAAAAAGGTGAGAGGGAATATTCTATCTATCTATCTATCTATCTATCTATCTATCTATCTATCCACCACTTACAGTCGGTGTGTGTTGCTAGGCATATCTGTAACAGCTTTGTCCAGTAGCTGCAGATAACTCTTCCAGTCTCCTCTATCAGCGTGGATGTAGAGCAACAAACTGTAAATAGCTGCTCTCAGGGTCAGGTCATCATCTAGTCAAACAGAGAAATAAAGTATACATACATATGTTTATCAAATATTAATATGTAACCCAATGTAAGCAAGTGTACATGGAGTTCATCTCGTCCCTAGAAATGCATCTCAGCTCATGTGATGTGTACTTCACTGTCTTGGAGAGAAACACATCTTCTATGCCATCTAATATTTAGAGTCCCTGAGGCTAAGTGACCAATCAAACAGATTTTATTAAGCAGAAGGAAAACCTTTATTGAAAGCACACAAATCCACAGCTGAATCACTTCAGGGTTATTTTAGCACTTACTTGATGCTTTGGGTTTGAAACTCCCAACAGGCAGTGTCGTCAAAGCCAGACAGCCCTTTACTTTGCCCTGGTTTTAGAACAGAAGCAGTAAGGCATTAATAATTAAGACACCACAATAACTGATCGCAAACTGTTGGTGGTTTACTGTATATACAGCATTGCCCTGTATATAACCTTTCACCTTCAGAACTTACAATATTGCTGGATTCAGTTAGCTCGAGCAGCATGTTCACACAAGACAGTGTGCCAGATAAAGTAGGCTGTTGTTCTACTCATTAAGTGTTGCAGAGAACAAACAGAGAAGAGTCTGCATTATTCACTCAAGCTGCCTTTTCATGATGGATTTTAAAAATGTGTTTCATCATTTTATTCATTATAATTATTATTATTATTCAATAGTTTGTATCTTCATGACAGGATTGCGTTTTTATAAGCAGTACTGGGGGGGGGTGTGTTCATCTGCTTCACAATCTCAAAGTAGGACATAAAAAAGAAAGAAAGAACGCAAGAACGAATGCAAGAACGAAAGAAAGAACGAAAGAAAGAGCCTTCTGCAGCTATAGGCTACATAGCATCACTAATTATACCCTCCAAAGAGAGGCCTCCATATACTATCGTGCAAAATCCACTCCGGCTCTTATCATTGTGCGTGTGAGAAATAGATAGAGGGATTCATAGACTTACTTGCTTAGTGCAGGTATGAAGAACACATAGGATCTTGTCCAGGGGCTCTTGGAGCTGACATCTTCTCCCCGGGGTCTGTGTCAGAGGCAGGCATGTGTTCCAGTAATGCCCAGCAAACGTCAAACAGAGCTTTAGGTTTTCAGCTTTCTCTGCATAGCTAGAGATAAGAAAAGGAAGGAAAGAGATCAAAGGCAAAAATCAAAAATACAATATATAATAGAATAGATTGAGAAATCATTTTAAAGCTCAGGTAAAGTGTAAATTGACAATGAACAGCACCTGACACTCGACAGGAGCACTTTCAGAGCCTCTCTGTAACTCTGGAGATCTCCGCAGGATTCGTGAGCTAAACTCAAACCCCTTGCACATGCTGCACTGCTCAGCATTTCATTCACTGCTGAGGGGGGATACCTGAGGATACAAGGAAATTAATTATCAATCAAATTCTCTATCAATCAATCAACCAAAACCCGAGAAAATGTGTTCAATTTAATTTGAAATTTGCAGATTCAAGCAGAATTGCCAGAGAAAGCAGTGCTTCTTTATTAATATCAACTGCAATGTTACGTGAAACACACAAGGTGTCACCTCGTCCCCATAGAATGAAAACAAATTCAGCCCCACCTGAGTGATAACATAACAAAGCTGACCCTGTTATTTCCCAGCCTCTCTTAGTGCTTAAAAGAAATACACTTACAAAACATGAAGCATGCTTTTAAGGCTCTTAGCTGCAGGGTTTTCCAGCTGCAGAGCTCTTTTGGTGCAGAGTAACACCAAGTTGTGGTTGTTTGCATCATGGCAGAAGGTAGCCAGCTGGCTCCACACCTGAAGCTCAACCAGGGCATCGGTCCAGCTGCACTCAGACGCCTTCTCTACCAGCTTAAGGGGAAGTAAAAGAATTGGACACCAGGAACATGAAAGTGGCCATGGAAAGGAAGTGGGATAGTGGGAAATGGGAGGAGGAAGAGAAAGATACATAAACAAAGATGGGGGGAGTTGGGAGTGTGAATCAGGGGATTAGGAAGAGAATGTAAACATGTGAAGGGAGGTAGGTAGAAGGTAGAAAAGCACTCAAATAGAGCTACGCACTGTGGAGAGACTGGGAAGAGTGAACTGCATCTGTCCTGGGATCCTATTGCACTGGAACATCTCCACTCCAAGCAGCACATATGTCATAGCCAACACTTCCCCATTCACACACTGACAGTTGGGGGAAAAGAGCAAATGCACAAAGGAAAAGATTGTACAGTATCCTTTCATGGTAGTCTAAATATACAACAACCCCTTATATTTAATTATACAGAGGATATGTGTATATTACTATTTGCTTATAAATTTTACATGGAACTGCAGTATTATTATCATATGTGGCCCGAATGCTACTGAGATGGCCTTGTTGATAATGTATGACTTCCCATTGTGAGGAAAATGGGCTGATAAATGATTTATTGTCTGCAATTAGGAGATACATCTTATTTATATTAATGCTTCATTTCTAAATCTGCATGGCAGGAAACAGACCTTAAAGCACACAGCAACACAGAGAGGACTAAAGTAGGATGGATAATTTCTCGGCTAACATATGGTTGTAGAACGATGTTGACTAATCACAGCCCATTTAAGTGACAAAGTGCTTTCCCAACATTTCCACTCGGCGTCGGTGAAGGAAAACAGTTGCGCAAATTTGGAGATGATCACAGAACAACGTGCAGAAAATAACACCTGCGTCATCAGGAAGATTAATATACCACCTTGTCAATGTCAGACATTATATGACCATACCGTGAGTACAATGTAATAAAGAATAGGCTATTAACGTTACATAATTATGTTGTGACAATGAGCCATACGGTTGACTAAGTGGATATTCACTCTCGCTCATATTTCACATACATATTATGACTTGCGCACAATGTTGTGTGTAGTACTTTGAAATACTATTTAGGTGCTTAAACACTGCAGCCATACAGTAGACTTTTTAGGATGGTAAAATGAAGAGAATCCTACCTCATCACCAGTGTCCATCTTTGTAACAATCTGCTCTTGCATCGTCCTCTTGATTTGCACCCATGTGTCCAGTACCTGTTTCCTTGCTACGATGGGGACACTCTCCTCTGGGAGGTTGCAGTTGGATAAACGAAGGGCGTAGTTACAAAGCTAGGAGAAAGTATAGAAAACAACATACGAGCATGATTCCATCAGCTATGGTTTACTGTAAGATTAGCACCTGAGAACGAGGATTGCTTACCACTGTCACCTAACCATAAACCCTATTAAAAAATTGTACTTTCCCAGGTATGGCTTGACCATATGGATATAAATGCTTAATGCCATGTAGCTGCTGTAGACTTTCAAAGGCGATAGTCACTGGACTCGTTGTAGCCCAAGGCCCCTTACCAGACTGTTAGCTGCAGAATGTGATAAAACAGATTTCACTGTTCACGCAGAGTTTGTTGAAGGCAGCAACGCTGTTTGGCCTGCTGTAATGTGGGCTCTTTTATCAATACTTAAAGTTGAATGGCTCATTTCTTTCCCCTTAAATAACAACCAAAAATATGTTTAATGTTTTAAAATGAGAGAGGCAGGTAGGAAATAGGATTTGATAGTAAGGGCGGCTGACAGAGAAATAACACTTTGTACCATTGTACAAAGAAGCCAAATCAAAACTGTTACATGTGATTGTGAACATGAATGTGTATCGGTGCAGAGTGGAGTCAGACGTGAACGCTTGTAAAGAGCAACATGTATCCTGAGAGTGATCCAACATTCTCTCTATGATGACTCATCTCGGGTGATTTCATATAAAGGACCCGAGTGCCCTCAAAATTCTAAAGTGAAGATGCGCACAAATGCACGCTCAAAAACACACACTCTGAGGCATGAGGCCCGGACAATACCCGAGTCGGGATGAAACTGCTTATTATTGTCAACATCTATCTTCAAACTTCCCATTTGTTCCACAAAGAAAATTCAGTCTCAAATAGATCCTCTTAGGGCAAATGGCAATGCTCCAATTTCCAGCAAGTTGTTTTCTCTGGATACAGAATAGATCTTGTTACTTTCATTTTAATACATTTCAATAGAATCTTTCTACTGCAAATTGGACCAACAAAAATGTTTTTTCAAATCGGAAACTTTTCAGCAGGACTCCAACTGGTTTCTGCAATGTTAACTGAAGTTGACTTGCTTTAGAATCCAGAACTTTATGACTTTATGACCACGAGTTGTTTAATATACCGAGGACAAAAATCAATTTGTTCAGGGCTTCTTGGCTGTCTTGTCTCTGAAAATAAGAAAGGACCTCTACCAAACCAGTGGGAACCTAAGCAAGACATTTACGATGTCCTCTGATCATAAACTAATGAAACACAAATGTCTCTGAGAGAAATGGTTCTTTACAATTTGTAATTTTGTAATCCATCATTACTGAGCTGAGTTGTGACCCTTTCGAATAAATGTCATGTATTTGCAAAACATCAAGAAGAAAGAACTCATATTCTATCATATCATCAAAACAGCCCAACACAGGTACAGACAGGTGTAGAATTCACCTCTCATACACACACAGGCACAACCACACACACACACACACACACACACACACACACACACACACACACACACACACACACACACACAAACAAACAAACACACCTCTAGTGCCTTGTGGAGATCCTGGAGGGGAACCCTGTTTGTCTTCTCTGTCCCTTTCCCTGCAGTGCTTTTACCACTGCCCCCTGCCTTGCTGCTGTCTGCTCTATGCAGAGGTCGGATGAAGCCTCGGGCCACAGCAGTACACAGCAGCACTACCAGTGTGCGATCCCTGGAAGAAACACAACATAGAGAATGTTGGAGACTGCCATAAATTGACTGAAATTTGACATTCCTCCCTCCTGAAAGTATGATGACATATGGGCAAGATGTATGTTGGAGGTCACCCAATCACATTGTTACGGAAAACATCAATGAAAGACAACATTTACGATTAATGCTGTTTGGTTCATCTTCTTGAAAGTTCAGAGCTTTTTTCCATTGTCAAAAATAAGAGCAGACCTCATGCTGCCTCTTATTCTGTGACTGACATGCAACACATTGAAAGTTATTTAAAAAATATCTAAAAAGTCAACTTGTAGGATACCCAATATGACATTCTGAGGACAAGTTAACATTTTACTGTTATCAGCTGAAAAATAATGACTTTCACATTTTGCCAGAATTTCAGGTCTATCTATCACTAGGCTGATGGAACTCTTTCAAAACCCACTGAGTAATTTCAAAATGTATATTCATCAGTCTCAAAAGAGCTACGCCGTGTTTTCTGTTACTTAATTACTTGAAATTACATTTTGTAATGGGTTTAAGGCCAATGCCAGCAATATTTTGGGTCAGACATGTCAACACAATAAATTAATGACACTGAGTGAAAAGTTGTTGAGAATATAATTTCATACCAACACAGACATCCAATATTTCAACAAAATCAGATCCTCAGTTAGTGCTTAAACACCTCAAACTTTAGAAACTCAGAATGTGCAAGAATTAACAGGATTGCAACTTACTAGAGCCTATGTATGTTTATGGTATGTGTAGGTTTTTGTTTTATTATTCAGTGGTCTAATTGTTATTTCAGAATAATTTGTACTCTTTAAAATTGAAATCATGGGACAAACCACTTCTATCACCAACTATAAGCAAACAGATCCAGGCCTACCCAGTGTACTCTGTTCTTTGAAGCCTCTCAACCACTTTCTGGAAAGTGGGAAGAAGGCGCCGGTGCGCCCCAGCAGCCAACCAATGGTTGTTGTAGTTCCACAGGTAAATGGCTGTATTCACCACCAACCACGGCTCCTCGATTTTTGCTCCCAGCTCAGCTGCTCGCAGAAAGTTGGAGGTGGCGTAGGCAGACAGAGCCTTGATCCAATCTCTGGAATGACACAGGTTGCGACGTGGAGAGCAGGGAAGGGACATTAGAAGTGTTGTGTGTGTGTGTGTGTGTGTGAGAGAGAGAAATGGGGCGAAAGAGAGAGGGAAGAGAAAGAGAGAGTTATATAGAGCTTTTTTTATGCGAGCATCCATTCAGTCAAATCTGGAATTTTCGACCCATTTTTACCCAAGTCATAATTTTTGTAATGGTCCTATACAGTATGTGCTGATTTTGGATGTGCGATAAATTTTAAATGAAGTTAAACACAATGATTTTTCAATTTAAAGCGTAATGTGTTTTCACCTATAGACAACCCAGTGTGGATCCGCTACACAAATACCGCTCTCCTCTGGGGGAACCGCCGGGCTGTTAAGCTGCACCCCCTCTGTCTGCAGCATTTCGATTGTGGCCTGAGCAAGACAGAAAACAATCTATAATTATATGAACGACTTCCTGTTCCAAACAAACCCACAACTGCGAGACAATTAAGACTTCCCGTTGCCGAAATGGATAACAAATATCTCTAGAGCCATTGAAGGTAAGCTCTAGCAGAACAAAGAAAACTGAAATGAATGTACTCCAGTGTTTGACAACGCAGTTTAAAAAAAAAAGGAAAGTGGCAATTGTCATCCCAGTGGAAGATAGGTGCCTTTATCTTCCGTGTATCAAAGAACAAAGAGAGAGGTACATGACAGCCGAGAGACAGTCTGTCTCAGGCAGTTTTGTGGAGGGTCATCTATATGTTGTTGATAGTTGCCTCTGTTTTCTTCAAAGAGCTGTCAACTTTATATCTCAATGGACTTAGAGGTAGAGGCTTGATGGTTAGTGTAATAATAGGATCAAAGCATTCGCATCTATCTCGTGTGCTCATTGAAATTACATAATGTGTCTGTTGCAAGGAATTTTCATGATCAAATCTGCACCTCTTCAATCAACACAAAATATGTGCAACTGGGTGACATCACAAACAAAGTATTGGTGCGTATTTTCAGTTTCAGTTTCACACACTTTTGTCTGTTTTGAACAAATCAATCAGGTAGGAACAACGTGGAATCAAGAAACGGCCAAAAGAACACAAACCTCAGCATTGATAAAGCAAATTTCAGCTAAAATCCACAACACGTCCTTTGAGGTATCATGACGAAGTTCTTTTTGGTTCTCCTTCTTCGAGGACGGACGTTCTAGATTGAATAAACACAGTTTACACTTTGGGGTTGACCTCAAAATTTGTAATATTTGTCTTTCAGTCTTTGGATCATTTCCCATGCCTTACTGTTTGTCGGAGAAGTTTTCCATTTTCCATCATCATAAAGCAAACAGAATCGGCAAGCAGCTCTGCACACATCCCAAACATTGTGTTTCCTGGCTGTCTTCACTAGTGATGCCCACAGGTTCACCCTGGAACAGTCAGGAAATGAAAGAAAATAGAAAAGTATTTCTGAGGTGTGGAGGTCAGGGGGTAAATTCTGTAACATCACATGACGGGGGGGCTGAGTTGGTAAAACATTCATTGGCCTCTAACATTCAGTAAAACATAAACCACTCACCTCTCTATTCTGCTGCCGCCACCCCCTTTTCTGGCCAGGTGTCCATCCACCTTCATTACAAATTCAGCGTGATGCTCAGCCTTAACGGAGAGCTGAGTTGCTGGGTCAGATCCAAGACTGCCTACAGGAAATAGACAATTGTTGGAACATATTTTACATCAACAACAACTTTTCCAACACTGCTGGGAAGGCTTCTTCATTTCTAAAATGATAAGGAAATCAAATTGTCTGGCTAGTATGCATAACAAACAACCTTCCATTTTGTTGAACAACTTTTTAAGCACACTGTGTTTTTAATTCATACAATGAGGAACAAGAGTGCTCTCATCCGCATAGGGAGGATGTTGTCCTTTTCAGAAAGTTATCATTTCCATCTTCAACACTTTAAAGTAGAGATGTCACTGACATCAAATGAGAATAGAAACTTATGAATAAACCATCACGAAACAAATCACCATTAACTGAAATGGCAGGAAACTTTCCTGATTTATATTCGGATCCATACAGCACCTAGGACTCTCGAGTTTGTTGAAGGAATTTAATTATGCAGAGGTCTATGCTCTTGATTGAAATGTTTTAAAAAAGCAAATGCTCCAGCACCTGTGCACTCACCCTCAGAGCTCTTTTACACACATACTCTCGTTGTTGAATGACTAAGGGATAATGCAAAATTGTCTGGAATTAATTTGTCTAGTCTCATTGGTTATAATGTGGTCTTTGAAGCTCAGAACTCAGTGATTAAGTGTCTTTATCTTGGGTATAGTTGAGGTCTACAGACAAAAACATGAAGGACCTCTTGAGACTCAGCAGCCCTTTGACTTGCTGCCTGGGGCAAGTCCATCCCCGGCATCATTAGAACTATTGAACGCTCATTTCATTTCAAGTGCACATAGGGCTGAAATGATACTGAGATCCAAAGCCTCAGACCAATCACTGACCTACTGCACATACTTTATGTGGCTTTGGTATGAACCACACTGGAGAATGAAGAGAGTGAAACTGAAGAGTGAAAACTGAAATGAAAGAAGAGAATTCTCTACATGTGGAGGTGTCTTCTGCATCCAGCACCATCTGGAAAGCTTCAGGGGCTAAAAGGAGGCCCACAGCAATCAGGGTGGAGCGACTGTCCGTCATATCTTGGGGTTGCACGTCTTTGGCCTGATAGAAAAAGTGAGAGAAGGCTTTGTAATTATTTCCAATTTTTGGCACACCAGTTCCCCATTTTCCACATTTCTTTACTGAATATTTGCACAGAGAGGGACTGCACTTTAAATTTTATTGTATACACACAATGACAATAAAGATATTTTATTCTATTTTCTTTTTGAAGTTGAATTGAAGTTGCACACCTCATACCATCACTCTCTGATGGAGGTCAGAATGAATCATTATCGGATTATTCAGAATTATATGATAACTCTAAAAATCATGTGGCAACTCATGTTGGGGGATAGATTACTCCTGACATTTGTTGTTCCAATTTCTATCTTATGGATGATAGGTGGACAGATGTGTTTTAACATAAACAATGCTTGTCTTGTGCAGCTTCAAAGAAAGTTATATATACGACAAAGAAGAGCAGAATACCTGTTGCATAAGCATAGCAGCTTTATCCTCAACCCTGGAGGGGGTTTGGTCGAGCATCCCTCTTAACTGCAGTCGGTGGATAGCTGACGCAAGCCGCTCTTGTTGTGTCCCCTTATCCAGCAGCACGGCTTTCTCAAGGTGGGTCATAGATGCTTCAAGCCGTCCCTCCTCCTCTTCAATTGCTGCCAGCTCTGAGTGGACCTGACAGCGCATCTCAAGGAACATGCTGTGAAAAAAATGTACAAATGTGTGTAACACAAACAAACAAACAAACAAACACAAATCTCAGTGCATACAAGTGACCAAAACACCAACCTAAATGCCAGCTCTTAATGATCGTGCAAGTGCTACAATCAAAGCAAATAGATGAATGTACTGCAGATTTGTAAAGAGTTCTTATTTGGACCATAAATGTAACGTATAAATGAGACATGTCATTCAGCTATCCATGGTGCCACACTTTAGTTAAACAAAACTATATCATTCCCAAATTGTACAGAATGACAAACCATATACACAATGAAGTGCAGATTTGCCATAACACATTGACACATAATCATTTAACTGAAGGTCTGGTGCACCTTTGTATGTCCTCCAATACTTGGGACACCCTCAGAATCGCTGTTTTGACACGTCGCTTGAGGTTGTGCTGTAAAAGGGGCAGGCAAAAGTTCCACTGGGTGGCACAGGCAGCTTGCATGGCCTGCGGGTCACCCTCTCGCACTGCAGTCTGGAGCAACTGATCCAGGTTTCCAATCTCCTTCAGCTGGGCCTGTGGGATAACAGTTACGGGATGGTAATCAACATTTTATGACAGCTATCATACTTCAACAGGATTTGGTGATAAATGAGATCACGTGATCCCATTTCCCAGTCGAATTTAGTTCTCGCCAGGATGGAAAACCTCTCAAAACTATATGACAATTTTGACAATTAATCACTAAATTGATGGATTACTTTTTTTTGAATTATTCTTAGTTAGTGGTCTAATGACAGGGAGAGTCACCACATGTTATGATACTGAGAATAATTCACATATATGATAGAGTACCTCCACATCGGCTTTGGAATACTCATTTATCTTCGCCTGTTTCTTGAGGAGGTTGAGTTCACAGTTGACACACTCCATTATAATGCGTTCGCCAATAGTCTGAAACGACATGCAGATATGACTTCATGACAGAGTTCAGCAATGCATGGATGAATGAGAAAGAGAATGTGACATACAACCAAAGAACCATATCATATTCCATGCCAAAATGATCATGTTCAGGCAATGTTGCTTCTTCTTAATAATTCTGCTTGAGACAGTATAAGAGTAATGAGTATATGAGAGTTTAATTTAAAGAAATACACACAAAAATACAATCCATACTGCTGAGAGTAATACAAAATACACTACGTTTACGTTGTGATTACAGCTAATTAGTCCCATCTCTTGACAAGTACTTATGAGAGAGAGTTGACATGTTCAGTAACAGCTTAGAGGCAAACTTCTGGATGATGCTCTGAGTGAATTATGGTTACTCACAGCTTCTCCTGCTGACTTTAGCTCTTTCAAACACTTGGCAGCGACTTCCTGATGCTTCACTTGCAACGCCAGCAGAGCCAACTCCAGGAGGAAGGCAACTCTGCAAATCCAAGATAAAAATGTAATTTATATGATTCACAACACTGTTCAGTACAGTGATCTGAGTCTTGTGCTGCTCTGAGATATCCACACGTGTTTTTATTGTGATGTACGATACCAGAAGGAGACTGAGGGCAACGAACAGAAGCTAGAGATTAGATCAGCACAGTTTGGGGTCACAGACCTGTCAGTTGCGGGTATCGGCGCTGGGCTCGGAAGGGGAGCTGGTGTCAGGGATTGAACACTTGCTTTAATAGGATCCACCAGTAGATCGAAAATCTCTTCAAGCTTTTCAGAATCCTCTTTCTTTCCCTCATCTTCCCCGCTTTCAACCAACCTGCTATTGACAAGAGGAAGAGGTGTCTGTGCACAATATTATAGATATGCTTATGCATGCAGCAGAATGCATACATCTACTGCGTATACACACACCAAACAGAGCAGAAACCTCAGGCAATAACCTATATATTCAAGGGGATGGTTAGGTCTGGATGAGTCATGCTGCTGATGCTTATGGCTGTACTTGAGAGCTATAAGGAGCCCTGACATGCTGAGCACAAGCCTGCAGAAAGAGCATGTGGGTCGGGCCTGGATTTGTATTCTGCCAAACCATTAAGCACATTGGACTCGAAATGTACCCAGGCAGCCTGAAAGACTTGCACTACACGACACCAGCAGCTAAGCTGAGCCTAAAGGTTGAGGATTAAGAAAACAAGAAAATTAAAGTGCAAGTCATATAACCTACAACATTATGCCAAATAAGAAAGATATTATAAAATCACCTTGTTGAGGTTTGCTAGTTTGGATTAAATTATAAGCTTTTTTCTGTGACATTTCCTTATGTATTTGTTAAGTAACACAGTAGCATTCAAATACATACAATTTGTTCAGAAAGAATACATCTGTTTTTTGAAACATCATTGGAAACCTTCCTTACTTTTTAAGTTCCTGTATTTTGTAAATGACTGCTGAGGCATTGGAATCTCTGGTCAGTTCATCGACATCATTCTCCAATAGCTTGTGTCGCATCTAAGGAGAGAAGATGACATAAGGAATCACAATTTATCTGGAGAGTTCAATGCTGAATCACTACTGGAAAAGTGTTCAACCTGATGTCTACGTTTATCATACTACCACACTGATACACGTTTGATTTCTGAATGTTTAAAACTGTTTACCAGGAAGGTAAATAACTTTGGATAGAGATGTGGGGTATTTGACTTGATGAATTCTTCTGTAACTCTGGCAAAACTGCAAGCATCCTCCATTTTCCCAGAGTCAACGATGCATTCAACCAGGTGCCTGAAAAGAAACAGAGCAGATTATACAGATGGTACTTGACGTGAAAAAATATGTGTCCTGCAAACTCAGGATATGGACAATAATAGAAATGCGATCTTGACCCTTGCATGTTAAATTGCAATAATAACTTCATTATAATATTTTTTTTATTTCCTTTTTACAGTTATTTAATTTAATAATATGTCTATATACTTATCACTGGTAATTTACAAGCTCCGTAAAGCACAACAAAGAAACAGAAAACAGAAAGTGGTTGTTGGGTCACTTGCATCATGAGTTCAGCCCTCCAGCAGTGGTCCTGTTCTGAAACCTCCTCCAGACTTTGAACCACCTGGCTCAGGGAGGGAACCAGGCGAAAGCGCTTACCTGGCTGCAGGAGAGGACGCACTGTCTGGAGGTACAGCACAGAGGCATTGAACACTATGAAGTGGTATCTGCAAGGAAAATAAATCACATGTGGGAAAAGCAAACATAGATCAATGAATTGTTGACTTGAAGCGTATGCATTTCATTTCAGATTGAGTGTCAACATTGAGATTGGAGGGAATGTCCCCATGAATTGCAAATGAGTGTAGTTTGAATGTTCAATGAGCCACAGGAAAGAAAATGGTTTAAAATGTGTCTGTGTGAAATAAGGATGAACAACCAAGCAATGTTTGAGAGAAAACGGGCAGAAGTCTTTGAAACCTGCTAATGTATTCACCAGAGAGCATGTTATGCATTAGTCTGGACTGAGTGTATTAGATAAGTATTCCCTTTGGTGTTAATAGGGATTGCTCATTCAGCTTTCTTATTGACAGGTTATGAGTTCATTAGCAGAGGTTCAGTGCTGATTGCTTGCAAAGCTAGAGCCTGTACCTCCAAACACATCTTTTACAGCAAGAATGGGGAAACGTCAAGATTAAATTACATATAATAAGCTTAAGTATAATCATAATCAGAGTATAATCATGTTCTATTGCAGTTATGATCTTTCAGCAGATCTCTGGGCAGGTCCAAATATGAGTCTGTTGTGAGCACAACAATGCCATCTGTCAAATAATATGACAGAGAATTCACACTCTACATCAATTATTCAACTTTCCTGCTTCTTTTCGAGACACACATTTGTGACGTTACATACCTTTGTGTCTTCTTTGATACCTCGATTGCTTTCATCAAATACAAAATGGCATTTTCAATGTCTCCCTGAAAAAGGAAATAATGCAAAGAAGAAATTAAAATTTATCAGATGATGTGACAAATATTGTGTTTGATGTACGCCACAAGTTTGATAAATGATCAAGGAAATCTTTTCAGTGAAGTGGACTCTGGAAGAAAAGCTTTATTCTTTCTTCCCTGAATCAAACTGTGAAAATACATCTGAAACCCAGTGGGGCTTCTTTGTGAAGCTGAGGCAACTGCTCCATTGTAGTGGAAATAAGTACACCGTATGTGTACAGTAATCCACTGTGTGTGTACACCTCACCAACACAAACAGACACGCACACAAAGACAAAACAACTGGCCTCACCACACTTGCTGTGCCTGACAGAGACTTCACCCGGCCCTGGCAGAGGTATGCTCGACACAAAAACTGATTCACCAGTGGTTTTCCTTCAAAGTACATATTTAGACACACTGTGCTTATCTCAAAAAACCCAAGCTGGAACACAGAAAAACAGACACATAAAGCACACAGATTAAATAAATATTTCAACCATATGCACAGCCATATTGTGTTACTAGCACTTTTCCATGTTGGATGCATTATTAATACAGTTAGGAAATGGCTTAATGCATGTCTGATGCACATTTACTTTACATTTACATGAGAACGTCACTGCAGGCTGCCGCCCAAGAGAAAGTCAATGCTGTGATATACATTATCACAGTTCTCCTGTACAGTAAATGGACAATCACAAATGAACTGTCTCACCTGTAGAGCTTCTTCGGCACACAGGACATACAACTCTGGGGCAAAGCGAGGACTTCCAGCTGCTGTTTGCTCTTTTATCAAAGAGAACGCTGCCTGCAGAGCTCCAGCGTCTAATAAAATTTAAAATAAGAACACATTTGAAGAGGTGCTTTTACAGAATTGTGTTTATTTGGCCTGAGAATTGGCTTTAAAGTTTCACAAACCGTGTTCCTCCGTTGCCTTTGCTAAATAGTGACGAATTTCCAGGTCCATATCGCGGCGGGGAATATGACGCTTGTCTAGTTAAACTAGCGTAACGCCGTGTAAAATGTTAACGTTAATGTCGTTAGGTAATACAACTGCGAACTTTTAGAGCATTTACAAAAACAGTATATCAGCGCATTAACACACTTTTATAATATATGACTCAATTATCTACATGTTATGTCAGATAAGCTACCTGACGCCATAAAGTACTAGCTAACATTTGCAATGTTTTCACTATTAAACGCGACCAAACCTACTCTAAAGAAGAAGACGAAGAAGAACCCACTACCCGTGTTTGTAGCTAGGCTGTAACCAGGCAACAGCGTGCCTAGAGGTGAACTACGGTAACTGAGTAGGTCCAAAAAGGTTAATGGAGGTAAATGTGATTTTGTGCGCACTTGTGTTTCCCTCCACTTACGTTACCTATAATAAGTGGACTTCATCTACAGAAATGTTTTGTCTTTTAGACTTTAACGTTCGTTGTTGTTATTTATGACTGATGAATTAAATCTCACATCTTTTTTGCCTTTTGATTTGACTATACACATGTTCCATTTGTTAATTAATTTATTAAGTTGCGATAATAACTAAATGAGGCATTTCATTTCTTTTGTAAATCACAACAAAATAGATAAGATAGCTTCACCAGTCAAAATCATTGTGTGGAGTATGTTGTTTGTAGCCCCCTGATTACTTTTAAAAACCTCCGTGAATCTCTGCAATACCAGCACATCCATAAGATGTTAAATCAGCAGGCTTAAATAAATTATTAATCAACCCTCAAATTCTTATTAATAATTGAAGGTTTTTGCAGTACATTTGGTTGCACATGTGAAGCCAACATATTCAAAAATGGCATCACCCGAATGAGGACATTGGCCCAATTCACACTACACAGAGTAGCCGTTCCTCCATACACAGGAATGCCAATGCAGTACTTGAACATATAAAAGTGCAAAAACGTCATAATTGTGCCTCAGAGCCAGAACACCTCATGCATGATTGAAAGGACATTAACAATAACACAACAAACTGTATTACATGTATCTTTCATCAGTATTCATATCAATTTCACTTATGAGTGAGCTTGTCTATGAAAGAGGTGTCATTTGTGATGTGAACTGCCCTCAGAGCAGCTTCAGCACCTAATCCCTCTTCTCCCCCATTAATGCTGAGTCATTATGCGCTAATATAATTGACATGTTCTTTGCTTTGATATTTAGTTCCGTAGAGATTTTTATAATCCGATCTTGTAACATGAAATGGGTCAGTGTGCACTTCTTCCAAATTTGACCCAAGTAGTTTATCTCTACGGTACACTTCAAGTGACCTACTTTAGGGGACGCAAAGGCCAACAGACTTATAGGTTGATGTGTTTTCCCAGTCTGCTATCGCTTTAAAGGTTAAGTCTGCCCACACTTTCTTATCTATGCAAGCATGTGTTCAACTAGCTAATGAGGGTATTGACTTACTGCTCACACGCTCATTGGAGATGACGGATGTCACTGATTAGTTTAAACATCATTAGCAAAGGATTGGATTTGTTCGATCCAGTTGCATGCTTAGCAATAAGTGACATGATGCCCAATCCTTCTCAACATGTATGAGATTTTGTTGTAGTCTATAGAGATTCTTCATTTGTACAAAGTTGAGCAGAAGCTTTTCCTCATATTTTGCATGCTGGAAGTACGTACTAAGGTAGGCTTAGTACTGAAGGCTCAGTGCACTTGTATGTGAGCTCCTAAAGCTCCTTAAATTACAAACCAATGTGCAACAATGTGCATTTTGGCTTATCTTAAATCTTTTATTTATCTTAAAATGTATGGAGTCTGATTTAACAACTATTGCAAAAAATGTCCCCCATAGCAACGTCTACTCTAATACGCTTAAATCACCCCATTGAGTATGTTTGATTTTCAGGTTGATCTTCCATTCTAAACTCATATTTCAGATGCATGGTCAAGCACATGGAAGATAAATGACCTCATTCAAAGGATGTATATTTTTCTGTTCAGATAGCTGGTTGGATTAACTGAGCTGATTGATTTTGTTGAGCTGTTGAAACATCTCTGACTCATCCTCTCAGCACAGACCCACATCAGCTGTGATTAGCCACACTCTAGTTCCTTGTTGACAGGCATCAATAAACCTCTTAAGGCACACACTGCTTGTGCTTTTATCTTCCAACTCTGTCTTGAAGAGCCTGACAGGGTTTTAGTACATTGGCCGCCTGACCGTAACAGAAAGTATAGTTCATTTTCATAAACATAACTGCACCTTGAGGGAGTTCACTCATGAGATTGTCTTTAATGCGCACTGACATAAATAGCCCAAGCTTTTACTGTTAATAGAAAATAGCCTCTGCACATCATACTTCATCATGACTGGTATTATTCTAGTGTGTATTTCTGTCTTGATAGAGGGGTAAGATTAGAGTTCTGGTGTTTGTAGGAGGAGTAATTGAAATACTTTAATGTTTAATAAATGTAAGTACTATGTTTTGTATGCATAACAAGTTATTTTTGTCTATATTGAAAGTGGAAAGGGATTAATGAAGCAACTTTACTTATCTTATCTTTCTGCATCTTAGCTGTGATACAAAAGCTATGGTTAGACTTTCCCCAGGTGAGGTCAATCTCCTGCAGCTCAGATGTTAATGTCCAGATTGCTTTTTGATGCACTAAAGCTGGAGGTGGGATAAATGACTTGACCCCAACCTATTCAATATCAATCAATTACCAAAAGTAAAAGATTGATTGATTGTTGTAATTGCTCTATCGGGGAAGACTGCAAGGCAAAGTGAGAAATAGGCCTGTTTGTGACTAAATGGCTGGCAGGGGGAAATACGTGCAGGAAATGCTACCAAACACATTTGTGACAGGAAGTCTAACCATGTTTTATTGACTCATATTGACTTCTTCACATGCTGGTAAGAGCCCTTGTTTGCTGGTAGATTGATAGTTCCCCAGTGAGTAATTTGTGAGGACACTATGTTGACTAGTAGGATGATCTGGTGTTTAATTGCTGTATTCTAACTGACATATTCCTCACTATTGTCACCTGATAGAAGCCTAGAAGATCTTCCTTCCCACACAAAAACTGAAAAACGTGTCAAATTATGCAAATGTCATGGAAAAGGACCTGAATTTCCACCTGTCATATTGAGTTAAAACAACGGGTGCTTAAAAAAAGGGAAGAATTATCTGGACAGGAATAATATATGGATATATCAGTATGGCTGCAGGAATTTAATTTGACAGGGATGATAGAAGTTTGGAAATGTTGTTGTGAATATTTCAGCAGGTAGGTGAGGCAAGAATGGCTCTATGCTGCAAAATGTCTCAAATGGAAATCATTTTGTCTCGCTTAATACAGGTAATGTTATATAAATTGGATGTCAATAAATACAATCTATCCACTATGCATTTTCTAACTTCAGTTTGTTGACTGGGGAAAAATCGGATAGAATTCTTTCAAATAGGTGTGGAAATGTTTCAGTTTCATAAATATTTCAGGGGCAACCTGTCAATCACAGAATGTATTCATGGCTAATGAGATGCTGGGATGCTGCTGTGTATCTGTTCATGTTTGTGAATCTGTGTATGTTTTACTGTATACAGTCTCTCGTGGCTGATGTGTTTCTCCATCTGGGTGCTGCTGCTGCTGCTGCTGCTGCTGCAAGGATGTGGAGGAGGAACAGTCTGAGTCTGGGAGCATTACATCAAAAGCATTCAGTCAGGACCCTCAGTGATATTTAATAATTTTGCAGCTTTGCTTATCTCAGGTACCATGGTAACCAGCTACAGCCTCCCTTGCTTGTTTCCTCTGTCCCTTTCTAAATTCATCTTATATTTGATCTCCGTTTTTCTCTATAAATCAGTCAGAACATATCAGTATGTTTCAGTGAGCAACTGGTAATCGAGTGGAACGTGATTTCAGCTTCAAGTAGTTGTTTGCATAGAAAGAGAAAAGATATCTGTCCATTGATCGTACTTTTTTTACAGTAAATATACGAGTTCACATAAATATAGGATGAGAGAGGTCAGAAATAGAACATAGCAGGGGATTTGAGGGAGATGTGATACCTACGTGTTGTCACATGCCCATAGGATTGTCCCTTTTTTTACGCTTTGCAGGGCTTTGCTTTCACCAGACTGAGTGACTCAGATTAGGACATGTCCCTTTCCATTTGCAACCACACTTGAGGAAACACTTTATGTAAGGGCACAGATGGGCTGTTATGCTCCTGTAACTCTATACACTGTGAGATGTCAACTTCAACCTTACACAGGCAAATACACTCTCTCTCTCTCTCTTTCTCTCTCTCTCTCTCTCTCTCTCTCTCTCTCTCTCTCTCTCTCTCTCTCTCCCGGTCCATATCCTTCCTATTTCTGTCGCTCAATTGACTCTTTTGAGAAACCTGCAGGGTGTGAGTGTTCTGAGCCAGGCATGACCCCAGAAAAAAGACTAACCCTTTCTCACCACATCCTCATCTCATCCATCATCCAACTCTGACACAGTGACCTTGGCATCCCACTGTTGTCCGCCTGGTTCATCCCATGATGCTCTCTCCATTCCTCTAATTCCATTAGCTTTCAATTTTGTATTTACGTGGGTCAGCTGTCATGTATACAGGGAAACATAGGCTTGTTGGTTGATGTTTCCTCAAGAATTTTTCATCACTGCTCTATCAGACACTGGACATGATAGAACTTATCGTATACTGTGTAATTCTCAATGAGCATACTTTGCACTATGCACAACTCATCAGCCACTATGCTTTCATTTACAATGTAATGCGTTTGTATAGTATGTAGTCTGAGCAAGAATAGCACGCACAACATTTCGCTTTGCTGTGAGCAGATCCAGGCTGATTCTACCTCCCTGAAAATTTGTTTAGATCCTTTTCAGAAAGTGAAATTTGGGCTCCAACGCCAACTGTGCTGGATATTCTGATCCCAGCTTGAGCTGTATGAAGTTGTTGTTTACCACCTGTGAACTGAGAGCCTCTCTGTGCTGCCTACAGGACCTGCAAAGAAACTCAACTTGAAACTGTACCCTATATACCCTATTAAACTTTTATGCAGTATTTCATGTTATGCCTTGAGTGGCAGCCCAAATGTTTTTGATGTCATCTGCTTTTGAGAATGATAAATTATAGATAGAGATGATATACTCTCTAGATGATGCTAAGATTCTCAGAACATTTAGTTTCAATGTGGATTTTACATTTTTTTTTAATTATTAAAGATGTTGTCCAAAACATTACATTCCCCAGTTGTAAATTACTACTATGTTGTTCAAATCGGCTTTGAAAGGACATCAATTCTAAGGGAGGTATGATTGATATACATACTTCGTTTCCATGGAGAAGTCCTATATATGGCACAGTGTTGCTCAGCCGTGCCTGCTGCAAAAGTAGCAAAATCATAACCAACCAAGAGCGACAGATGTGCATGATTTTGAATTGAATAAATAGAGCGTTGTGAAAGGGAGAGTGTGAAAGATGTGGATTATATTAGCTGGAAACTCGACTGTACAAACATGTTTTCCCCCCAATGTTCCTTTTTGTAGAAGCTTCCATTGCGTGTTGACAAACGGACTGTTTGGAGTGCTGCGCTTCCCTGAGTCATTTGTAATACAGTGGGACATTGGAGTGTATTGACGTACGCGGCAAAAACAGAGCAAATGTTTCACCAGCCTGTATTTTCCTATAAATATGTCATCAGAAAATCTCGACTGTGAAACCCATAGCAAATTAGACATTTTCACTTTCATCCCTTCCACACTTTCCTCCCAAACCTCTCTGTCTTCATTCCAAAATATTTCCACGAATCTGAGTCCCTGCAGGTGCTCTACTACACTCACTTTGCTTACATACACACACAATGTCCTGCGGAAAAGAAGAGACCGTGTCCTCCTTTGTACGCCAGGAAGCTGGAGGCTAGATGATAATAATTCATATCCTTGTGTTGCACAGTTGCAAAGCCAGATTATTTCTACCATCCATCTATTCTGAACATGAAACATAGCCAGTAAAAGCGGCTCACGGCATAGGTCTTATCAAAATATACAGCTGTCCTATCAGAAATCACAAAATAGATCCACAGCACACATAAATCTTCAATTTCTCCTAACTTAAACCACAGTGATTCCTTGTATTTTCATGTTTCTGATCCAAGCACTGGTTCGTATTCTTTTATTATAGATATTGATATTAATACTTTTATTAAAGTTGTACCAGTGAGGTGAAGCATCATTTTCTCTCCCATATAAAGGCTCTGTTTGCCATTCACTATGAAATACCACCTACAGATAGATAGGTAAGATATGGCATCATCTTGAGCAGGAAGCCTTCATTTCATCTGGTCTTAATTTGTTCTCTACCATCATTTCAGTGTCCCTGAGGTGAGTGTTTTTTTACATTGCTGCTGGATTACTTTGCAATCTCCATTCTGATCATCTGACATTTCTACAGTAAAAGCACAGAAGTCTCCACCAGGAAAAACACACATCTCCTCTAAAATCTCAGTGCCTTTGTTAGAAACAAACAATTTGTGTTTTGTGACCTGATCTTAGTTAGATCATGTCCCCTCATGCCCATTTCATATTACTGCACAGACCAGCCAAAGTAGAGTTTGCCATGTGCATCTCTGTATGAATAATTTCTCGTGTTTTGCTTCTATTTGTAATTTGCTCCTGGCAATACTAAAACCATATTTTTTGAAAGAACTTCATGACTTCCATAGCCTAGTGAAGTTTTCTTTTATTGTACTATTGTAGACTGTGCGACCTGTTTGACTTTACTGAGGCAACCACCACTGACTGGATCTCGCTGTGGTTATTAGGCATATGCTTTTTCCAAAAACCTGCTGAACTCTGTCTATTTGGCTCTGGTTGGACAGAGAGTGGGTGGTTATATTTGTGCTGACAGAACTCGGAGTGTGTGTGTGTGTGTCTCTGTGTGTGTGTGTGTGTGTGTGCCGGGGGGAGAGAGTGATTATTTCTGAATGTCCGCTGGCATTTTGCCTTTCTCCTCTGCGTTCACCTCCTCGGGCTCCACAGTGCTTCCTCGCTGGTGAAGGAGACAATAATCCCGCTTGCCAAATATCTGAGATGGCCTGTGTCTGAAGGCAATCTGTCCTCATGGGCACGCTTTTCTGGTACACACATACACATAACACACATAGTGCTCATATGTTTAATTCCCCAATACATAATTAAAGACTATTAGAAAATAAGGCATCAGCTATTGCCAAGTACCGTTGTCTGTTATCGAGTCCAAACATTTTATCTGCTGTTATGCTCTGATGTGTTTTCATCCCATTTCTACTACAAATCAGCAGCATGTTTCAAGAATTACAGATTTTCCCCAAATGAGTGTTAGTATTGAGACACAAAACAGAATAGAAAGAGAAAAACAATTAGTCTCAGCAGACAGATTTATTCACTTATTTGAAGAAAGTAAAATTCAATTTTAGAATCAAATGACTTAATAAGACATTTTAGCATAATAGTAAGTGATCTGATTTGTGAAGAGTCTGATGGGATCTAAGACTCATTACCAGGATCTGCAGCGGAGGTTATGTCTTCATCTGCAGCTGTTGATGTCGTAATTTATTTCTAAGAATTCCAGTTGAGTTACTCGGAGAAGTTTGAACCAGTTTCAATGTCTCATGGTGTAAATATTGTTTCAGTGGCCTTTCCGCCAAACTTTCCACCCGTGACTGCAGTCAGTTGGAAACATTGATTTAGCTTCTTTTACACCTAAATTGTTGAAACATCAAGACTCTCACAGGAGACTCTTCAATCAGAGAGGAGAGAACACACAGGTTGAAGTGTTATGTTGCAGGAACAGACTTCTTGCCTTGTTAACACACAGATAGATGTGAGGAGAGGTGTAAGCAGTTGTTCCCTGTTGTTCAGGGAAGGAAACACATACAAGATGTTAAGCAGGTTTATCTCCTGTTACATGACTCAACTCAGCATTCGAAATACCTCTCAGACATTCGTTTGCCTCGTGTCTGGTTTGTGATGGTTATGGATTAGACAATTCAAAGTGGCATGAGAGTGAGAACCTTAATTCGTGACTTCCTCAAAAATAACTCAAGCGGATTCTGCTGCTGTGCCTTTTTTTCTATTCAGCAAATTGGTTGACAGTCTCTCTCTCTCTCTCATACTCTAATATTTACTCTCATAACGATTTCCATAGAGAGACAGCAAGAGGCAGCTCTCCACTGTGCAAAATGATTGATTTATGCGCAAGTGCACCTCCATCAGTGTGATAAAGATGATATATGTACCATGTGTAATCATTCTGGTGCAGTTATCATAAAGAGAAGAGACAGTTTAGATGGTCTCTGTCATAGTAAGGGCTGAAAAGCAAAGAGTGCAAGAGAAGATATAGAATGGAGCAAATACCAAATCCAGTAATTTGTGGTTGTGAAAACAAGAAAATGAACCTGTTATATCCTGTAATTCTCGACAAAACTATCTGGGGAGAATATTGGGAGGGAGAGAGATTGTAATGAATATTATAATGTAATCAGCTTCAGTCTTAAATGCCAATGTAGCTTAATGCTGAACGCTAATGTACTTTCTTTGGTCTTTCAGTTAAATTCTCCAATACAACGTTGATGTCTATCCGTGTGTTTTCCTTGTTTGGAGAGATGACACCCTTTTCTTAATGTTGTACCAATTAAAAAAACAAACCAAACACAATTAGTCTCCTACATTCCAGCTATGATTAAACGCTGTGTTTACAGTGTTGGCTGCGATACCATCTTACTATTCCTAACAGAAACAATGGCCAACTGACAGACTTGTACCAATCTCCTCCCTAAACGAAGTGACTTCACTCGCTGAGCTTTTCTAATAACTTTGTCAACTTCACCCTCACAGGTGTTTGGATCCTGGGTATTAATCTTTGCTGTGGCTGGCTGACAGCTGTTGGAGTGGAGTGGAGGTTGGTAAACAGACTGCTGGCAGTGGAGAGACTGCTGCAGGGACTGAGGCCGTGGACAGACTTCTCAATCTGATACCCTTTAATTTCCCTTTTAATGAGATTCCTCCACACCTTTGTCACTTTTCCTTTCCAGGTTTTATTGACTCTGGGTGGAGTCATGTAGGCTGACGGTTGCTGGGGCAGAGTGGAGGCGTACACACAGACGATTGCAGGTACTGAGGCTGTGAACAGACTCAATTTATTTGTACCCACTCCTCTTCAATCTGACTTAATTTGGTGACTCTGCTCAATGAGCTTCCCCATCTTCCGCCGCTTCTCCTTCATGGAGTGGAAACCAGTGGACAGACTGCTGCTGGAGCATAGATTAGCAGGCAGCCTGTTGCCGCTGGCATAGGCTAGTCAGAGTGACTATTTCTCCTCCTCTTTAATATCCTTAATCCCCACCTTCATATCCTTCTCCTTCTCCTCCTTCCTCCCCATACTTATCCTCCAGCTCCTCGCTTCCTCCTCATCCATGCGTTGTGGCTCTTCCTCCTCCTCTGTCTTGATCTCCTCCTTGATTTCATCCATCCCTGCTTCCTCCTCAAACACCACCTCAAAACTATTCAAGTCTCTACTCATCCTTAAACATTAACATGGCTCCTTCCCCTCTGACTCATTCTTTAATGTCTTCCCGAATCTCCTCTTCCCTGCCATAATGCATAGCAATGGCATCGGAATAGATTCAGAAGAAACAGCTCCAGACTTGTATCTTGCCTGTCTTGACTTGGGACATAAGCGGGACTTGCAAGGTTGATGTTTCCCTGACCTGTGTTGGTATTCTGAACTGACTGACTCATAGTCTTTCTGCTTGATCTCTCTCATGCCCGTGGTGCCTTGTAAATTCTGCAGAGCTGATTCATCATGTCTGACTCAAGCCTAGATAATCAAAATATTCAATCGGAAACATAGTGTCTTACTGACACTTAAGCATTCAGCGGTTGAAAAATTACCCATAACATGCAGATTTTTATGTAAATTTCGAGAGCAATGCAGTGCGAAAAGGAAGCGATACTCATTAGTACACTGTGCCATATGGAGCTACAGCTGCAGATAAGCAAAGTAGCTTTGCGCAGGATAAAATTCAGTTTCTACACCAGGCATATTCAGTGAAACCTCTCTTTCGCTTGTCAGAGTGATTCATGTTAATATAACACAGACAAAACAATCTTTGACCCTTCTCAACCAAAGCATGCCATTCAGTTATATTCAGATTTCTTCACATTTTGACCAATTTAAGGAGATGCAAGACTATAATATAATTGGCTGCACAGAAATAGGTCACGCACTGAGGTTTGACGGGTCAAATTGAGGGATTTTGGTTTGGTTCTTTCAAAACTGGTTTCCCTTTGAAATTTACTCTCTAGATGTTCTAATTGTTCCCATTTGTCATTGATTGGGCCAATCTCTCTAGGAATGGACTTCTGGAAACATAGATGCTGTCTAGAAGTGTTACCACTACCAGCAATGAAATTAAATCAGATCCAATTAGCTCTCTATCGCCATGATGTCATGGTTGTTGTCCATAATTAGCCGTTAGATGGTGCATTGTTTTGTTTTTATTACAGAAAAGTTTTAGAGAAAAGTAAAAGTTCTACATATAATCAGGTTTGCATTTTGTTTTTTTTCTCCTGTGTGGTTTATTAAATTGTTAAAGGGCAATATTTGAATATAGGACATTTAAATCTTTCGATCTTTAGCTGCTGTCTTCTGAATATTAACTTCCTCCCACTGATGAAATGACAGTCGAGCATACCAGACCAGACCAAGGCAGACAATTGCCAATATTATGCAGAAATATGTGCGATACTATAAAGCCCTGTCTGGTAAAAGGTTTAAATATAATTTCTATTGGGCATTTTGTTTCTTTCCTATGTGGTATAACAACTTCTTGTACTGCAATATTATAATATCAGGCTTTGAAATCTTTAGAGCTTTAGCTGATGACTTGTGAATATTAACTTTCTCCCAATGATTAAATGATAGAGATGTGATTAGAAAATTGCCAATATTACGCAGAAATATGCAAGATACTGTAAAGTCCTGTCTGGTGCAAGAGAAGGGACACTGTATAATGACACAGCACTCCACAAAAATGGAGAATAAAGGAGACATACCGAGACTTCGAGATCAAAGGAAGCATCTCAGCGTCTCGGAACGTAAATCACCAATGTTGCCACAACATTGCAACACAATGTTAACAGTCCATAGTGCAACAGCATAACAAGACCTCAACAAGATAACTCAGACAGTAACCAAGCCAAATGTGTCATCTAGACAATTAAACCTGTTATACATCGATGATACAGAAACTGAATATACTTTCTTTTGTGGATGCAGTGAAATAAAAATTCAAAATCAACTACCCAAACTTGCCGTTAAATCAATCATCCATGAAACGGCATGTCTTTAAACATAAATTGTTGCCTTTAATTGAATTCCATCATTTAACAGTAACTCCAATTGCTACTGAGTGGAATTTATCATCTTTTTAATTGGACGTGTTATTAAAAAGGGCAGGGAAGGTGAAGGATTCATTGACTCCAGCACAACATAAAACCGTCAGCGACTCATTAATCACTGCGTAGCACTTTTAGAGTCGATGAATGTATGACATCAGTTTAGTTGGGAAGGTCAACATGCATTAATTACATAGACAATCAAAAGTGGTCTTTACTGGGCTTGAAGTGGACTGAGCTGCTGTTGCTTGCAAGTGAGAGGCTTGGAGGTCTATTCATTATGGCCGCTTTTGTTCGACGATCAATATAATTCCATTATAATTGGTTGCCGGGGTGTTGTGTGTTATTCTCATTTACTGATAAGACAATCTACAACCTGTTACTGTTGTAGCATGTGGTGAATGGTGTATTGAATGCTCTTTGTACGTGTTCAGTAATTACCTACCAAGGTACAAAGACACTCTCGACAAAGATTCTCCTCTCCTCCTTCCCCAAACGTGCAGGTTATTAATCATACCTCACGGACATGGAGACGATTGCTTTTCGTTGTGCAATATGTGTACATGATGATGAGAGAGAGAGCGAGAGAGAGAGAGAGCAAGAGAGAGAGAGAGAGAGAAAGAGAGAGAGAGACAGAGAGACACTATATCAAAGCAACTAGACTCCATGATGAGACTGGAATTGTTTTCAATTGCTTTGAGCATTTTTGTATATATATATATTTTTTTACCATTCTATTTTAAGTAACTTTGAACATTTGTGCCACTTTGAAAAGAAACCTCAAAAGCATGGTGGAAAATCACTGATTTCTTGCAGTGTGTTTTGAAAAGTAAATTCATGCTGCGAGCCTTAAGGTTGCTCCTTTATTTAAAACCAGCATATCCTTATTTCAGGCATCAGATGTGAATGTATAGACGCTATATTGGCAAAGCTGGAGGCTGTTTGCACCTGCTGGGCTTTTGTCTGAATGCAAAAATACGACTAAAATACACAGTATATATGTCTTGGCTTCTGTCTTGTGTGGGCGTTGAGAACATGCTGACAGAAACTGTGATAGATTTCATCTCATGGTGACACTTTATGCAAAATCTATCCCTAATTAAAGCCCAAAAAAGAGCAGAATGTCCCCCAACATAGATGGAGCAGAATGTGGAAAACAGTGTGAGTGATTGTAGCTTAGAAACAATCACCATCCATCATCTATCCATCAATCAATGCCAAACCACTTGTCCATTTCGCTGAGTAACTTAATCCTGTGCTATTGCTAGTGTTATTTTATGGATTCCCAGGTCACACACCATCAGCCATTCATTCATTTTCCTTACAGGCTTATTTCATTTAAGAGTTATAGAGTGCTGCAGCCCTTTCCCGACATGCTTTAGGTAGAAACCAGCCAAATACCATGGATCGGTTACCATTTCTATTACAATACTAGTGAAGCATACTAGTGAAATTTGACAGCCTATTACACACATGTTATTCATATGGTCAAAGTTGAGGGTCACCTTATTCAAAACACCTTTGCTGGTGCGGAGAGGAAACCCACAAACATACGTGAAGGACATGCAGCCTCCACATAGAAAGACCGTACCACATTTTGCCATATATCATCCCTGGATATATGGATGGTAAAGAGTGCAGGTGACAGTACAGTGCAAGAACACCAATGTCTAATTCATGAAGGTGATACGTCGGGGTGCCTGCAGCAGGATCACAGCTTGGCCTTGGACTAAATAATCAATTTGGAGAGCAACAAAAAAGAGAAACAACTAATAAAATAGAGAAACAGAAAGCAAACAAATCACAAATGCATTTTATAAACTTTACTGTTGTGTTTCTATGATTTTGTGTGTCCCCTACTCACATATACAACCGCAAAGGCCACTGGTGCTTCTGTTACCTGCCACAACAAAGCAATAATACATCAAGCAGAAGATTCTTGTTATTTTGACCCGACGTGACCTTTCAGTATTACTAAAAGCAATATAGAAATGTCTGACCTGTTTGAAATTCAGCGTTCATGTGTGTGGCTTGACCCTTCAGCTAATTACTGGCTGCTCTCTTATGTTATGTTTATACAAGGACCATCAGAAAGTTTCCCTTTGCCAGAAAATTAAACTTCTCTTTGTAAACTTCAAGGAAAATACAAAATAAATCACGATCTGCTTGAAGTGGTGGGTTTGCATCACTGTGTCTTAAAGGCACTAAGAATAAAGTTATTTACTCTCACATCACTCCTCTGTGCTTTGAGTTGAAAAATGTATTTTCTAAGGTTTGAAATATTAATCTGTTATAAAGATATTGTGTGTGGTGATGTGAAGTCTTTGTTTTCAATGTTGGCAGCTTCTTATTTAGTCAGAGGCATTCAACCTTCAACTGAGTAGCCAAGAGAAATGCATGTGGGGATCAATGTCTGGTCCAATAAGCTTCTTTCCACTGATATTTCCACTTTTTTTCTCACACAAGATGTTTGTACTCATCAGTCATCCGTCCGCCAAGCTGAACGCTATTGTTTGTGTTTTGACAGCCCTAAAAATATTCCATTCTTATGTGAGAGGAAGAGAGAAAAACACAGAGAGAGAAAACAGAAGAAGGCAAATATAGCCAGAGAGAGCTGCCAGCCATTTTAGCGCACTGCCACACAAACACTACCAAGCTGCCAAATTTGCTCAAACACTGATTTTGCTCACGCTGGAGTTGAGATGCAGTAAATTGAACAATCATCCATATGTGACCCATCCTGCGGAGGGATTTGTTCCACTTCTTCTAGCCAGAGCTGCAAATGATGTTAAAAGAAGATATCACTTAGAAGCTTCAGTCCCATCATAGCTGGGATGTACTGGTTTAATACATCTTCATATTCTTCTCATTGATATCTCTGCAGACTCACAGAATATTCATAATGTTACCATGGAAACTGAACTTAGTGTAAATGAGGTATCAGTAGCGTGTTGATTTTCCTCTGTATGCTATAGTTTTTAATTGGCCGATTTATACAAACAAAGATACATGAATATTAAGAATGGCCCTCATGCCATCATTTACTTATTAAAGATGCAGTGTAATGTTGTCATATACTGTATAATTCATAATAAGACTGCAAATCTCAAGATAATTAGCATTTTCTTTCATATTGAACAGAATTTTCCTTTTTGTTTACCATATCTGGCAGGTAGAAACTCAAAATCTTACATGAATGGATTCACAGGCACTTAGAGACTCTTAAGCTACATTTCACAAATGCCCTGTGCACTCCACCGGGTGTAACAAATGTGTAGTCCCCAGAGGCGCTATGGCCATTTGACTCTAAGAAAACTGTAAGTCATCATTTGACAAATCCAAGTGTTACAAGGCAGGATTTAAGCAATCCTGTTCTGCATCAAAACCTACTCACGTTCCTGTTTGACACGATTTTACAGTGTGAAAGACCAAAGGCAATCGTGCCGAGCACTCTTTGAAGCAATTCAAGGCAAACCCTGCATTTTCCATTTGGATTGGTTTGTTTGTTTGTGCAGTAAAAATGCAAATCTGTTACAAAAGAAGAGGGTTGCTTTTTTAAGGTTTAATCAGTGCAAGATGTGGAGATCAGGCACCCGGAGTTTAAAGTAGACTTCAACAAAATGAGACGAAGAAAACCCAAGATGTGGTGCAATAGTCGTGTCTCAAACAGGATGATGATGATAGAGGAAGAGTACATTGGGAATCGCTTGATAGGAAGCTGCGAGTTTTGTGCCATTTTGTTCAAACTCACATCGACACACTTCTTACACACTCACCCTTATGTGAAGCATTACTTTATGCTGTCTCACTCTGAATTTGTTATTCCTTTGATGCATATAGCACATTTCTTTCACACTAATATCTGCAGTACATTGCTTGTTTTCTTTTCTGCAGCCCCTGAAATGGCATATGTTATTTTTTTTACCCCACTACAGCGCTGTCTTATTATGAATTGATGGATTGTGCATTTGCAACACTTTAACATTCTAATTTGAAGGTAAAATCCATTCCATCGACCATAACCAGATTGAGAGGCGATGCAGACCTCAAGGCTATTTTAACAGGAATATGGTAGAAGGTGTTACCTTTGAAATAACACGGAAGACTAAAACCCTTTCTTCCTGTTTGTAGGAAATCTTTATTTCCTTGGCAGGCTGAATAGGGCCGCGTTCTATTTCACTCTGCCTCTTAGACGCTATGCCAAGGCACTTTTCCTGGGTTTTGTGTGGGCATATGTGAGAACAACAGGGGAAGAGGATGGGAGTCAAAGGAATCGGCGTTGTTGGAGGAACAAAGGAGCAAATGGGTGAAATATTTACAGAGAAGAGTGAGGTGTAAAGGAGTAACAGAGAAGTGGAAGAAAGCAGGATAATGTGTAGTGGGAGCCTATTATACATGGCCCGCTTCTACACGCTCTCCCAACACTTAAATGGGCTGCGCTACTGTCTCTGAGTAACTATTTCAGGATATCTCTGATCCTTCTTCCTTTAAAAATGAGTTAGCACACTTGTTGCACTTTTAATGGCCTCGGATTTCCGCTTGTTATAAAAAATGGCCTGCACAGGAGAGCATTATTTACTTTGAAAGTGACACAGTGGTTCAGCTTTATAATTACTTCCTCAGCTAATGACAACCCATTACAATACGTCAAAGCTATTCTTCCTAATGTCACTGTTGTGATGAAGGTACTGATCATTATTCTGCCTTAAATGAGTGAATCCAGTCATTACCGCGCCAACGTCAGGAATCAATCGATCCAAACTTGTATGCGATCGCATCAGAAAACTGCAATGATTGAACCTTCAGGTGGAATGACAAGGCAGTCTAGCTCGCTCTGACATCTGTTTCTGTGAGAGAAAAGCAAGAATGCCACTAACAGCTTACCCCAGATTCTAAAGTCCCCTCTGGCAACAGCATCTGTCTAATGAGGGAGCACAGTAGCTTCTGTGAAGGCAGTGTGATGACACTTTGATATCATGAGGTTTTCAAGTCTTTTAAGAGGAGGAAAAAGCTGAAATAGTGAAATGCTGTGAGTTTTGTCTTCGCTGAAATGCGGGTTTTATATTGCTACAAAATGTATCAGGGTGAGGACACCCAGAACATTATGGCCGTATGTTTCAGCTGAGTTTCCCCGCATGGTCAGCGGTGGGTATACTGTATAATGAATGGATATTAAATAACATTTTAATGTTGTAGTTTTTACTTTCTGCCAGTGAGAGTAGAGGCTCTAACCTGACAGTAAGTACAGCAGGTGAACTGTTAGAGGAGGGAAATTGTAGTCTTCAATGTTTTGCTCCATTAACAAGAATCAATATTATACCTAACTGCTGTTCCCCCCTGGAGGCATCATGCTGTCTGGTCATAGCGCTGTTAGTTTACTGTAGTATCGGAAAAATGGATAAATACACTTTACCACTAAAAAGTCAAAACATATATTTGTTTGTACCCCAAATTATTATTCTATGAATGTTCTACAGTGATTGCTGGCTGCCAGATACACACAGATCTTCACCTTTCTAGTGCGAGGGCATATTTGTGTGACATAGGTTGACAACTGCTAAGACTGGAAAGCCCACATTCTTGTTGAATGTGAGATCAATTGTGGCTAAAGGATTTGTGCGGCTTTGCACAAAAACCCATCACCCAGACCGAGAAAGTCAAGGTCACCTTGCAACGGAATGGACCCTATTTTCCCCCAGAAAACCAGAGAAGATGAATTGTATATGTAGGAGAAATAGTGAAACTACAACAGAAACTATACTGATTTTCCAGTTTGACTGTCACTGTGGTTAAATGTGTTTGAGACTAGACTTGGCGAGTCCCATCTGTTTTGTTTGTGTGGTAACACCAGCACTCACAGATTTGCTTCACTGCCCTCTTGTATTACTCTCTGCACAGATCTGGGCATACAGTAAATATAGTTGAGACAGTTACTCTTCACATATAAATAATGTATCACACAATTGACCCCTTGAGAGCTCAATAGACCGGAGCTCACTGCACAAATGCATAAAAGGTTTTGGTTTCAAAGGGTGGTGATGCAGGTTTAAGTGATAGAACTCGGCATGCATGAATCATAGATTAACCATGAACATGCCCATGTAACCTGGTTAAAGTGTTTGGTAGAACGTAATGGCAGATGAATGAGGGTGCAAGTGGAAGTGATGGAAAAGCCCCGGTAGGATTCAAATGAGACATAGGAAGATAAAAGGGGGCGATAAATCACACGGTGTCCCGTCATGTAAGGAGATGTTTGAAGGCCAAAGGTACCAACCTCATCTGGTCACCTGTCCCCTGTTCTCACATGCATATTGAATTGCAGGGAAGGGGCCCCTTATTTGTCCTTCAATGCAATTCAGAAGGGATCACGCCTGTAAGACGGCACAAGGACAGCAAATCCTGATGGGTGACACTTTGCAATGACTTCAACATTGGCCAACCAATATGGTTTTCTTGGCAATCAAGTCTGGATTGGATTGGTTGGATGGATGATGGATGATGGATGGATGACAGTGAATAATAGCAACTCAGTGCATTGCTTTAGTCTTAGTTCAGAATTGTTATAATATGGTAAAGAAAAATGTATACTATGCATTCCCAGTAACATACGCATACTCATTCTGTTTAATAAATATAATTAATCTTGGCGAGTAGAGACATATTGACAACCTGCAGGCACACAGGACGGTACAGAGGTGAGTGTATGATGTTTAACAGGCACTCAGTCACTCTGAATTAACATACTGTATAGAGATACATCACAGGACCTACAATGTTTATGTTAACAAGGGATTCGCACAGGAATCATAGCAACAATGATTTCTTCCTCAAGTTAACAAATGCTTATTTTCCCAGTGGTCAGCATGTAATGTTGCTCGCCTCAATTTGCTCAAATCCCCAACTGACAGATAATAATGTATTCACTTCATGTGCCTCTCTGAACAAAGGCGGTGTTGAAAGAACATCAGCAGAAAGAACAAACTCAATATATGAACTCCAGAGAGGTTCTGACTTGTTGAAAATAAACCACATTGTGCTGGAAGTACAACAACTACAAAGTGCTGTGCTGCAATGTTCCTGGTAAGGGAACTCATCCTTTTTGTTTGGGCAGAGATCAGGGTCAACCATCTCCAGAGCTGGCAGGTATTCATTGCGCTGTGCTTCTGCAGGATGGACGTTCCTCATCAAACAGTCTGGAAGCCTCTTCTCCTTGAATGATGGCCTCCAACCCGCTTATTCCACCATCGTGCCCCTAACACGACGAGAACCATTTTCAACGTTCTGTTGTGAGGCATACACGTACGTGATCAGATCAGTGGCTGCCTGATTGACCGTCCCTCGCTCACTCCCCTCTGGCCACCGGGTAAAAAATGTCAGCCCTCCCTTCTACACCCACACAGCGGTAAAGAGGTGACGCCTAAGGGAAGCTGTCGTGCTCTATCCGTCACACACTCACATCCTGGAAGGGGGTCTTTCCTGACATAACGCCCCCCAGTTAAATCCAGCTCCTAATTACACACAACACATTTGTGTCTGTGTAAAGCTGATTTAAAAAGTGTAATAGCAGCTGTGAACTTGCTCTCACTTGGTTTCTCTCTCTTGATTCTTGCTGCGTTTATGTTTACAAGCATCAAGAGGACCCGAAACAATCCTACATAAATGAATGAAGCAGCGGATAGTGAGGTATGAAATATAGGGAGACGCTGTTTTGAAAGGCTGATACACGCCGTCCATCACCATCACACGTTGCTGTATGTGTGTGTGAGTGATTTCTTCACCGTTCATTTGATGTCGCTTTGGAGAATCCGAATCAACTGCGTCTCCGTGGCGTGCGTCATTGCGCAGCTGCGTGTCTGTCCGGGTCTGTACGCTTAATGGGAATCCGCTGACAGCACAACACAACCAGTTGTTCAGTTGTGTTCGTGCACAGGAGGAGGGGGGAGCTTCGTGTTCTGAATGCGATCAGCAGGTGCGGTGTGTAACAGTAACAGAACTGCATGGAAGTCTGCGTTCCAACGTTGATCTAAGCGGGACAACTCCATGTTACGGACTCGTTTCTCCAGGATATGGTGACAAGTCTGAGTCTCTGTGCTCTCAGCTGACGGCAGTTGCAGGTAAACTTCACGATTCAACTTTTTTTTTCCTGAAGATTGTTTTTAAAACGATCTTACTTGTGAAATGTGTTGTTGTCAATTTCAGAGACGCCTGTTTGCAGTTTCGTGCGCTTTTGTTTGCCTGAAGCGCGCCTCAGATAAAATAAACACAGGCGATGATCTAAACTTTCAAGTCTTTTGTTTCTTATTGTTCATGAAAACGAAAAAACAACAACACACAACTATTTTTTTTTTAGTAATCAACAGTCTCAGGCTTGATCTGGTTACTGTCTGTGCCCCCCCCCCCTTCCCCTCCCCTCTTTAAATACTGCTGTTCTCAATTAAATCCGCCTGTACGCGCTGCCAGTGTGCACCAATGCGTAAATGATGTCCTGTATCTACGTGAACGAGGGTTAGGAAGAGGTTAACACGTTTTTTGCTAGACCAAGCAGCCTCTTAACCGACTGATTGATTTCCCTACAAGCGTTAGTTTTTGCATGTGGAGTGTGTTCTTGCTGCATGAGGTCAAACTCCCTAAAGCACTGGATCCTTACTGCACAGAGGTGATGGTGAAGGATGGGAGTCGTCAAATTCACACGAAGATCGTAAAAAGGAATTTAATAGAAACAATCTGAGTGCGTATCTGTGTGTCAAATGGGGGAATGGATGTTGCTTGGATTCATAAATCAAGAATTTATCAGGGTTATCCTTTATAACCTGTAGACCTTTACAGTATATGCTGTCCTTGTGGTTTAGATAAGAAAGTTCTTATCAGTGGCAATTTCCACTTCCACCTCTATCTTTTACCAGACAACTTCAGTATCAGATGAAACAGTAGAGCTGTCAAACCGAGAGATAAACGCTCCCAGCTATGTTTCTGATTGCAGTCAGATAACGCTGTAATTAAAACACCACTTCTCACACAGATTTGAATCAATAGCTCAACGCATGCAGCCGGTCCTCCTTTAATTCCTGCAGCTTTTGTTTTTAAGATCCTCCCCTAATCCCTGGCATAACGTAATAACTGATTATGAAGCATACTTAATTAATGCAGATCTCGTTTTACTCATAAATACAAGTTGCATTTGAGTTCTTGCCACATTGCCATCAATCAAAAAGAAGAGAAAGGAATGAGATTTACATGAATAAAGCTGCTTGGAGATAATAGAAAGGCTCTCAGCCATCATCAAAATATGCAAATTAATTAAACGCATTGATTCTCCCCCGCTCTATCTGTTCTCCTTCCCCAGTTTATTGACTGCGTTCTGTGGTCAGGCACAAGAATTCCTTCCTTGTCACTGTGCAAAATCTCAACTGTTTGATTTAGATTTCACAGCACACAACTATCTTCAGGTGCAGACATTGTGTCATGGAAATAAGGGTGGTATGTGACATGGCCCCAGTGTGTGTGTGTATCATGGTAGCCTCAACCAGGGCCATTAGGAAAGTTCTGTCACTTTGTGGTTTGAATCTGCCTTGACTCAGTGGCACAGTGTCATCCGTCATTTGTAATGTAATCTGATGGCATGAGTGCTTCAGGTATTGTCCATTCTCAAGTTGTCACAGTGTCCGTATGCTTGTTGGGATGCGTTGCTTTTCTTCAGGCTTAGAAGCACAATGACTCACTCGATCACACTGAGTGAACTTGTCTCGTGAATGGGTCCAGTGCAACACCACCACCATCATCAATTGTCTTCCATACATTTCTGACTTCATCATCATCTCCTCCCTCTCTCTGCCTCTTCTACTCCTCCTCATTTTCCTCTTCACCGTAATCATTCTCATTGCCATTGTTTACCAGTAGATTTCCTCTCCATGCTGTGTGCCTGAGTGGGAGCGAGCGGCAACGTTTTTATCCCATTGCAATAGTAATGCCCGACAGTAGACACTGGGGAACTGTCTGAGATGATGAGAGGGATAAACCGCTCAGATCCCGAGACTGATGCCTCTGAATCAGTTCATGAAGCGGGCGGGTAAAGCAAGGTCTCAGCCTGGATGAAGACTGTGGGGCCATTTGTGTGTGTGTTTGTGCGAGACATTTCCTTGATGTGTGTGTGTGAGAGAGAGAGAGGGGGAGAGAGAGAGAGAGAGAGAGAGAGAGAGAGAGAGATTCTGTCAGGAGGTGAGTGGAGGAGTACATTTTCATATGTTAGTATGTCATAATAACCTGAAGGACTCTACACTTACCACTTACAAAATCTATTGTTTAGTAATGTACCGAGGCATTTTAACATTCATCCAAGGTGGACGACATCATCATCATTATCATACATCGGATTTCATCTTCTCATTACATTCCTTTGTGGACTTTTCTCTTTTTCCCTCTGTGTTCTCATCACTTGTCACTCACTGTCTCAGTCACAGTTAATTGTGTCCTTGCTCGGTGTTGCATCATGGTGATTGACACTTTGATTCATCCAGATCTTTGATTTATTAGTCAGTTAAATGGTCGATGACAGGAGCCAGAGACCATATCAAGTCTACAACTTCATCATTTTCATAATCTCTCTCTCTTCAGTCTTCATTTCCTGCTCAACAAGCTCAATAAGCCTGGGATATGTTTGGAATTATCCGTGCTGTGCTCAGTGTGTTGCAGTGTACAATCTCTTCTCTGACATTTGACATTATTTCAGAGAATGTTGCGTAAGTTTTTTTAAGCCTAGAGGGAAACATAGCCCAGATCAGCTGAAGCTAGATGAAGGTGTGAGCTGCTTTTTGATTGGTGTTGCTGGTGCTGAGATGAAGATGAAAGTTGATGCTTTAGGGTGGTGAATGACGTCACTGAAGGTAGTTGACCAGACAAGATGCTGCATGTTCAAGTCACCAGCTAAACCAGTACAAGACTGGTGAACAAACTTGTGGTTTTAATTGATCACTGGTTATACAAACTACAATAAGTCAATTCCACATTAGTGTGCTCAGTACAGTGACATCATCTTATTTTCCCTTTAGCCTAACGTGAAGACTGGAGGAGAGGGGGGGGTTGGCTACACAGTTAAAACTCAAATATTCCAACCAATCAAAATAGTTTGCTGAGAGTTAGGACAGAATGTGAAGCCATTAACCTTTATGAGGACATACATTCGTAATATCATGCTCTGTTTATCTCTATGCTGAGCTGTTGTTGGTCAATAAATAAGTCAATAGTGTAAAGGAAACTGCTTGTTAAATCACAAGATGACATTTTCTGGTTGTACATGTTATAAATACCTAAACATAGTTTGCATATTTTACAGGATTGAGTTGATGGAGTTTATGTCAGAGTATGACGGCAAATAAGTACAACTCCTGAATGATCTTATGCATAATGATGTTTACGCTGTAGATTTTGTCTCACCAGTTTCCCTTTGGAACCAAACATATGAGACACAAAAGGCATTGTCATATATCACAGAGTTATAATGTTTATACGCAATACTGTCAGGGAATCATAATGACAACAAAAGCTGTCATCATTATAATATGAATGAGAGGAAAAGGAATAGAGTAGCTGGAGGGGAAATATGAGAGAAGTATTAGCTGCCAGCCTGCAGGACGTAAGGAATGACATGTCGCTGATGTGACTCATTCTCTATGCCTGGATTAAGTACCTTGAAGAGAAGGAAAGGGGAGGAAAGCCAGAGAACTCGACATGAAGTGACTCACCTCTGCCTGACGTGTCTTTTTATATTTGCTACTGCCCTTTTCAAGTCAGCTTAAAGTCAAGTTTTAGTCACAGCTGAGAGACGGGCATCGCTTGGACATTGTGAGCCTTCCTCCCGCTCTGAGTGGCCTCCATGAGCTCAGAGTGTGTGTGTGTGTGTGTGCCAGGGAAGTGTCATTTTTGCCTACACGGCTGAAGACTGGACATAACTTTGCTTTAAATGGCAGTCCATCATCATCCAAAAGCTGTCTGCTATTTTAACTACTTGGGAAAACTCATTTCATCATTTCAATAGATGAAATGCATAAATTTAAGCCGAGAGGAACATTTTTTAAAAGACAGTGTGACTATATATACTGTATACAATCAATTGTTATGTCACAAGCTGATACATCTTTATTTCACGTGTACTATTCATGGTTTAATAAGGAATTGCGGAGGCGGCTGCACCCCCAAGCCGACTCTCTCTCAGGGGACATTAGCTGTAAACACCTAATTGATTGCATTGTATGCTTTTGCTGTTCTATCGTTCTGTCTGTTCACCTGAGGTTGTTTTTTATTAAAGTGAATGTGGTTTGTGGTTTGGCGCTTCCCACGACATCTATTTTATTGAGAGCTTGCGGTGGGATTTCAGACAATAGGACTTAAATCCCAGGATCATGGGTTCACGTAAGCAATAAAATCCCATCTCAGTGAAAAACATGCACTCTGGGTGGGAGTGCGTACTGGATTCATCATTTCTGACAGGGAGCCACAATGCAAGGCGACTGAATGGGCGTGTTGGTTTCATGTAGTCATAAGTGAATACTTTCAACATTTCAGCAATTCTGTCATGGAAAGTCACATCACTTTGGCAAAGCGCTTTGGCTGTGACAAGCTGACACAAGCAGCAAGCAGCCCAGATCTCTGCCAGACTTTCTCAAACTCGAAACAAACAAACCCAGTGTGAAGTCAAGTCGAGGATGTACATTGAAAAAGTTATCGAAGATTTATTGGAGATAATTACTGCTAAAGGAGCTGCAGTGAGTCCAGAGGTTCACCTGCTTTTCCCAGCCTGAATGAATGATGTGAGCGATAAGATCATCAAAAGAATAATTGTTGATGTGTCAGGAGTTTAGGCAGAATATGTTTGATAAAGATCGGACTACATTTGATGAATATTTAATGCAGAAATCCATTTGCTAATTTTTGCGAATGCTGTGGACCTCCCTACGCTTTATACCCCAAATCACCGACCACAGCACTCCCACGGAGTGTGTGTGTGTGATTTGATTTATTGAACTGGGCAGTGAGTGTAATCACGGTGTCAGCATGGGAGCGCGTGGGTTTTTCGGCGAGCAGAACATACATTGATTAAAGGGATGACTGCCCTCACAGTGAAGTTTTAATAACACACAGCACAGGAAGTTGTCAAAATGTAGAGGAGGGCAGTGCTGCGTTCACTGGCACACCGAGATAAGAGTCAGGATTTGTGATTGTGTTTTCAGTGTTTGGTGAGTCAGATTTAACGGCGGGTGTTCTGATTCTGGATGAATGTTTGTACTGAGCTGCAGGATCCTGATTTGCTCTCCTCAAAAGGGGCAAATGTGCTGAATGAATGAAAGTATGAAAGTATTTCTATAGTGTTCCTTGGTTTCACATTTGTTATGGTGCAGTATGTCAGAGCTATTCACAGGTTAGCAATTGCAGTGTGATGTCATAGTCAGATGTGCCCCAACAGCTGGAGGCACAAGCCGTCACTGGAGTGCAAACTATATATTATAGGCATGTTCAGTTCCATTATCAATTGAGGTGTAAATCTTAGTAATGACAGTGCCATGACTTACCAGCTGACCTATAAAGCCACACACTGTGTATTATGTAATCACATACGGCTGGAGAGGTTGGCCTAACCCCTCTGCTAGCAGGTCTGCAGTCCAGGCTTCTCTTTGCTGTAAAGCCAATCTTGAACTCACCACCATAATAACTTTCCCTTTTACATGACACAGCAGTTGAGTCTCAGTGGTTAAAGCAATGAGGTCTCTGAAGCTTTTTTTGTCTGCTTTCATCTAACGTGAGGTAGAGGGTGGGTGGCAGTGGGGGTGTAGAGAGAGAGAAGTATCTTTTATTACGTTTCATCCCAGTCATTTCAAGCCAAGAGCTTGAAGTAGACTTGGAGTTAGATAGAAGTCATCAACATGAGGTCATTATGCTGCAGAGAGAATGTCCTGAAGGCACCTTGTGTCATGGCGTTGTAATCTAGTCTAAGGAGTAAAACTATGTATCTTCTTCTTGTCAGTGTCTGAGAGAATCCAAGGGAGGTAAGCAAGTGACACGGAGAAGCTGTTACCTGATAGATCTGTCCAGACATAAAATATTAAACTGTTGACTGTGAAAAAATAAAAATAAGACAGAAGGTGCAGACCATCTGTGATTGCCAGCAGCTGATTGAGTTTTAGAGCAGCATCTGAAAGAAGGGAGATTTCTGATTCAATTTTCTCTGGTGTAACACATTGATGCATTGCAAGTGCAAAACACATTGTCCTCTGTGTGCCCTTATTACAGATAAACTCCATCTGGGATCCCCGCTTCTTCAACAGCCATGGCCCTTTTCGGATCTGGAGGGACTGTGTTCACCATCCTCCTCATTAGCAGGTAAGCCTAGCTGCAGGAGAAATGCAACCCCTGGGATTTGCAGAGCCAAAGCTCTCCGAACTGGCAGGAAGGCACAGGGGAGTTTCGTCAAATTCAAATTTGCAACGGCACAAACGTGTGTGGTGAACTATGTGGTGGTGAGGTATAATTTTCTCGTGATCCATCGATACAGGGTAACTCACGCACACATCAGAGAATAAGCATCGAAAATTCCATTACCACATTCATGACACTGCAGAGTAGAACCATTGAGGCTCCACATGCTTCAGGCTTTGCATACAATTGGTGTAATAATCCCTGCAGAGTTCATAGAGAGAGAATGATGGGATGTATTGGTGCACATCTGTCTGTTACCATGAACAGGATCATCTCTCTCCTTCTCCCAAGTTTATGAATGCACTTTGCACATTCCAGATAATATGAACCCTCTGGATCTCACGGAATCCTGGTATAAGATATTCTCTGTATAGTATAGTACCAGCTCAGCTCCGGGATTAATGTACTGTAGCAAGTAGCCTGCTCCAGTAGTACGTTGCCAAATGCATTTGGTGTCAATGCCATATGGAGGGAGAGATTTGACCATTCAAGCATTGAATGAAAGCTCGTAAAATGATTCCTCACACCAGAGATCGCAGAGATTACTTCTGCATTAATCATTGTTGTGTAGGAAAATCTCATCTTTATCTTTAATGATGCTACAGCTGCTGGGCTGTGGACATCAAGAGGAATTTTATTTCTACTTTTATTCCTTGGGTAAAGTAACGCTCATGAATTTTCTTACATCCCAACTCTTGAAACTAGAGCACATAAGACAAAGAAGCAGATAATCAGGATGGTCTTCCAACAGGACAAAAGAAGGCCTGACTTAGGCAACTTAGGAACATCTCACAATTCAAATATGATTTTACATTTTCTATTTATTTAAAGAAAAAGTTGGTTTATTGTGATTTTGCACCTGAGTTTCCAATTGTGTTTTTCCAACTTTCATGCTTCTACATGTAAACACAGACACTTCCACCTTCCCTATTTTCATTCAATTCCCTCTGGTCTGCTCAGCTACTCTGCCTTTCTACTCTGCTCACTGCTTACTATTTACATCCAGAAATGTCCTGAACATTCTGAAATAATGGAGCAATGAGAAATACAAGCAGCAGCAGACTTCGCAGACAGACACCAGTGGACCGTAAGTAAGTTGGATAATTTTAGCATAGATTAATGCTATTTCAAGAGGAAAAATCCGCTCAGTATGCCTTTAATATTTAATGCAATCCCATCCATCCTTATATTCAAAGAGAACAGTGTAAAATACCCCATGACACTGAACAAAATCTGTACTTCTTCACTTTATTTTAGCGCTTCTTTAGCACTTATCCCTCCTAAGTAATCTATAAGCACATCTCATTATCATCTGTGGTTTAGATTGACAGCAGCCCTCATGCGTACAAACATCGGCAAGAAGTTATCGACAAATCACAATTACATTTGTGATTACAACAATTCATTTTCCTGACCTCAATGACACTGTGTGTATGCAAAGCTTGGAGAAATAAAGGATTTGTGTATCCAAACGTGCCTGAGGTGCAGGTTAGCTCAGCGGCCTATCTTGTTTTTGTGTCTGATCGGCAAAGCACACCGGCAGATTACAAATGCACTCCGACGATTCCAACCAACACAAATTGAACCAAGCAGCGACCCAGCAGCTCATTGAAGACGACCTATGACCCGGGCAAACATGAAACCGCCGGGAGCATCGGCCTCAGAGCAAACAACTGCCTTTTTACAGGTCACAGGTTACAGCAATGTAAGATCATAAAGGCTAACATAGGTCTCCCATTAATCATCACAAAAGGCTCACAGGGACATGAATGTTTGAACTCTGGCTTGTGAATCAAAATCACACACACACACCACTGATTTCCAATAGAGACTACCAGTTACTTCCTAGTCATGGCTTTGTGATGTCGACAAAAAGCATCAAAAGCAATGTTTATCTCCCCTAAAGTCAAAAGGGGGAGAAATATGTGAGGCACTGCTGAGGATCACAGCTGAGTTTGTTTTGAATGCAAAAGAAAAGAGGAAATTTCAAAACTAAACAGGTTTTTGAAAATTGGCTCGAAAAAGAAATGTCTGCAACATGCAAATCCCCTCAGAGCACGACAAATCCAATACAGAGTGGCAATATAAAAGATAGAAATGGAATAAAACAGGATGAAGTATAGCGGTGCTCTAATTAAAAAAGAGGCCTCATATGGAATTCAAAACAGCAACCCTGCCATATTTTGTTCAAAGCATTTCTGAGAACAACAATATGAAATGTATTAATTACTTTCCTCCTCCGTGGCCATTTAGAATTTTGGCTCTGCTTCCCAAAACACCAGGATATGGAGGCTGTGTTCTTTTTCTGCTCCCTTAGCTCTTTTACTCTACCAACATCTTGCAGTGTGTGTGCATACGGTCAGTCTTCTATTATTTTTTTATTCTATTATTGCAATAGAATTCTACAGCCAAACCGGGGCCAGTTGTTACTTATTGATTACTTTGATAAATGGATCAAATATGCATCCAGGCCCTTTATCTCCTTCTCATCCTCTTATGAAACAGAATTTATGTATATAGTGTTTGCAATGTTAATATTTGCAGGGGTTAAACTCCGTATGGCACACTTGTTTGGAAGAAGCTCAGAAAGAGTCTTGTCTTTGATTTTTGTGTAATCTCGCTCAACTCCATCTTAATACTATAGAGTAGAGCCGTAATATATAGCAGCCAGTAGTTTCACTGCTTTGGTTCAAAGAGCATAGATAAAAGTTTATCGAACCCCATTACAGGCAGATTAACGGCTTACACCAGGATTTTCCTGCGTTTACTGCAGAGACACGACTAATTCCTGTACAGAAATCCATTTTATGTCAGCTTTTTTATTTTACTTGATCGGTGAATGTATCCCCTTGTCCAGATAAACAAACGCCAGGCATGCACGGGGTACATGAGGAGAGATTATGTGCTTGACAGGATTTTTCCGCAATTTTCCTCATTTCAAAACGGGGAGGGTTTTACTGCTGCATAAGTCAAAATGACCATCACGTTGATAAGTTGGTATGAGTTTTGAGTAAAAGGGATTTTCACATTGTGGGGAAATTTCCTAACATCACCATTGACTCAGAAAGACATAAAGCCATAAATGTTTAACACAATTTTCAATTTATGTGTGCGCAGCTGCTGAAACATTTAGGTTTGGCTCACATTTGCTCATGCAAGAGGCATTAGGGTTGTATTGTTATTAAAGATAAACTATGTTATTGCAGTTTATTGCCAATTTAACTGAACTCCGCTTTCATATCAACAGTATGTTCACATGTAACTATACTCTGTTGTTTACATGTACTGCCATAAAGGGAAAAATGCACAAATAGACATATACATGGATGAAAGTACGTAATAGGATTCAGTTGTTTGCTGAATTTACAAGACACCAGGTGAGTGTAATTATATACAGTTGCATAATCTAGGTCTGTTACCAATTTCGGTTCAATCTCAAACTGATTGAAGTGATTAAATTATAAATAATATCTCAACTAGGACATGACTATGAAACTATGAAAACTCAGAATGTTCCAAAGTGTCTCATTCTCTGTTTTGCATCGTTTTCCCTCATCGCCGACACATTAACTATGGAGAAGCTCTGTCCTTCTGTTATGCAGCCATTATCAATGAACTAATCTATTACTCACAGCCAGTTCCTTTTCCTTTGTGTGTGCTTTGTGCTTTGTGCTTTGTGTGTGTGTGTGTGTGTGTGTGTGTGTGTGTGTGTGTGAGTGCCTGTGTTTAAATATTAAGTGAGACAGTATCAGTGGAAAACTTTATTCTTCTCAAGGGCAGCTGCATCAGCACAAAAGAGTAAAATGTACAGTTCCTCCAAGGTCCATTACACATTCTGAGTTCATCCAGCTGGAGCTATGGATAACATGATAATGCGTTGTGGTATCATGTTAATTATTTCCTACCAGAGATTTTTTTACTGCGATTTGAGACGCCTTTTGAACTGTTGAGGTCCCCGGGCTTGGGTAAAAGAAGATTTAATTTAAGAAGCACATGGTTGAGAGATGTAAGAAGATAGCTTATCCAAAAGGACAGGACCGTCAAACTGAGTATCACAGGGTTTCTTCTTCTATCTTGCCAATGGAACCTCTTGCCCTAAGTTAACAAACTTTTTATTAAGTGGATTGTTATGCATCTGCTTGTTCAGCCTTGAAGGCCTCATTTCTTGGCAAGCTCAGGATTATAAATGTAAATGTATATTTGGGTCGTTATCTCGGGGCGCTGAAATTGCAAAATGAGAAACTACTTATAGTGTAATATTTAGCTTTGCCACCATGATACACTGAACAGTTCTCTAGACCTTCTGCAGTTATTATTTTGTTGGCATTCAGATATTTTAATTTGGAACTGATGCAAAAGGTGGCTAACTTCCATTTTCACCTGATAAATGGCAGATGGCATACAGAAAGGCAGTTGGTCACATTTATATTGTAATTATTATAAATCATTGTTTGTCTCCCATTGTGTGTCGAGAGAGTTTGCCAGGTTTTCATCCAGACTCAACTGGGTCTATTCCACAAATGAGTCTCCCCCTCCCAGTTTGACATTGTGCTAAAGAGTGGAAAAGGAAACCTCTTGGCCACTCTTGAGCTTCCAATGGCTCATGATAGAAGTTTTCCATGAACCAGATCACAGGATAATATGCTGCTTGTTATGGATATTCTGTCGATTTTAATGGATGATTTTGCCCCCTAATGGCTCATTCACACAAATTCAAGTCTGCCTACAGTGCGTCTGATGTGTTCTTCCTTTTCCAAATGGGCAAAGTCTCACGATGCAGCTTTTCGCACAAGTTGCTACATTTGGGTCAATGTCTTCTGAAGGTTTTTCTCCGGCAAAACACAAATCTGTTACGGTCAGCTGAGTGTGTGAAATGAATGCGGTGTGTAACTGTGATGACATTTTGTTCCCTTCAGAATAGATCAATCAAAGAAAATAACATCGCATTGCAAAAAATTGAAAGGAATCTCTAGAACGAGGATCACATCTCTTTTCCTTTACATGAGTTCAATTTACATGACACGCCTTGCAGATTCTGTAAGTGCTGACCTGCAGATCTGCAAAATATAGAAAGACTCTCTAAAGACCCTAAGGCATCTGATATAATTTGCCTTCTTAAGCATGTGACAACACTGCTGCCAATTGTTTTCCACACTTTGTTGTAGCTTTTGGCAGCATCTTGATTCATTTGGGACACTTTTTTAATCTAAGAGCTGGCAGTGTTGAGGTATATGTGGAGTGAACAGCTGTGGAGGGTGTTTGAGGGAACTTTGTGCTTCATTCCACGTGGCTGATATTCAACATTTATCATCCGTTCCCATCTTGACAAGTGACAAAGCTCATTACAACCTTGAAACACACATGGAATTATATAACCTTATTATTTCTGGTACAGTCTTGGTGATGTTCCGTGCTGACGTACTGTGAATCAAGAATGGCCAAATTCTGATATTTTAGTCCATTTGTTTTAGATTTTTCGCCCATAAAAGCTTATTTCTCTTTTGCATCTGCAATTGCAAAAGAAAACACAGTTAATTATCTCACTGATTGGATTTCTCCGGATGGTTAGTTTACTCCTCTTGACTGATCAGTTTTTTCCCCAGTAATGGCAGACGCCTGTAATGGGCAGGCGGAATGGTAACAGTAATTATGAATTGCCCGCAGAGGCATGTAATGCTGTCCGATGATTCCCTTTAATGAAAATCCAGCTCGCTAACAAGACTGTGGCCTTGCTGAGGTGTCTGGAGTTTTAGTCACCAATGAGATTCGGCTTCATTTCATGCTACGTTTGCGTCGGGCATGTGTTGGTAATGGCACTCCTGTGTCTCCCTTCAATGATCATGAACACTTTTTTTTATACCATGTATCCTCCTTGGTAGTGTAGACTGGTGATGCATTTAAAACATTAAAAAAAAAACATGGCCTGTGGTTAGAATATATTTACATTTATCCAAACTAACATATGCTGTAGTCAATGTAGATATTGGCTGAAACTATGCTATACGATCTTCAAAGGGAATATATCATAACTTGTTGTTATTTTGTTGTAACCTATAGGGAGTGTATGTGATGAATATTGCATAAGTTTCAAAACCTAAGGCTCACACGTATAGAAATGCATGCAGTGACAAACACACCCGATTCTACACACACAAAGAAGGAGACTCATAGATGGGATGTTTTGCCAGTTCAGGCTGGACACAGCTGGACACAACTGTTAGGGAGGAGGCCTTAAAGCGACAGTACCTAAAAAGTTTGTTTTCACTCTGTCTGCATGGCGGTGCAGCAGCAGTTGTGGATGGACATGTTTTTTGCACCTAAAAAGATAGAGAGCTAAAGGAAATAACAGAAATCTGTATGCAACCTTTAAATGTGGTCATTGGACAGATAAAAATGCACAAAACTTTACTTTTTAATATTTTTCTCAGCTTCAGGGTACATACAAGTGCCCCATCTACAAATAATGATGTCACCAAGACATATTTGGTGGGTTTGGTGTCAGCATTGTTGGCATGCGGCCACCGTCACATACAGTAAATGCTTGGCTGCTCATGCCTTTCCAGTCTTCTTTAAGACAGTGGCTTTACTGAATGTGACACTCTGATCAAAACAGACACAACTCAGCCATTACAAACAGTCAGTAAGGGGTGATTGCAGTCAGCAGGACTGACAGCTTGATTCTAGAGCTTCATAACTCCCAGCGGACGATGCTATTCTTAGATTTCACTTGTCAATTTCCTCTCAGAAGTATTAAATCTGCATGTGGGCAGTGAGTACGGCGTCGGTCAGCATCAAGGAAAGGAGTGAGTGACTCTCTCTGCTACATGACAGCCAAACATTATGGTTGGAGCACCAGTGAGGAGACTCTACCCACATCCAATCAATTTCTCATGGCTGATTCTCCGAACAGTATGTTGCTGGATCTATAACCATCAGGCAGAAACCAGGCTGTCAGAGCTCCCCATAGGCTGGATTTGTCTCACCGCAGGTCCTCAAAAGAACGCATTTAATCGCTTTGACATTCACTCAAGAGGAAGAAGAAGGTTTGGTTGAAGTCAGTCAAACCACACACAAACAAAATCCTCAACAAACATCAGTGTGTATGTTTCCGATCTTGGTGTTGTCTTGTACCAGTACATTATTCTTTGTACGCACATCAAATGATTGATTTATTATTGATACACACTCTACATAACATAAGGCGTAGAACATGAACATATTGTGCTGTATTGCTGTCTGAGTAACAGTTGTTTTTTGTCTGTATACATTGGATCAGTAGTTCATTTGTGATTGTGCCAGTGTTGTAATTGATCGATCCCCCTGCGTGAATGTAAAAGCTCTTGACAAGATGATAACTGCAAAGTGAGCAATACTTCAGTTTAATTGGCTGCGGGTAATGGAGTCTAACGCTTCATTGACAAAGCTCACTCTGCCCCTTCAATAATCAGTCGACCATGTTTCCAATGCTGCAATGTGTTCAGAACGACAATGAGACCAGTTGCATATAACGGAATTGGTAAGAAGTGATGCATCCTTATCTGAAATGTTGTCACAATAAGGATTTTTCCATTTTTCCTTTCTTCAGAATGGATTCATACGTGTGTGTGTATTGGCGGCTATGTAAGAAGCTGTCTGAAAAAGCTGTCGGCTTATGCAGATATGAAATGTTATATATTTGGGAGTGAAACCTTCCACTTCCCTATATGAGAGGTTTGTGGCACTGCCTCTTTATCCACAAAGCCTCAGACATGAACTCAGGAGCTTCTTATTCCTGATGCCTGGTTGCCCGTGTTTGTATCTCAGAGCTTCGACAGGCTGAAGGAGTCTGATGTTTGAAGGAATAATCTCTACGTATGCGAGCAGAGGACGACGTTTCTTCAAATCCTATTTCCTATTTCACAGCAGGAAAAATTAATATTTCCTGCACAAGAAGAAAAGAAGACGTTTGATGCAACCTGACAGGGAAGCGTCTAGTGTGAAGTGAACTTGTGCACACCTTGAGGAACCCGTTAATGCCACGTGTGCTCGGCTTGTTTGCCTTGGTTGCTGCCTTCTCTGGTTTAGATGAAGACCCGCTAAAGCCTCCTTGAAGCAGAGGTGGTTTGAATCCTAAATGGTTTCTTTCTCTGATCTTATTCTTCATTCAAGGTCATACTTTACTTCAAATGGTGCAGTTAGAAAAGGATTTTCATGTGGATGTGCCCTCATTTAAATTCCGATGAGAAAAACTCCTTTGAAGAAGTCAGAATTTAGATTAGGGCGAAATTCTACTATTTAGCACTGAAAGTCAGAACATTTGTGGGTTTAAATCATTTGTATTATTAATGTCATTGATGGAAATTAAACGAATAAACTCAATCTAGGCTGTTGGATGAATAACATTAAATCAGGAATCTTCTCTGACTCCCTCCAACTGCGAAGAGAATCCGTGGAGCTTGTTTGGGGAAATGTGTTCCAGCGAAACATCTTGAATGGGGAATATGCATCCAAGCAAATTGCTCCCTACGCATATATAGAATGCGCGTGTTGTATTCCTTTGTGAGGTTTTGAGTGTTACGGCATGACAAAGGCGTGGAAGATATCCGCGGCGGAGAGAGCAAGCCAGCTGTGGGAGTTGGTGCAGGAGAAGTGACATGAATCAATGAAAGAAGAGTGAGAAGTGGATTGGAGCTGAGAGAAGTGCTGAGTGGGAGGATGAACGGAGGGAGGAGAGGGAGGAATGGAGTCCACAGAGAGTGTTACTCAGCTCTCTCTGTGGGGGTCATGTTCCACTGAATTAATCTGTTGTGAAATGCGCAAGTGGGCTGCTGCCTCGTGTGCGTCGGGCGTAGGGTGGGGGGGGGGGGCTGCAGGAAGGTGGGGGGTGGGGGTCCGGAGAGAGAGAGAGAGGGAGAGAGGAGAGGATGTCATGAAACAAGATCTGAAAAGGCAAAATCTCCTGTAGGCCTTCGTTCCTGTCTGCTCTGTCTGAACGGATTCCTCCACCCACACACGCTGCATCAGCAAGACAACACATGTAGCTGGTAGGCTGCACAACGTAAACAGGCACCATGCTGTGTTGGAGGTCACTCACTGGTGCTTGAGTGACGTCAGCTTACTTTTCCTTTACATATTTAAAAGTCAAGCCACAGCGGAAAAACACTGCACTCTGCAATCGCCCAAATTGGAAATAATGACATTTCTGGACTAAAATGATTTAAAAATAACTAAAAAAAATACTGAAAACGTTTTGGAGGATATTCATGTTTTCAGATTAGTAAATACTGTATATTAATTTCTGCTCTTTCCCTCCATTCATCCTTCTGCCCATTTTCCACTGCTTATCTGGGTCAAGTAGCCCAGATGTTCCTCTCCCTGGCTATGTTCTCGCTCCTTGGGGGATCCCAAGACACTCCCCGGCCAGATGGGATATATGATCCCTCCAGCGAATTCTGCTTCTCTGCCGCTGGTCTGAGCTCCATCCTGATATCTGAGCAATTTCCGTAAGATTTCCTACATCTTGCGGAGGAATCTCATTTGAACTGCATGAACTGTATGAACCGTAAGCATTTACCCAGAGCTCATGACCATTGAGAACTTTGCTTGCAGGCTCAGATCTCTCCTCGCTGTAACAGTTTGACACACAATAGAAGTCGCACCAATCCGCCAGTCAACCTCACGCTCCATCCTACTTTCACTCCTGAACAAGACAAGGGAGAGAACCTCGGCCTCAGATTTAGAGATGCTGATCCTCAATCCCAATCCAGTTCATGTTGCATGTTAACAACATCATCAGTGAATCTTTGGGACATCAAACTTGGCTGCAGTGAGCATGTACTTCCATCCCACCCGTGTTTATACTGTATAGACTTTGCTCTTCCGAGTTTTCCATGCTTCCTTCTCCTGGGTGCAACATTTAGGCTAATTAGTCTCACCGGGGTGTGTGGCAATGAAGCAACTCTGCCAGACTATTAAAACTGCGAGGAAGAGAGAAAGAAGAGGACACAAAACAAAACAAAGGCATTGGAAAATAAGTAGTCGGCTCATTATTGAGAAAACTTATTTAGGAAAGAAAGACGCTTGGAGCACAATTAAGGAATCACTGAGACTGCAGACACACAGCCAGTGAGCAGGCCGTGAGGACATTAGGAGGTGACGCTTAAGATCAGCGCTGTCGTGTGTCACAAGCGCCATGATAGAGCATTCAGAAATTAAACTGGAAAATGGAAAAATATAGTATGTTTTCAACTCTATTGCTGCTTCTACCAGAGTTTTTGTGCAATTTCCACCGCTGCCCAGAGTTCTTGACCACAGGAAGGTAGATCTACCAGTAAATTAAAAAACTCTCCCTCCACTCACACTGCAACACCCCGGTACAGCGTCTGCATGGCTGATGGTGCGCCAATTTGCTTGGTGACCTCCTGATCTGTCTTCTTCTGGCGGGTGACCCATGACCCAGGCATACACCGACTTCTTAATTTGACCTGGAGGGTGCAATTCCCTTTCTCAGAGTCGGAACTGCCGGCCTTCATCCCGTTTCAAACTGACCCTCTGCTTCATGCTGGAGCTCACAGCCTGATGACGCCAACAAGACTGCAGATACAAAATGCGGAGCTGGATGTACTTGCCAATCTCCGGTTTGACCTTGAGATCCTGATGAGTTTATTCACCTTGATTATTAGTGGACGACAAAGTTATTAGTGGTCCTACCTCATTAGAAGCAATTCAGCCTGATATACGAACATCTATGGAGGTAAAAGCCAGAGAACAAACTGTGACGTACAAAAGCAAAGATCCTCCTCAGCTCAGGTTTTTACACATTCATAGTGTCTTCTTGTGTTTCAGTTGGGCAGGTGTGTCTGCTCTGAAACGTGCTTTCATCCGAGGAAAAGGACACCACAGCACATCAATACGAGCAGTGTTTGTTTGTGTGTGTAACCTAAGTAACCTCTCATCTACACCATTATGCCACAGAGTTGTCCTTTAATATTATTTGCTTAAGTGATTCTTGGAGCTTTCCGGGGCGGCGTCCTCTCCTCTTTCGCACTGTCAGGGCTCAGTGAGTAGCGACTGTTTGTCAGGTTGGAGAACAGAGGTCTCCTCCCTGTCTGCGGGTGAAGCTTTAGACAGCCAGTAAGTTAGAGCCTGGGGATTTCTGGGGGAGTTACAGAGAGATAGGATCAGAGGAGGCGGGAGGCTCTGACAAGAAATTCAGGACTATAAGGGATCTTTCTAAAGACCAGTAAAGATTAATAGCTCTGTCGTTATCAGTAAATGCTACACTATAGGAAATCAATTCCATGATGCAGTCCACCTGCAATGCTTTGTTTTCTGGTCTTGTATCCATTTTTCTTGTGAAATTGCTTATATTATTCTATAGCCTGAAAAAAATCCATATTTTATTATGTTATGGTGATATCCTTTTTTTCATGCTTTATTCTGTCATTTTCTAAATTTGCTTTGTTTCTTGCTGCTATTCTCGTCTCTGTGACTGCTGAGGCTGATGTTGTTTTTTCAGAGGGTTTGACGCTTGTGCACTATTACACACATACACACACGTACACATAATGCTACAAGCTCGCTGTCACACATATACAAAAACATATATATATATAAATGAATATAGGGTCATATGGGGTGACCCACTTTGATAATGCAGTCCGCCTGCAGCACAGTGCTGTCACTACTGTCACCCACATAGCCTTTCCATCCCAGGCTGCTGCCTGCTTCAAACAGCAGGCTTCACCTCGCGTGGGTGAGACTTTAGGTAGCATAGCAACAGTGTGCTGCAAGTGTGTTACCGCACTGTCTAAGCTGATTTGACACGGTCAGGAGAGAGAGGAGTTCTGTGCTCCACAGGGAACTGGGACCTTTCAGTGGCAGTCTTGCTGTAAAACGGCAGTCTGGTCCACAGGTTCGGGTTTCAGGATTCACCAAGGGAAAAGCCAGAGCTCTCATGGGAAGATATGGAAAAGAGAGACCCCTTGGTCTTTCATAAAGTTATTAAAATATTCTCCTAGCGGCTATGCTACACATCCTGCAGATGGATTAGTTCCCTTGTCATTGGCACAATGCTTCCCTTAAAACAGACATGAGTATTATGATCCTTCCCATGTTCATATTTCCATTTATGGCTCTTTTTTTAGAGCTCTGCATCGCTTTAATGTACAAAAATAAACACAGTGATCCACTTCTGTTGTCACTTGAGCGCTGATGTGCAAAACAGGCAGATTCAGGTCCACCTTGAAACACATTGTGACAAGAGGCAACCATGTTTATAGCTTTACATATAAAGTTTAGAGCTTAAAGCAGTTATACAGTATCACATTTAATTTGCTGAGATGGACAAATCTTAAAATGCTGTATGTGGCTTATTCACTCGTGAAATAAAGCAGACACATAAGTGACTCCAGCAGTGCTCGAGTGACAGTGGGGACAGAAAGGCTCCCACTGTATGCACATGATTTCATTTTTTTTTTTTTGCCTGTGCACATGGACTGATCTGTCTTGCTCCAGTCCTCTTACATCATGGCTCGTGCCCCGGGGCTTTCTCTCTACAGAGCAGCCGCTCTGTATTTAGAGCCTGATTTATCCTCAAACACACATCACTGGGGAAGGCGCAAATGAGCGTTCTTTTCCCCTGCCACTATTGCCAGCAATATAATCATCTTCCTACACTTGAATGTGCCTCTAAGAGAGTAAGGAAAGGAAAGAAAAGGAAAAGCAGCGGTTGTTGTTTTCCTTCCTCTCTAAAGCAATTTTCTATTCCATGTTGGTTGTTTTTTTTCTGCTGTTTTCTTCCACTCAGCATGGACTTTAAGATTCATGCAGCATCGTGGATCTCAAATGACACCCCGCAGTCACAACGAACGTGACGGTAGTGAGGAGGAATACATGCACAATGGGAAGAGAACTGAAAGATGTTTTCCCCTCTTTCTCTCTCTGTCACTCTTTCTGTTCTCAGGTTGTTAGAGAATTCGCTGCTCAACGCTGAAGTGAAGGAAGGAGAAATTCTGCCCCCTACCATTCACAGGCTGATGAAGGGCTACAACAAGTACCTCAGGCCATTCTTTGACAGTAAGGAAACTGCAGACACGGGCGGGAAGATGCAGTCAAACGGCGATGTTGTGACACACATTCGCTGACATACATTCACATGAAAATCACCTGGAGGTTTATGTAGTATAACATCAAGTAGAATCCCTTATTTCTGGGTTTATTCTATTATTTTACAGCACAAAGCAATGATAAGTCTATGAACACAGAATAGATAAATGACAAAGATTTATCAGTCAGAATTATGTTGATTATTAGTTTCAGTTGTCACCATGATCGGAGCTCAGATTCCAGTTTTCACCAGGCGACTGACTTAGTTGTAGTATAGAAACGCGTCAGGGTCGATGTTATGTCACGTCTACTTTGATCTGCTACTCATATTATGTAGCCAGTCACTGCTAATCCCTTGTTCAGCACTCAGGCACAATGTGATTATGTTGTTATTATGTTTTGCCTGCTGTTTGGTTTATACATTAGAAAGGTAAATTCCTTCATAACCACATTCAGCATAACCTTCATACCTCCTATCAACAAACACAGAGTTGGTATACATTGAATAAGAATAGAATAAGCTTCACACACAGACACACAGACATCTGTTTAAACCACTGCCCCTCTTTAGCAATAACTTATGTGCATATTATTAAATATTATCACTTTATTGCATAGAGTTTTGCAGCTCATCGACGTCACACTGGTGTCAGACAGCCGCAGGCACCCGGAGGAATTTTAGGGCAGCACAGCCTTCACTTTCACTCAACTAAATATGATCATTATACTAATTATCACATTATCAGAGTCTGACCTTAACCCTGAAGCCAAATCCTCTGGAGCAGAGACCAAATTGGGAAAAAGGCCTAAAAACAAGGTTCCAAATCAAATCCATTTACTTGCAGTCACGTCAGTATACTACACACACACACACACACACACACACACACACACACACACACACACACACACACACACACACACACACACACACACACACACACACACAGATCTTTTGACAACTGCTTTTTTACATAAGCTCTCAGAGAGGTGAAGATGGATCAGGGGGAGAGGAGGCTGTTGAGATGAAAGGTGGGAGAGAGGCGACGTCTCCCCCTTTGATACAGAATGTGGGAGAGCTCGTTCCCACAAGGAGGTTCACACTTGACGCGCTGCAGCTGCAGATGTGAACCGTTCTGCATCTTAAACGCGCTGTCCTGGGTTAACTCTTTGTGTTTACCCCATGAAGCCTCTATAAAGCCTCCATCTCCTCTGTCATGTCATGCAGCTCTCTCGCCTCCATCACACAAATGCATTCACACACACCTTAGGGATTAACCGGAGGGGGGGATGATGTGCAAGTGTGCATACATAGAAGACACCTGCAGCTGGACATGATTTATTAATTTCTTTCTGCCTTTCTTTCACTTCCAGATGGCCCTGTGACCGTGGGCATGAGTTTGGACATTGCCAGTATCGACACCATCTCAGAGATCAACATGGTGAGTTAAAAGTCGCACACACACACACACATCAGGGCTGAATCTCTACAATAACACAAATATTGAAGTGGAATGTCAGTCACTTACTGGAGCATACTAGGCCTCATTTTCTGTTAACCTTCCTCAAATTTGTGAATCTTCAAAGGTTGTGGAAGCTTTATATTGGAGCTAACATGTTTTCAACAAGCTGGATTGGATTTGCTGACGAGTAGTAATGCTGTGGATTAAATTAGCTCAAGGCATTGAAAGGCTTAGGGAACTGGCGCCATCGACATCCCACAATACAAGCAAATCTCCAGCTGACTAACGTGAAACATGGACTCAATAGGAGCTCAGTTTGCACAAAAAACTCCATAATTCAGCACATTACTGGCATATGCTTGTGAAAGATGCTCCTTTCCTGACCTTTTGAGCTCCGATCCTTCAGGACTACACAGCCACCATATTCCTCCGTCAGCGCTGGACCGACGAGCGTTTGGTGTTTGAGGGCAACAAAAGTCTGAGCCTGGACGGCCGTCTGGTGGAGCTGCTGTGGGTCCCTGACACCTTCATTGTCGACTCCAAGAAGTCCTTCCTCCACGACATTACGGTGGAGAACAGGCTGATCCGCATCTTTCCCAACGGCACCGTCCTTTACGCTCTGAGGTGGGCTAACAAACTAGATTCTGGGTTTATTAGCGCTTCAGTTTGTTGTTGTTGTTTTTCCTGTTTCAACAGACAATGAAAAGCAGGTCAGGGAACCGAGGAGAAATTGCTTGAGGGAGGAGGCGTGGGCGGAATTTGAGATAATGTGATTTGCAAAGCAGTGGGTTCTGCCGGTTCTATTACTTGCGTATTGGATTGCATGAGTGGAAGAGTGTGCGATCTGTCAATACAAAGGCCCGTGAGCAGCGCTAGTCCTGTTAGGATCATTCCAGCTGATATTGCTGTCTGAGCGAGGGCTTAATGCTTGACAAGGAAGGCCTGCCTCTGTAATGAGCGTTTCCATGGTGCTCTGAGCGGACGCTGGTCAGATCAGACAGGTTTAAAATTGAGAGATAGATAGGTTATGGACTAGCCAGGAATTTCATTTGGTAGGCTCTTATTAAGCCTTTGATGATGAGATTTCACCACAATTTTTACGTGACGTCTTTAATCTCAGCGTGTCTATGGATTATATAAGAGCTGTCCGTGGTCCTGATTCTCTGCTGCTACGTGTATGTACTGTAGTTCTGGTTACACACAAGCAAGTGATGGCTGACATTGAATTATACATGTAACTTCACGGTTGGCGTCTCAGACTGGATATTCGGGCTGAGCGTGGTCGCAGTTTATCACGTCGACACTAAACTATAATCATCAGGAGTTCATTGCTTTGTTATCAAGCAACAGATTGGGAGCTGCTTGTCAGTGCTATTATATGTGAGGTTTGTTTACGCAGCGTGTGGTGTGATTATGTGCTGTTTGACCCCATCGTTCCCAATGTGAACGTCAAGTTGTTGTGGAAAAGACGAGGAGCAGCGAAAAACAACACTTCTCAAAGCAGGTGGCGAGGCGAATGGTGCCTGGACGTCGGGGAATAGGAGCTGTGAGAAGGACGGAAAGAGGCGAGAAATGTTAGGCCGCCGCAGGAAAGGGACAGTTGTGTTAAATGTTTTAGTGCCGCACCAGGGGGGAAACACGAGAAAGCACTGTGGTGACTGGAGCTGGGAAGTTAGAGAGGGAGATTTACTGGTTGCTGTTTGTGATGTTTAGGGCAGCGATGTTGATATTTGTTACAAGAAGCCAGAAAGCAGAGATGGAACCTTGTTAATGAGATCGAAGGAGCGGAGGAAATACTGGTCGTGATAAAGTTTACAGTGATTTAGATTTAAAAAAGATGGATTCTCTTAGGATCCATTTTTGTTTTGTAATATCAAATCTAATTACCTAAAGCAGTGGTTCTCAAATTCTTTCTTCTTACCCAGTTTAACCACTTTGCCACAAAATCTTGAATTCACTAAATCTGAACCAAGAGCCTTCCCAGCTGATTTCACTTCATTGGCACAATTCACATCAAAATCTGTGTTTTACAGGATTACTACCACTGTGGCCTGCAACATGGATCTGACCAAATACCCCATGGACAAGCAGACCTGCACGCTACAACTGGAGAGCTGTAAGGACTCATGCAGCTTCACACTGTACATGTAGCTGTGGCAGGGCGGCGGGTGGCCTGGACTTCAAATTAATGATGATGATCAAAACCAAAGGATCAAACAGATCAAAATCTCAGATCTGTGCAGTACATCTGCATGTGTGTACGTGTGTGTGTATAGAGTATTCAGTATGTGGATGCTTGCAGACTTCCCATATGTCCAGATTTTCCCAGATCTCCTGTGTATGATTTAACAAATAATTCCATTATTGTCATGCAAACAAACTAGGCCATAGCTGCACCTGATGTCAAAGCTCTTTAATCCTCGGATGTCCTGAAAACCTGAGATGAGGCTGCATCCCATTCCTGATATCACGCTCCCTTAATGATTCACAAGAAGGGAGAATAATTCAATTTCAACAAATCCTTCAAACTGTATTGATATTTTAATAATTCAAATTCTCTGTCATTGGGGCTCAGAGTCTTCACAGCTTTCTAAAACTGCTTCAACTACTTAATGTTACCTGGAAATCAGAGGAATTATTTGCTTAATGTTCCCAACGTAGGTTACACCGGCCGTTAGTAACAGACATTAAAAGAGGAGATTAAATGATGCGAGAGGATTAATATTTTTCCTGCGTGAGTGAGCATTTTTCCATTCCTGTGATGCTGTGTTTGGTTTTCCCGTCTCTCTCTCTCTCTCTCTCTCTCTCTCTCTCTCTCTCTCTCTCTCTCTCTCTCTCTCTCTCTCCCCCACGCTGTTTGATGACAGGCAGCCAGGCTGAGCCTCGTCTGATCCCTGCCACCAGGGCATCAGTGTAAATGAAACATTTAACATAACCTCTAGTCTCGCTTAGACGACACAAAGACTTCTGAAGGTTAAAGTTAGCAAACAGATGAGATGATTCCTTCCTCTTCCTCATCTGCTTCTCAAATACCAGGCTAAATATCTGCTTAGGTTTTCCTTTCCATTCCATTCCATTCCACCCACCCTTCTTTCTCATCCGCTGGCTGTTCGTCTTTCTCTCAGGATTCTTTTCGCGTCTTTGTCCCTCTCTCCGTCTCTCTGCCTCTTTGCTCAGAGGTTTAATCAGGGATTTAGTTCCCAATTCTGGGCTAAAGCTGGATACTCTGCACGGGAGGGAAATGTGAAGAGGGAGTCACTGTGGGATTGTGCACAGAGTTTAGATCAGGATTGCAGTAAAATATTTAGTGGCTTCTGACAGCGGAAACAATGACAATCTGTTCCAGTCTGACTCTGATTGTTGCTTTAATTAGCCCTTTGCAAAACATGTCCCACTTTTAACATACATGTGGATACTTACTGTCACTAACCGGGGGTCACAGAGCAGGGGGAAGGTTGAACATACCCGCAGAAAGTTGTCATTTTAATGCAACTCTTTCCGTGCTATAGCACCGCATGTCACTGCCCATTTGCGTCTCTCATTGGTACATTAATGTCAGAGCTTTAGGTCAGAGACATAATGAGTTCTGAGGCTGATAATAAAAGTACAAGGAGAGAAAAAACGCAGCAATTACAGGACCTTTCACTATCAAAGTCACCTCATTAATGGACTTGGCTCCAAGCAATGACTGTATGGTTCATCCTGTTCAATAATACGTACATGTCATACATGTTTAAGTCTTCAATGATGGAAGGTTTTCATTTAGATGAGAAGACAAATTAACGAGCGTTTGATGTAGAACTGAACGTGTCATTCTGATCATAGTACAACAGGATCTTTGTCCGGCAGCCGTTCCATCTTTCCTCATTCTCTTGCTCCCTCTGCTGGTAAATCAGACTAACACACCACAGAAGGTTAAGCCTCCTAGTTAATATTAAAGACGTCTTCCTCCTTCGTTATCAGTGACCTGCAGCTCTTTGCATCTTTACATTTGTCATCAATAACACTTCCATGCATCTCCTCTTATCTTGAGTGTTATCTGGGTTATCTGTTCTCTCTCAGGCTCAGTATGATTCAAATCTCTTTATCGTGGCTTATTTATCTTTCAATTTTATTCCATTTGGACTAGTTTCATGTCAATTTATTGTAGAATGTTGTTTTTCTGCTGTGGCCGTGATAATAAACCTGAGCTGGGGGGTTGGGTATTATAATATACGCTATATTCTACTGTAACCATGACGATATTAGGCTACCATGGGCTATGATGTGTATCTGGAAGCAATCTGTAGTATTAAAAATTCCAATTATTCCCACACAAATTGATTTTCATTTCTTTTCTTATTTCTCTAGGGGGTTACAACATCAATGACGTCATGTTCTATTGGACCAGGGGGAATGAGTCTGTCAGTGGTTTAGACACTCTTCAGCTGGCTCAGTACACAGTGGAAGACCACTACACCTCTGTCTCTGAGGCCATCTATGAAACCGGTAATCACATTCAAAATCGTCTCTTATTTAGTGTTTTTCTCTCGAGTTATGGCTGCGTATGATTTTACAAGTGCATTATTCTTCCTCTCAAAGGCCACTACCCCAAGCTGGTCTTCCACTTTGAGCTGAAGAGGAGCATTCTGTACTTCATCTTGGAGACTTATGTCCCTTCGAGTCTACTAGTGGTTCTCTCCTGGGTCTCCTTCTGGATTTCCCTGTCTTCTGTCCCAGCACGTATCTGTATAGGTATGAGGATGAGGATACTTACGACATACTAGTACTTTACTTGTATCTATTGTAATGTTCTTGTACCATACCTGTACTCTACCACATCTCAACCCATGTGCCTGTGGTGGTGTTTCTTATGTCAGGAGTGACCACAGTGCTGACCATGACCACTCTGATGATGGGAGCCAGGACGTCACTGCCCAACGCCAACTGCTTCATCAAGGCCATCGATGTTTACTTGGGGATCTGCTTCAGTTTTATCTTTGGGGCGCTCATCGAGTACGCTGTGGCCCACTTCTGCACCCTCACTCACTACGACGCTCACATGCTGATGGTGAGCCCCCGCTGATCACCTCCTGTCTGTTTGTTCATTGTGATCGTTGCTGTTGTTATGGACAGTCATAGTCATCATGGTTGTCATCATCATCATCATCGTCATCATCGTCATCATCGTCATCATCGTCATCATCGTCATCATCATCATCATTTGGTGAGTTGAATAAATGCTGCAAGCGTTCAGTTTTCCAGTTGACTATCTTCTGGTTTCTACCCACATTCTGTCCTTGGTTCTTTTCCAGTATGGTCACCAGATGCACGACTTCGACGAGGAGATGAACGGCATTGTCACCACCATCTCCAGGCACCACAACATGCTCAAAAGACGCAAGGAGCAAACATCTGCCGCATCTCCCTCAGCTCCTGCCTCTGCAGAGCTCGCCCTCAGTCCGTCCAGTCCCACAGGCAGCGAGCCCAAGCCCGAGGCGGCCCCTCCACGCCGCACAAACTGGTGCCTCACTGTCCTGGCCACCATCCGCAAATTCCTAAGCTACCTAACCTGCTGTCGCGTGGATAACCCCCACCACATAGACAACTACTCCAGAGTCACCTTCCCCCTCTCCTTTGTCATGGTTAATCTGCTCTACTGGACATACTATCTGTACTTTTAGCATTCACCAGAGGGCAGCATGTGTCCCAGAGAGTGTGAGAAGAGAAAGTGGATGTATAAAACACGAGCGTGTATGGACAGTAATGTTATTTGAGTGTGTAGAATTTCTACTATAGGTTTCTTGAGGGAAGGGAAATAGTCGTACTTGGGTTTTTAACTAAAAACACACTGGTTGAGTTATGGCGGTAGGTTTTGTATAGATTGTTTTGTTGAAATTGACATGCCTGACATAGAAACCAGTGAGATTCTATCCATTCTGGTCAGGTTTGAGAAGAAAACTACAAATTATAGACCAAAAGTCTTTCTGTCTAAATCTGTCTACATCTGTCGTGTGGTGAAATGTTGATTTGAAGTGTATCACATTATTGTTTGTTGCTGTCTGAAGATGAAGATGGAGGTGTAATTTAAGGACTCCGTGACGGGAATCTGTTTGAGGCAGAGCTCATAATAAGATTGATTGCTTTGATTTTACAAGTTGTTTTCTTTTGTTTGCAAGTGATTATAGGGAAAGACAATGGATGGGAGGAGATGGGTGAAAAAGAGAGAGGAGGAAGACGTACGTGTCAAGAAACAGTTCTGTGTAGTTCGATTTAATTCACTGATCATCACTTGCGTTTGCCTATATATTTTATTTTCATTGACACTAAATATAGAGGCCTTTCATCTCTTTTGTCGTTTGAAAATCTACTCGCCACAAACAGTACGAAGGCTCTTGTCATCACACAAATCTGCTCTGTGGTGTCCGCATCCATAAACAGGGAAGATTAATGCAATAACACGGTGTGGAAAAACTATTATAGCACCACCTGGAGGTAGTTTTGTGATACATGCAGTATTTCTCTTGATCTTTATTTATTGCTTTATTTATTTATTTATTTTGCTTTTTTTTTTTACACTTCTGTGTGAGGCCCTGTGGCAAGAGGTGTGTTTCATTTGAAGTGTTTTCTGCCATTCATGTGAACCAAAGAACCAAATATGATGTTATAACTCTTCTTGGTTTCCATTTCGCCCAGTTTCTTAACTAAAAATGCATTTTGTTAACGTAGCGTGTTTGTTAAATTTACTGGAATATTTTCTGAAATAGCATGCAGTCACTCAGCAGGTGACCCACATTATCACATCTCAGACATAAACAGAATTCAGTTCAATAATAGAATTGCATGGTTATTAATCGCTCTCGCCAATATTTACCCATCATGCAAATCTCAGAGGTTCCATTTTTAATCTCTACCATTTGTTGTTTACAGATTGTATTAAAAAGCACATTTCCAATATCTTTTTATGTTTCACTGCCTTTTTAAATGTGTTGGCCACATTTCGGCTGCATTCCTTTTATTTTTCTATATATACATATATATATACAGTATGCCATGTTTCACTTCCTAATAGTTGACTTTTTAATTACTCTCTTTGCCTGATTAGTAATTATTAGTTGTAGAAATTCTTCCTTTGGTTGATGTTGTTCCTGCATGGTTATCTAGTGATATTGCGTTTCTTCTGATTTGGTTTACAGGACGGACAGAAATCATGAAATGTCAGATCTGTGTCTTTCATTTGGACCCAGAAGTATTTGTTTTATTTTCTTTATTTTAATGTATATGGTTGATCAGTGACAGTGTGCTTTCACCTGTAACTAAGCTGAGTGTGTCGTTCTATGGGAACATTCTCCATGTGGACGTCAGTGAATATTGTTACACTGAAAAAGGTTATTGTAAAATAAAAAAACACAGACTGTGGAGTCTTATACAACATGCTGTAGCACCGTAGTCATAGTTGCTTGTTATCTTCTCTAGGCGAACAATACAAGAAACAAAACGCCAAAATACCACCAAGAAAACCACAAGAGCAACCATGAGATTCCTCTTTTGTGGAAATGACATTTTGTCTGAACTGATGCCGTCTATTCATATGCAAGGATCACATTGGACATCACCGTGTTGGACTGTTCAGCGATGTCACACACAAAAAAATGTCGAAACGCAATTACAGGTATACGTGACCGGGACGTGTTTGGACGGTGACTTTGGCAAAGAAAGAGGAAATGGCTACTGGACAACTGTTTGAACAGCCGTATTCTTCCTTAAACTGACAATGACTGCCAATGTTACAGTTCCTGGGACATTTTCAATGTGAAATGTATTTATATAGTACCATGTTAATATATAAGGATTTGATTTGCTTAAACTGTAAATAAATACCAGCACTATGCATGTTTATTTGATGTATGAATATGAATGATAGTAATAAAGGAGGATTAATGAGCCTATTGCCAACATTCTTTGTAAATTGTAACTTGTGTTATATATAGGTCTATTAGTAGGAGGGAGTTTGAGTTAATATGAGGGTTGCAGGGGTTAAAAACTCTGTGAATGTGTGTGTTGCAGATGTTAGATAGGAAATCATCATCAGCATACACACTAATAAATTCAGTCACGGTTCCTATAAATAGATTCTTTTGTGCGATACCTTCCTTTAAAGTGATGAAAAATGTTTTTGCAGCTGATTCGAGCTTCCTTTGTAGTGGGAACTGGTTTGATGTTGGATAAGGGGGGGATGCTCCATGTCATGTTTAACAATGCAATGCACTCCAATGGTCCAGAAATAAATCCGATATTCTTTTTTTATTGTACCACATTGTGTCAGAGTTGTTGATTTATCTGGCGGTGTTGGTGTACCAGACTATCGAATACAAAACAACACCAACCTGGAAGGGAATCAACTCCACTCTGATGTGACTAAAAAGGTGGAAAGATCAAAGGTATGGATTTAATGCAGGGCTGTTGTATTGAATTGTATATGATTGCACCTAATAACCAGTGTACATATTGTGCACATGAATAATACATACAATAGACAGAATGGAGGATGGGACAGCCTGGAGATGAGTTATAATCCAGTACCAATGGACAATAGGTCACGGTTGAAGTTGGTACCAATGAGTCCAGTTGGAGTGAAATCCTAAATCTAAAACTCAACTGAATCAATCGTTCTAGAGTCGAGCAATCCCAATAAAACGGAATCATGTGCGGGATGTGGCACGTATCAGAGGTCCAGGTTTTGACCTTCACGCTTGTCCTTTCCCCTGTGCCTCATATTTTATCTTCAGCTTTGATCAACACAGAGAATGAACTAATAGTGATGTGAGCAGCATCTTAAACCCACACACACACACACACTCTGCGTCTCATATCTCTGCTGTCCTCACATTCATCATTATAAATCAGACAAAACCGAAACAGGATTTACAAGGCAGTGACTTCAGAACTCAACGTAGTTATAATAAAACGTGCCAAATCTCTCTTACAAACGTTTTAATGTAGATGCACCAATACTGAAACTACCTTTGTTAGATAATCCTTTCAAAATAGCAGTTACATTTGTACTAAATACAGTACTACACTGAGGACACAGTATTATCTTTATTGACTGAATTATATTTTACATTATACTTGTTGTTTACAGTCGTATGCCTTTAACATTTAAGCTGCTCAGGTTGTTAGAGGCTTTATGTACAAGAGGCATGGGGGGGGGGCATGAGACGAGACTTATGCCTGACAAGTCAATTACAGAAAAAGCATAAAACACAAATTCCTGTTGTTAGTCACTTATTATCACCGACTGGAGGCAGTATTTTGCTGTCTTTTCTATGATATATGTGTATAAGACAACAGCGTGAAGACTAATCCTAAAGGAAGAAAAACAAGAGTCGGCTGCTACTTGGTATTTTTTTTACTGTATGGTCGACTGGTACATCATAAATATCTGTTACATCAGTGTAAAATTGATAAGATGAGTCACATTGCGGAGGCTGTTATACTCCCAGCAGGACGTTGGGTCGAAAATCTGGTTTGGAAAAGAATGGAAGAGAATGTTATCACAGCATCAAAACAAATCTGGTGATGGGAGATTGGCCAGGATATCAGCATTCTGTGAGATCAGCGCACCGTTTATCTGAGCAGACATGGAAATGTAAAATAATGTGTGCAATCATCTCTATCAATGCTCATGGAATATTAATACTGGTGTGATTAGATTAGACTATAACAGGAGGGGGGAACATGTGCATTATAATGTAACCGTGCACATGAATCTCGAAAAGCACTGTGATTGTTGACAGAATTGTGCAGGATAATGAATTCCACACAGTCCACTGTATCAATGCTGATAAACTAACTAACGAATCTTAGAGGTATCTCAAATCAAATCTAATTCTGTGATCAACCACACTAGTACACACACTTGTATACCACATGTTCACTGACTACCAGCCTGTGCTCCCTGTGAAGCTCCACATCACCAGAAGATGGCAGTATGGATTTAGATGTTTACTATCAAATGCACTGCAGTCCACAAGCTGCACTTTGCAAAATAGCATAATGAGACAGAAGCTTGTGTTGATGCTCTGAGACAGAATCAGCTGTTACCAGAATGTGACAACAACAATACACTTTAATGACATGTGCAGATTATGTCTCTAAATGTGTGTGTGTGTGTGTGTGTGTGTGTGTGTGTGTGTGTGTGTGTGTGTGTGTGTGTGTGTGTGTGTGTGTGTGTGTGTGTGTGTGTGTGTGTTTCGGATATGTTAAACAGCAATATGTAAAAATCCAAATCCTGTTTATGGAAAAAGAAAGATTCTATATTCTGATAGTAAATATCCCCTGTATATTATGTCATTAGACATTATCAGTGGAACAATAGTGTGACATTTGATGCTTAAACTGACAAAATGATATGTCACCCAGAATCCGTTCAAATATTCCCATGATAAACCTTGAAATTTATGATTTCATAACAATCATATATAATCTTCTACAGGTGTTTTTCTGTGACTGAAACCTCACTTTGAATTATTCTTCATCCTCCTTGTTATTGAAGTCTTGACATAAACAATGAATAATTCAACTTAGTCAAATTACAAATGGACAGAAAGTGGGTTTTTTTCATTTCATTGTTTATGGTTGTTATGTTTTGCAGTTTGTTCTTTCTTTAAGTAGTTTTTCAGTCAGGGGTTGTTATGGTTTTGTTTGAAGAATTGTTTTTGTGTTTTAACTTGAAAGCATTCACCATTTTAGTTTATTGGTGTCACCTTGACAACTTGCCACCGTTTTTGTCATTTCAAAAACATACTTGTCTGGTCTGTGATTTGAACCCCCGATGATTTGAGCCCACGGTGACTGAAGTGTGCCTTGCATCTTTAGCGCGAGTGAGAAGTTAGTTAGCCATTTGTAACACCATGACTTTGCCTAGTTTAACAAATCTGTCATCCAGCGTGTTCCCATTGTAATAAATTACATTCAAAACACAATCCTGCTCTTACAAACTGTTATATGACGTCATACTTCATCTGTTTAGAAAGCCAAAATCAATCAACAACACAAATAAAGCCTCGCAAATTGCGGTCACCACCAGGGGGCAGTGTGAGAGCTTTCATAACGCTGTGTTCAAAATGCTCTGTCACTTTTTGAAGCTCTGTGAGACATGACTTGGGATTTACATATCCTGATATTTGCACCCCAAAGGACTAGAAATAAACTTTTATCACATAAAGCGGAATTTGAGTCAAGTGAAAGAACAAGGGTGTTCACTAAAAAGAGCTAGCGTGCCTTAAAGGAACTAGAATGTTCCATGTAGAATTTGCAGTCAGTTTCTTACGACCTTGTTGGGAATTCACTATTTCTGAGGAGATTTTCAAGTCATTATAATTCAAATGTCACCTTGAGTAGAATTTGCTCCGAGGGAACAGGTTTGTTCTTACATTGAAGAGTTTTGTGAATGTTAATTTGCAGTTTACATATTTAGTCAATTCAAGAGCAGAGAGGAGGAGGAGGACGTGTCAAGGTGTGTACATTTTGCCAAAACACGACTGACCCCTAACAAGGTGGAATCGATCCAAAAGGAACAGCTTTGACCCAGCAAATGTATTCCTGATAATACGTACTGTAATAAAGTACATAAATAAAGTAAAGTAAATCATTACTTTACTTTAAAATGAGAGAGAAGATACGAGAGAAAGAACCACTGTCAATTTTGATTTGACAGACATCTTAAGAGCCAATTTATCATAACATCAGTACAAATAAACCCCTGAAACAGAGTTGGAATAGCCCAGTTGTGCACAAATTATGGAAATCTAGATTATGAGAAGCCTGGATTACTGTTGTATCCATTGTATCTACACATCCTAACATCCACACCAGTGAGAATAAGAATTTAGATATGAGAGGAAGCACGTCCTCATCACAGGGGAATAACATCCATCCAACCTGAGTATGACCTTTAACCAGAATAGGACTAGGACCTGGTCTCTGCATAGTAATGTGGTTATTTTACACCATACATTTTGTGGAGTTGTTTAGTTCTACACAATCAACCACAACAGACTTATTCAATTGAGATCTCTCGCACAAAATGCCATCGAATGTGGCGCCCTGTTTTTTTGTGATGTGCAGACACAACTCAATCTCTAGACAGACCCTCATACTCACTAGCCCCTCCATCAGCACATACACACACACACACACTCTCACTCACACACACACACGGCTATCTGTCTCCCATTTTTACCCGTCTGTGAGATCAAAACAGAATGGCAGCATTTAGCCTCATTTGAGAGAGCCCTCGTCCTGGGCGTCCTCGAGTGATCCATAATCTGCCCTGTGATTGTGTTTCTCCCTGTATGGCATGAGAACGCCATTTATAATCTGCCTCTATGGAACAAGGCATGGCTGTGATAATGACACTGTCTCTGTCTCTCTGTCTGGTTCTCTGTCTGGCTGGCTGTCACCCAGGTGGAATAGTTGGTGTATTCCTTTAAGTAGTCTTTTAGGTTATTTTGGTGGAAATGCTATGTTGAAAAATTAAAAGCACTCTACTTCTATAGTGCTTTTATCCAAAGCACTTCACTGTGACCTCACATTCATCCATTCATACACTGATGTCAGGGGCATACCATGTGAGACGCCAACCTACACATCCAGAGCAGTTGGGAGTTCAGTGTCTTGCTCGATGGCACTTCAACAGGCTCTCTAGGAGGAGCCCAGAATCCAACCGGGAACCTTCCAATCCCTAGCCACGCCGCCCCCATGTTGCTGTGGTGCTGCAAGCCAATGCCCCTGCTGTGTTGAGCCTTTTCCTCCATCCTAAGCATGTTCCCGTTCCTCCTTCCGTGCCTGCGCTGTATCCTTTTGTGTCTGACCTCAGAGATCTCGCAGCGAGCCTGTGATGAGTCATAGCTCAGTCTGGAGCCTCTGCATCACAGCAGGGAGTCATGAATACAAAGCAGAAACACATACATCTTTACACACACGCACATGGGTGGCAGAAAGGGGAAACAAAGGCGAGCAGCATGAAGTTGACTATACAGATTCATGCAAATATTCACTGGAAAATAGAACTAAGGAGAAGATTCATGCCCATGTAACCCTACAGTCACAGTGATTGCTGTTATTGTTCACGCGATTGCCTCATCCTCAGCAACAGATCGTCTTATTGTCTTACCCTGATCCTGTGAAGTTTTACTCCACCGTGTCCTTGTGTAACTTCAAACTGCTCTGTAATTGAAATGTACACTGCTACCTTACACACCCCATCAAGACAGTTTCTGCTATGTGTCCTTACCGTCTCTAACCATGCAGTGTTTGAGTTTCATCCGTCTGTGACTAAAGAGTGTGTGTTTCCGTTCTTCCACCCCTACACCCCGAGAGACTGCAGCGAGATCTCAAAAGAACAGCACGCTGTGATGTATATTTCAGCTACCTCCTTTAGCAAACCCTGTCTCCAAAGCTGCTGTGTTTTTTCCTCGTGTGCTGCAGTAGCGGCTGTGTAGTCGTGACATCGGCCCTGGAAAAAGCGTTCCGCTGAGGGAGAGACTCTTTTTCATCTTTTAAACAAGTTTCCAATGCTCTTCTGATCAATGAGCTATGTGATGCTGCGAATGAAGATGTGAAGAGAGGAGGACTGTCACCGGTTTACCTCAGCCCTGCCTAGACAGCCTGGGAGTTTAAATGTAGAGTCCCTTAGCCCTCAGGAAGAGAAGGTAAAATGAGTCATGGATCAATCACATTCTATGTCGTGACATGGAGCCATAGGTCCTGTGGCAGCTCGCACCTGTACACCAATAATGTCAGATGATCAACCAGCAGCTCCATTTGCAAACTAAACCTGAAATTAGGTGAGTGTGGTTAGGAAACAGCACACACACACACACACACACACACAGATACATGCATACAATCATACAATGTTGAATTAATCATGGCCCAGAAGGTTCGTAGGTTAATTAATTATTTTTCCTTTCATTACCACGCCGCCAGAGATCATACCTACAAAACCTTGGACTATAAAAAGCCTCATCCTTTGTTTGCGGCATAATTTTTACAAAATCTTCCATCCTTACATTTTGCAATCAAGATAATGTTAATTGATGCCGGTTGTGACGGTGGGAACTACGTTATCTCTGTAGGCTGACCTATTTTTACCCATTCAAGACACATAATATAAATATATATATAGATCACATAATACTAGATTACAGACTAGTAAGGATGGATATTTTCTGCCTAGCATTTCCCATAAAACACAAGAGTCATTTGGCTTCTATTTTCTGCCTCCGGTGGTTCTCTCATGAATCATACGAGGCAGACGGAGGGATAAAACTGTGCACCGGGTAGAGCACCTCCTCATGACTCTTCTCATGGCTCTCTATGCTGAAGTCCTCCTAAATTTGTTCCCTACACATCCGTATCCACATCATCAGGTATGAATACATACATTTTTCCTCTTTATTTAACTAATCATATGTTACTATTAAGAGCAGTGGGCAGCCGCAGCAGAGGAGCACCGGGGGGCCGACTCCATATCTGCAGCCCGGTGGCTTGGTCAAGTGGAGCGGCAGGAGTAATTAACCTAGCGCACATTTGTATTTGAAGGTTGAGGTTGGGAACAGAATAACCAGAGGAAACCCACAGAGACAAAGCAAACGCATGCAAACTACACACACAATGGGGCAGGGATAGAAGGGATTTTGTTTTTGAATCAGTGAATAAGAATAAACAACTTGTGACAACAAAACGTTTGATGTGACTTTCATGCAAGATTGTAGGAAAATAACAAAGAATTCAAAATACAAAAACTGATTTCATTCATTTACCATTTTTGTTGCTCCACTGAGGCCTTACGAATAGTGTCAGTGAACGCAACATGCAGAGGGTACAAGCCAAGACTGGCAGCAGCAGAAATCTCCTATTCATCAGCAGTCTCCTCCATATGTCGAGCTCAAGAAAACGGCGAAAGTGGGTTTTTATGGCACACCCCTGTAGAGTAATCAGAAGTACTGGCTAAGCAGAAGTGACAGGGTTGGTTTGGGATTAGGGTCAGCAGCTCCGCACGGCTCACGGCTGAGAGAGAAGGGGCGAGGGAGAGAGAGGGAGAGAGGGAGAGGGAGAGGAATGGGGTGGGCGGCGGCAGCGGCGGCGACGGTGTACAGGAGGTTCATGCGAGCCGGTGGGCAGGGGCCAGCTGGCAGAGTGACAGCATCAATGTCTGGGTTGAATCAGACACTTACCTACCTGAGGAACCTATCAGAAGAAACACATCTGAGGAGCTGAGGCTGATTAGCTGGGCAATGGGCTGGAAAGGGGCGGGGGGGAGGAGGGGAGGTGCGCAGGCGGTGTGGCTTTCAGGTCGAGTACGAGCCTACATTCATTAGCAGGTGTCAGAGGACTTTTTTTTCATTAAGTGAAGGTTATGACGGGATGGGACCTTATCTCGGCCCTGGACTCGGAGCGACCTTGTGCTCATTACCGGGGTGCTGCAATCAAATGTTAATACCCCTTTGAGTTTTTTGGGGGGGTGTATAATGTTCCGCCATAATCAGGACAGTCGTTTAATTTTGTCATTAAAGCTTAGATTGGGCTTTCAGAGGCTTAAATTCCTTTGAAATTATTTTATTTTGGGATGGAAAGGTCGCAAGTTCAATCATGGTTAAGTGAGATTAGACACTATTAGTGTAAAAAGCAGACTCCCTCCGACGCTCTGCTTGTACCTTAGAACTTCTATATTCTTTATCTATTTTCTAAAGATTTTATTAAACCAGAGAAGTCCCAGTGTGGGCAAACCAACCTCCTAATAAACAAAAGTAAACAGTTTTCAGCTGCTATTTGTGCTCAGTGCTTTAGTTTTCAAGATACATTCAGTTATTATTTGTCTTTCACACACTTTGGTCCAAATTATGGGACTGAAAAAAAAGCAAAAACAAGATTAGAAGGTTTGTGCATGGATGTCTAAATTAATCCAGTCAAGAAATTGCCTCCAGTATTCTTTGTTCTGTGTTGTTGTGATTGATGTCCGTGGGCTGCTTTGTTTTTGTCCATCTATGTTTTTCCTGCAGCCATAACTAACAGAGTCTGTGTCATTTTTATGCTATTAGTGAAAAGAATTACATTTCTCTGATGGTGCAGTTTTTTAAAAAGGCCTAGTCATCGTTATCTGTATTGCAACATTGCACATAAATTGCATTTTGTGATACTTTACATATTTTGAAATGGAATTATTCACACATATTTTATAAGTTAACACTGCTACATAATTAGCAACATATCCATCAGGTAGCAGCGGGTTAAAGTCTGTGCTGCTGTATAAATCATATATACATAAATCATTCATCACCGGAAGGTGGGTGGGGTGTTTGTTTTGATTGCAGCAATTGGATTGAATACATAATATGACACTATATGAATTGCTTAAAAATCTTTACTGCAACTGGTGAAATCTTAGCTTAGACAATAATGGGTTTGTTTGTTTGAGCGGTTTCACTTCCAGAGATACAAAGGTAACGTTTAAGATCAATATAAACCCCCACAATGAACATAATAGGGCTTTTTGTGCCGGGGGGGGTGGGATTGAGGGGCACTTGTGATATGTAACAGGAAGAAAACGCTTCTCCTCTGACAGAAATTGAGCTGAAAGCATTCTCAGTGTGTGACAATGGCAGATAGAGGAAGGACTGAGGAGCTGATGGGAAAATGATATCTAAAACGTTTAACTTTAAGAGGAAAAGAGAACAGGAAATCATTATGAATAAATTAGAGGCTACGTTGTTTCAACAGTCTCATTTTGTTTTCTAACGGGGGTATTAAGCTTATTTTGAAACACTACGTTTATTGCAAGTGGAGAGGGATGTCAGTGGCTAAAGATAAAGTGTTGATTCTAATGGAAAACACTATTGCACTTCTATTTTCTTTGATACTACTGAAGAGTCCTTTGATATCTCTTTCTAGGAAACGCTTGTGTCAAGTAGAGCAGCACAGACGCTGCACCCAGGCCACTTTAATTTAACCCTAATTAACCTAAATCTAAACCCTAACCCCCTCTGGCTAACCCTAACTTCATCTAATAGTGTCAATTTAGAATCATATATGTCAAACATGTGAGCTGTATATAGAATGGGGATTAAATATGTGGTAAAGCTCCTTGTGTTCTCTTAGGGCATACGCGGTCATGTTTAATTTTAAACCGTGCCCTTTCCGTGTTCTTAAACCTGAAGAAATGAATCCATCATCGGTTCAGACCCCCTGCTGGTGGATGTGTCACCCCAGACTGTTGTCATCTAGATGGCCGCCGCTGGGCTGCGTTCACCTCGCCTTGCCAAATCATGATGTACGATGTTTATATAGCCAGAAAATCCCCTCCAGATCTGCAAACTTTACTGCTGCCCCTAATTAAGAGCACGTAGCTACAAACACACACACACACACACAAATACACACATCCATTTCCACACACGTACGCGCAGATTGACAATTTACGCGCATGAATTAACACTCACATATTGCACCACAAAACACGGGAGATTAAGCATACTGGTGCGTCACACACTTATTCACACATCATATACACACACAGTATTACTCATATTGCTGGCGGCAGAGGAAAAGTAGATACCAAAACACAGAACAGAACCAGGTTTTCCAGTCTGTTAACATCAACGGGAACACATTCAGAAAAGACAGATGTCTCCCTTGCTACTGTTTATTGTCACACAAAATGTGAAGTTATTGATCGATATAACTCTTTTAATATTTCCACTCAAATAACAGGTCCTTCTGCTCAATTCACGACCTGCCAATGCCGTCTGCAGAGGGACAGTAAAAGCAGGGTCAGTGTAATATTTATAAGCAGGGACAGGAGTGTCTTGAGGGAGGCTTGATTTTTATTGTTGGAAGGAGTGTGGGCTGCACACACACACAGCTTACACACGTGCGCCTGGCTTCACATGTCACACACACACACACACACACACACAAGTCCTCCCGAAGAGCAAGCCTCTCTAGATTAACTTGTCACTAAAGTGGAGAGCCTGGGTCCTCCGGGCTGTCTTATCCCTGCGCAGAATGTCCAACTGCTCCTCTTTATCTAGTGAGCGCTTATCTGCCACTCTGAACCCGGACAGCACACTATCTATACCACACGGAGAGGAAGGAGAAGAAAAAAAACTTTTCTAGGCAGTCCAGCTGTGAAGTCTTAATCAAAATGATGTCATGTTTGCATCGCAGCTTTGGAGGAATCTTAACATATATGAGCAAATGTCGTTTTCTGCAGCAAAGTGGCTGTTTTGCAGACAGAGTGAGTCAGAGGTCGGAGAGATGAGAAGGGAGGATAGAATGAGACTTTGGAGGAAACTTGAGAGCCATGAGAGTTTAGAGGTCAGGCTGAATGTGGTTATGAATAACAGGTGCGTAGTATAAAGAAGCACTATAGGAATAAATGTGAATAAGAAGCTGTTTAATTAGAGTTGCGCTGTTTTAAAAGTGTCCTCCAACGTCGCAGCCGCTGCCTTAATAGTTCCGCTCTAAGGCGAGACACTCCAGGGGGTGCCGTTGTTAACGAGCGGCAATTATTTATCCGAAATGACCTGAATCTCCAGTCTAATCGCAGTGAGTGAAATGCAGCTCACTAACTCAGTCATCGGGCCTTTTTCTTTAGACGTCTCCCCCTCTTCCCCCCCAACGTTAAAAACTGAGCTGAGTGCCGAAGCGTCTGAAACATCTTGGAAAACAGCGATCGAACGACACATTCGAGCATCTGGGTGATTCGGCAATTAGACTTAACAGATGCACTTAGCCACATCGCACAGTCACTCCCCGCTTTTACCGCCGCCGTGGTAGATAAGCAACCGCCTATGGGGTTCGCTATTATCTTCTTATGACTCACGCATCTGGTGGACGCGTTGTTGTTCGTATAGGATGCTTTTCCTCTCATTGTGAGCTCCGTGTTTTTCTATGGTGGACTGAAAGCAGAGAGAGAGAGAGAGACTTGATTGGGGGGGGGAAGTAAGTGGCCCTGCTCTCATCTGCTCGGGCCTCCACACAATGACAGGATGTGAAGTCACAAAGTGCCACTCTGCAGCCCTGCAACCCGGCAGTTTGAGCGGCGGCCGACGCTGGCGTGCGGGGTGCAGCGGTACGCCAGTTACCCACAAATGAAACGCGAGGAAAAGTCTCTCAGAGAGAAAATAAAGGGTCAGCCTGGGTTTATTTCAGTCCAGATTTAATGTGTGTGGCTGACTTGTGGGTAGTTCACTGTGAATACGCTTGTGTAAAATTCAGAGGGGGTCATTTCTTCCTTCACTGCCCTGTTTGAATGGAAAGAGACCCTGCGCCCTTTTGGTGTCGTCCATGCTGTATAACTTTTTCCATCTGAGATCAGGCCTGTGAGTGTGTGTGTCTGAGAATAGCTTGACCCCTTCCTGACTGGCCAGCCGGCACATGTCGTCTTTTTGAAGATGAATTGTGTCGGTGGAGAGACTTGGGTTTGAATACAGAATACATTTGTTGCGCCAGGCTCCATTTTTCAAAACAGCGGATTCTGTCACTGCGCTTGTGCTAATTCTCTTAACGTATGTCACTGGTCGTCGGTTCTTGATGGCCAGACGTATAGCTCAGTGCTGTCTGTGACCAGAGCCAAGGTTCTCCGCAACCAGCCAGGGGAATCCAGGGGGTCAACATTTTGCTTGGCACGCTTCCAGTGTCGTGAACTAGAGGGAGTGAACGGGAAGGGAACGGAATGAGGAGGAAGAACTCAGAACAGGAAAAATAACTAATATTTTTAACTCCTGCAGTGCGTCACCGAGATGTATGGGCCTGTCCGCTGAGGATAAGTGTGGACATGAAGGAGGAGGAGAAGGAGGAGGAGGAGGAGGAGGAGAAGGAGGGTCCCGAGAAAGACGAGAGAGGCTTTCAGCAGCTCCTGGTCATATTTCCACCATTTCCACAAAGGGTCGTAAATATCTTGTTTTACTTTCTTAGCAGTACTTTTTTTTGTTGACAGACCTGCTATTCTATGCATATATCCAAAGCGTGTGCCTGTGTGTGTGTCCGTGTGTGTGTGTGTGTGTGTGTGTGAGTGTGTGAGTGAACCACTTTCACTGCAGACTGTTGATTCAGCTGGAGCTGCCTGAACGCCTGACAGCCAACTGACATCCTCTGTCACTGAGAGCCAGCACGTAATCATGACTCAATAAGCCCAGGAAATCAGGGGAGAGAGAAAGAGAGGGCAAAAGAGAGAGAGAGTGAAAACACACACACAAACACACACACACATGGCGAGCCAGAGCAGAGGTGAGCCAGCCTCAGGGGGTGAGGGCTCTCTTGCACTGAAGATCAAGTTACAACCCCCCCATCTTCTTCTAGAACCTTCCCCTGAGAGTACAGTATGTGTTAGCATGAGAAATCTATAGGGGTGTGTGTTAAATTCACCCAGGGGTTGTCTGGGGGGCGTGGCCTATTTTTTAACGAAATCTTTCCACCTTGCACAATGTTGAAGCAGATCCTTATGATCCTTCCGTTGCGATGAGGGCATGAAGGGGATGAGGGGCTCCAGTACTCCATCTAGAATTTTGGGGGGAGGGCAATGAGATCTTTATTGCCTCATGACAGTAGTAGTCCTAAAGGTAATAAATTCCCTGCTTGCTCATATGTTCAACATATGTATCTATTTTAGTATTAATCCAGGTTGTAAAGTTCTAACTTGAGGAGAGACCTGTTGTACCGTAAGGCCGCGTGTTTTCATACCTTTATTTCGTGGACATAAGGGAATCAAATGACGTGAACAATAAAATACACAATGAACTTGGCAGTGCTGGTTGTATTTCGGTCAATAAAATACACGGAGGGGTCGGTAACTGAAGAATGAAGCGCCGCCTCCCAGCAGTGGATCGAAAGCCGCCGTAAATTAGAGCCGTTTGTTTCCCAGATGGCGCCGTTTTTTCGCAGAAAGATAATGAAACAAGTGGCAAGGAAGTTGAGACTGTTGGAGAATCTGAATTGGAAATGTAAGCGGAAATGTTTTGTAAGTGAAAACATACAGTCCTGGGATTCAAAGAATTCATATTCAGGACCTTTAGATCTCAGAATTTTGTCCATTCTTAGATTAATGCAACAGTATGTAACTATTACACTTTTTTAATGTCATTTGTGGAATCCTGATGGGAATCTATGAATTGAGACATCTGTGAAAATGTTCATATTTCTGTCACACCTTCAACTGACCCAATCTGATTTGGAAAAGCCGCCAAAATACCACAAATCACCACAAGGAGAAGCACTGCCTCATTAAAAATGATGGGGAATTGCAACCAAGCTGAATGAATTTTATGTCCAAAAACCAGTGCATGACCTGGAACGTCCAGGATTGCATCCATCCATTGCTGGCACCATATGTCAATGTGGAGGTTAGAGGGAGGAGGTTAAAAGACGATGATAGATTCTTTCTGTCGGCGTTCAGTTTTAGTGTGTGTGAGCAGTAACAAAACAACACAATCCTCCCTGATACAAACCAGTCCAGCTGTTCAAGGTTATCTTAGCCTTTTTAAAGCATGTGGAAGCGTTCGAACTTCAGCCTCTGAGGTCACCGTCTCGCTTGTTGATGCCAGCCTCTGGTGCCCACAGTCCGCTGCATCCTCCCAGGCTTTGCTGCGGCAGAGCGGCAGCGGAACATTCTGTAGGGGGGGGAGGAGGGGGTGGGGAGGAAGCTGGGGCACACGAGCCAAATAAGCGGGTTTTGGCCAATTAGAGTGTTTTGAGCCCAGGGTTTGGTTTGGAGGGCAGACTTTGGGTTTTTCACGAGAGTGTGAAAGCATTCGGTTGGATAGACGTCAGTGGGGGGGGGGAAGCAAGTCCACCAGTGCATCCTGACCATGAAATGTCACCGAGAATGTGTCACCAAAAAGCCCAGTTGATTCATTCCCCTGGCGGCGTGCCGCTGGGTGAGGCCCGGGCTTAGCTGGAGGTTCTTGCGGCGAGTAACATATGTTTTCTTGATTTCCTCCTATCCGTCCTCTTTGATTTAGGCAGAGGGGGAACAGGAAGGAGACGTTTCTCTTTGGAAAGGGCCAAGCAGATGCGCGTCGAGGATGAGAGAATTTTGCACCGAGTTAATGACGGGCAAAAAAACTTCCACTTACAGGGTGCAAGAACTCCGGCGCGCACGTGCGTAACCACCAGAGCGAGCGGCTGTAAGTCTCTCGCCGAGTCGTAAAGGAGACGTCTCTATAAAGGACTACACTGTGTCCTTTTAATAGAGGAAGATACAGGGAGAAGAGGGAGGGAGGGGAGAGAGAGAGATGAACCGACAGGCGGATAACATGGCGTGAAATATCTGCCGTGGGAGCGCTTCAGCACTGACTCAGTGATGACCTATCTCACCACTGAGAACAAGTAGCAATTATGCTGCGGAGAAAAAAAGGAATGATAGACAAGCCTATGGATGCCCTGCCGGTTACCCCTCTATACTCTAGGTTTAAGAGCCACCGGGGTCAAAGTTCACACAGAAGCCAGCCTTGGGGGTTGTTTTTAGATTCATCCTATCGCACAATACACCTTTTGTTTCACATCTGTCTAAAATAGATCGGGACGTGTTTTTTTGAATGCGTTTTTCTGCTTCCTGTTCATTGTTTGCGTGACAAACAGGGAAGAGACAGCTTTGGAGTTGGGTTTGTTTCTGGGCCTCATCATTTGAACATATACATTTCCCCCGTTTCCCCCAACAGGGCACAATGTTGTCATTCATGTGTGTTTTGGCCTTGAAACATGTAGGTGTGTATGTGTTTATGTGCATTTCCTGCCCTGTCAGAGCTCTGTGAGATGGACAGTCCATCAGAATTAAACACACATCTCATAGAAAAGGCCCCAAATAACAAAAGAATAATGTCTTAGTCTCATTCTAAAGTCTTGATTTAAAAAAAGTGACAAATGTTTTAGCCGCACGACTGCCCTGTGTGATTTATTGTTTTCGGATGGGAGACATGATAAGATGACTCGTTGAAAGAGAATTTCTTGCAGTGCCCTTCCTCTCCTTCTCCTCTTCCAGGAAATGTTCCCATGGTAGCTCATCTCCTCATTGGGTCTCTGTTCACGCAGGTTGGATTATGGATGGAGACTAGAATACTTATAAGGCCAAATTCACTGCTGCACCACAGAGCTGAGCTGAGCTGAGCCGAGCTGAGCAACGCATCTTTGCCTCTCCAGCAATATTCCACTAAATAAAAGCCGCACGAAAACAAACATTCTGAACACAAATAGCTTTTATTTGTGTCAAACGTATTGTAGAGGATCAGCAGACGAGAGTAAAGCGCCCTCCATCAAACGCTAATGATGACAAATGCCCGGGCTGATGAAATTTCATGATGAGAGTATTGAGATGTGAAAACAAAAACGGGACAGTTTGTGCTCGGCGTGTTTATGAGACTTGAGGGGAAACAACGAAAGCGCCATGCTTATTTCTCGACAAATTCCTCTGAAAAAAACAACAAAGCTGCCATGTGTCCCGTTTGTAAATGAGGTGAAAATGACTCTGCAGCTCACACACACACACACACACACACACACACACACACACACATTTTTGGCACCTGGCTTACACTCTGATTCAGCTTTTATTCCTAAACTTGGAAGAATAGAAGAGGAAGATTAATCTGTAGCCTCTGTTTAGCTCATTATGCACGGTCCCTACTCTTACCGGAGTCGTTATGTTGCGCTCTGGTGGTTGGTGGTCAGCGGATCCACCCTGCCGCTGGATGGCTGCAGGAACACCAACATGCCAGCTCACACCACAACGTCCTCAATTCTCAAGTTTAAAAGTAGCACTGGTTTCCTGTATCCTCTTGGCACCTTATTATAGGCAGGCTCATTATGTCTTAGAGTTCGGTGATGGTAAAGGCACCACCACCACCCCAAAAATGTTTTTGTAACCGGCAGAACGTCGGCAGAACTGGAGCACTTTTTGGCAATGCAATTAACAACCGAATGTTCCATGTCAAATGTTTGACTGACCTTTTCAAAGAAACAAGTGAAGGGCTTTATAAACTCAGGTGTGTCTTGTGTCTTAGATGATGAAGAGCGACGCCCAGAATAAGATGAAACCAAATGAATCATGCAACACTTAGAGGAAACAACAATGGAAGCTGAGAAAAATCTACAAAACTGCTGTATGAATCTCCATACAATCAAAACGTGTGAATGAGTGAAAACGCATAGAGACTTCCCCCCGTAAAGTCACAGAGTCATAATGAGAGTCTGTCATCCAGCTGTAGTCTTCAAGTGGCGCAGGTAAATATTTAGCGAGGAGTGTGATTGCTGGCAGCCATGGCCTATTCATCTCTGTCACCCTGTAATAATGGAGAGCTGTGAACACTAATGCGAGCGGCGGCTGACAGAGAAATGACTGGGAACACATGAGAACATACTCTGCAGTGCAAGTCTGTTTGCTCTGGTTCAGGACAATTGACTCCATCGCTCCACTGTGTGCTAATGAGTCTTTATGTGTCTACTCCTGACTTGACACAGTGATTAAAGAAACAGCGATTATGCCGGTTTCCCCCCCTCTTCTTTTCCTTTATTTCCAGCAACTGTTAAGTGTTTTATAGGTCAAATGCTGTTGCTGCTTGTGCTGATTAGCTTTCCAATCCGCAGTGTGAAGATGTTCTCCCTGCCAAAAAGAGAAAACTGTTAGAGAGCAGCTTGCGTGCACATGTTCTGGTTTTCATTAAGAGCATACGAGTGGCCCAGTGAACGGGGATGGCTGGCGTCCAAAGAAATGTTTCTGCAGGCTTCATTAAAAATGGATCACCTCAAATGGTGATGTCAACTACAACGGGGCGACTTCCCCATTGGCCTCTCAGGGGTCAGCTGGTGCGAAGATCCTCCTCCGCACTTACAGGCACGAGGTAAAGATACATCTGTGTAAACAAGCGTGAGTGGCAGTTCGAGGGGTCGTCATGGGAGCACAATACGGAGAGAATAAAGCCTCCATATGTGTATAAACACAGAGGGAGGGATGTGCACTGTGCGTCTGCTCCTGTTGGGAAAATGGAGTACATGCTTGCCTGTCAGAGGGAAGAATCAGGAACAAGGGCTGCTTGCAGGGTCAGTGGGAGCGGCTTCAAATCCCTCTTTGTGCTCCCAGCCTGCGTTGGAGACAATGCGCATAACAAGGGAGGAATTTGGCGTGGAGTACAGGGGAAGCACCTCACCCCGGCCCCTGGGACCCCAACCACGCAGCTGTCTCAGCTTCTGTTTCCCCAGGGTTAGACACTTAATATATGTGATCCATCATGGTGAGAGGTGATTGATAGCACTGGATACAGTGTGTGGGTCCTTAATATTTTCCAATATCTGATAAGGATGTTCAGGGATCGTGGGATTTAGAGCTTCATTGTCTGTTATTCTCTGCGTGGAAATGTCATCAGAGCCAGTGTGTACAAAGCTGTTCGGAGTGAAATGTTTTGTAAAAATCCTCATCACATCCTGATTTATCCCTAATTAAGTGTAAAAACAATGTGTTCACCTGCAGATTACAATGTTAACTGTCTTTCCCTCCCTTTCTATCTCTTCTTCTGACACTTTCTTGGAATGTTTTCCTAAATCTAGCGGTAAAGAATCAAACAATTAATCAAAACGACAGTCTTACATTGTGAAACTGTCAATTTGTTCAGTTTCCAACTCACAATCTTTATTTATTGCCACCATTACAATGAATGCCATCTTTACAAGGGTCCTTTGCTCATAAAGTGCCCGGGGCCTGTAGCACTTTCCCTTTGCTGTTAATCAAAACTGATTATGTGGTCTTCGCACATTAATATGACACTGATAGACATTGTTAGGGATTTGTTTTTAATATCTTATTTTGTCAGAATGCATTTCAGTTTGGTTATGAATGCAATAAATAAATAATAAATAAATAAATCCCAATATTTTGGTGATACAGAGGAGATAAAAATATACTTCCACCATATGATAATACTGATCCACAACGCTACATTATACATCATTTGGGAGTTTTATAGTTTCATTATTATTATTATGGAACTTTTTAATATCAATTTAACACCTCGTGTCTTCTTGGGTGTTTCTTCTTCACCCAGTGGAGTGTGTGAGAGTCCTGCTGTGTGTCTGCAGGGGGCTGGAGGAAGTTTAGGAGTCCATGCCGGAGCCTGACCGGGACTCTGAGCGGGGAGGGACTTTCTGGACTCAGCGCAACAAGTCCATGTGTGATGAGAGTCAGTGGCGAACGTGGCGCAGCAGTAGCAAAAGGACAAAAGGACAAATTTGGTAGATTAAGGTGAAGGATTTTTCCCAGTATTAAAGCGTATTTCTCTCTCGCCGCGACCATTTTGAAAGGACATGGAGTAGTTAAGAAGTTTGAAACCGAAGTTGGAAAGCGCGCCCGGTGGAAGTTTTTACCTCGCAAGACGCAGAATTTTGGGAATTTTTAGTGGACTTGTAAGTGACAGAAACCGGCGAAGATGCGGCGTTTCACACAGCTGGTGCTTTGTTTGTGTCGCGGGTTCATTGTCAAACGCAGCGGGGAAAGTGTGCAGCATTTCGGCGACGCAGCAGGTGATTAGCCGGCGGACACCATATCGGGACCAGCGCGCGCTTCATCTTCTTACTTCTTCAAGGTTTGAAATGTGAAATGGTCTCGACTCGTCACAGAAGCTGGGAGGATATCACTTGAAACATTTTAGAAAACAAACAATAAATAAATCTCAGTCCACCATGAAAGCGCTGAGTTTGTTGTGCGTCATCGCCGCGCTGTGGCGCTCCAGCCGGAGCAACGGGGATTGTCCGGACCTCATCGTTGACAGCTGCCACTGCTCGGCCGAGAGGTCGAAGGAGCTGAGCCGGCAACAGGTCCGCGTCAAGGTGGTGTGTGTGGATGTGGACTTCATGGACACACTGCAGCCCAGCTTCCTACCCAACAGGACTGTCTCTCTGTAAGTAGACAACAAATCACAAATAAGGACAATACACCCCCCCCTTCGCCTCCTCCTCCTCCTCTTCATCCTCCACACATTTGACCCAAGCAGGGGCGCTAATATAATGTTGCCCGTAAAGTTGGAATAATTTACTTTTCAGACACATTCCTCTTTTTATTCCTATTTATACCCATAAGTTATCGCCTTTGACCAGGTGCAATGATTACATACTGAGTCCCAGTTACCCAGGTGAAACTAATTCATGCTTAACAATTGTTTTGCGCTATAAAAGTCAAAAACATTAACTACTCCAACTTTATGGCAACAGTGTACATGTGCCCCACCTTGGAAACTCTCCGGCCCCCCCAGTCTTGATTTGACTACATGAGTAAAAGCAGAAAGAGTGAAACATCTGTCTCACTGTTCATCACTACGTTGTTATTGTGTCCGTTAAAAGCAATTTGAAACCCAGCACGGATAACAGTACGATAATATACAGCCTATAAGTTTTACTATCCTCCGGTAATATCACAGGCATGTTAAAGTGATACTATTAAAGATTAAAATGCTGTTAGGTTTTACAATACTGTTACTATAAACTCACTCAGTACCCCAGATGCACTTGAAGTCCCGCAGGAATATTATAGGGATGTTGCAGCAACACCACAGGAAAGGAAAGATAAACATTAAATAGATAAAGTGTCTTTAACCTCCGACCTTATTATCAGGTAGCACAGACAGCCTCAGTTCCCCGGTGGGATTGTAATATATTACAGGTATTTTTCTGTATCGATCAGTTGCAAGACCTTGAATGAACCTTGTTTTTATAGGTTGTAACGCTTCTATTTTATCATAAGCCAACGTGTCAAGATACGACGCGCGGCGGTGGATTCTCATTTGGAGGAATTAGACGAGGTACACGCCGCCGCGTCGCACACCTTGTTAAAGCTTGATGCGCTTAAAGTCAAGGGCCTCAAATAGATCTACATTACAGCGTGGATGTTCATTTAATAGAGAGTGAAGCCTATTATTAGAAGTCATCCTTTCCCTTTACGCTGTTATCATTACACTCCTGGCTGTAATACAGGTGCAGCTAGTCCCTGGACTCCGCTGTCACAATGTCAGCTACGTTTAGGCCTCGCCGCTCGTCCTGGTAGGTGTCATTACAGCTGCCGTCCACATGAAGACTTTCCTTTTCCCTTTTTCCCTTTTTTGCTCTTATGGATGTTATTTGCATTGCATTCGTTCGGCTGCTCTAACAGGACATTTAAGAAAGCTCCTTTTAGTATTCATCCATGCTCCTTTGCAGATGAAATAGCACTCGGAACACTCGAAGGGGAGGGGGGGAATAGTTGATAACTTCCTCCTGCAGATTCACAGATTGCCCCGCTAGATTAATAGACTGTTTTATTCTTAGGAACTTGAGGTTTGTCGTCTTGAGTCTAAAAGCAAATGTGAAATATAAAGGCTCTCGACAAGTTCCAGCCAAACCACTCATTGGGAGCTTGAGGAACAGTTGATGATAGCACTTTGCTTACTTCAATTTATCCGTCGGCAGGTTGCCTTTTGTTCCTCTAAGTAGAGAATTCTTGACTTTGTTTTCCACATTCTTCAAAGTGCTGCGGTTTTATAGGCCGCACGCAATAAAAACAGGTTGATTTTTAAAGTGCACCGCATAGATAATTAGGTAATGTCTCCCGCAGTTTCTTATATACATCACATATAGCGCCGCAGATTAGACTAACTGGACGAAGGAGCCCATGTTAGAACCAGATGCCTTCATTTCTGCTGCCTTTTTGTGGATCCGTTCACTTTCGGTAGCGCGTATACGTTCTATTTTACGGTCCATTCAAATAACACACCACCCTTACTCCCCAGCCGCTCTTATTTCTTGGTGAGCTACATTCTACACCAGGCGTGCTGTAGCCCGGCCAGGAAGCAGTTCTCCTACATTAGGAAACGTGACCTTTGTCAGGCCGAAGTGGCCTCCCTGGTCGCTCTTTTGTTTTGACGTGCTGTGCAAATAAACAGATATATCAAGGGGAAGTATGCACATACCGGCGTCCCTCTGCAGACTGCCCAACAAATCTCTCTAATGCCTCCCCGTAGCCTCGTCAGTCGCTCATCGTTTAACCTCCTACATAGACAATGAGCTACTTGTACACCCATTTCCTCAATGACAGTTCAAGTACAGTGCATCATGTTTTGGCTACTCTAGCCACAATTCAAATGCAGTCTTTAATTAAAGGCACAGTTTGGGGCTTTTACATATGCCACGTATTTTAATTGTTGGGTCTATATACAATATTTATGAGGAACACATCCTGCGCTAATGCAGTGTCTTACAAATGCAGACGGAAAACAACTTAACAAGCAAATTAATGAGCATTAGCATAAATAAGTGATGAAAATGAAGTGCACGCAGGAGTGTGTGTCTAATTCTCCAACAGTTGCCGTGCAGCTGAACGCCCTCTATTAACACCTCTGCCTGTTTTCCTTATCTTCCACGGGGGATCGGGAGTCCGAGAGTTTGAAGCTCAGGCTGACAGCTCTGTTGACCTTGGGACCAATCTGGTCTAATCGTTTCGGCTTTGCCGAGTAGCAGAAGCGTCCCGCTCTCTGCAGAGTTGTAGCCGAGATTGTAGCTGACACCTGTCTCGGGCAATGCTCTGACAGGAGGACACAGCGCTTGTCCAGGGGAGACCAGAGACAGATTGCGAAAGAGACACGGGGATAGAGTGAAGACGGGAGATAGACGTGGAGGGGCAGCGAGGGGGGAGGGGAGGAAGAGGCAGGGAGGAAGCGGGAAACAGAAGGTGGGAAATGTTTTGGTAAAGCGCCACTTGATTGGTGAGATTACGGCGATGTGATGGACGACTGCAAACAGCGTGTTTGGACGAGGGAGTGTTTACCGCTCAGGTGAAGCTGATTGCAGCTGTGTGTCCTCGCCGCAGGAAATTGCATGGAGTGAAATACACACTGCACTTACACAATGCAGAACCGATTTAGTTTGTATGACTGTTGTTGCTATCCAACCCCCCCTCCCCCGCCCTCACACACACACACAACCCATCTTGTGCTGCATACCAAACCTGGGTCACATATCATTTGAATATTATTACTATTCATTCATTTCTGCTGAGTCTACACAGATGTGTCAGGTGGAAATGAGCCCCAGTGAGTTTTAAATGAAGGATCAGCTTTACGCTTCATCCAAATTAAATCTCGATGCTAAAGCAGTGAATTTCACCCATGAGCAGTTGAATGCACTCATGGGTTTAGGTATGAGTCGGTGCTGGTGTTACCTTCGTCGGTCAGATATTGCAGCGTAACCGAAGTTACTAAGTCAGTTTGAAGTCCCGGCTACTAAATGTTTCATCTCGTCAATGATAATGATTGAGTAGAGGCGGGATTCAATGCACTGCACCTCAGGTGGTTGTTTTCATTTTACTTACACTCAGTGGAGTCATCAAAGTGATTCGGAGAGAATCTCGAAACATGTAGGTAAAGAGACTTCAGGCGGTTTCTCCGACTGAGCGATCTGTCCTCTGTGGCTTCTGTCGACTTAAAGTTACAAAGGCTTACATTGGGAAAACTAAGGGGATATTAGGAACATTTTTAGTAATTGTTTTTAATTGTTGGCATCAGGCCTGCTCTGTAGGACCCAGCGGACTATTCAGGGTTGCAGTTTAAATTTAATGCACATTTAATTCAATAGGATTTGGTTGGTTATAGTTGCAGGGACATAAGGTAGAGGAGGATGTTTGGTCATGTGTGTTCAAAGTTGCATCGCCTGTTCACTTACTAGAGCAACTGCATAAAGCGGTCTACGGCTTGATTTGTGCGTTTGCTTTGACCGCACAATGCTCCCTTGAAGCCTGGATGCCCCCTGGCGTCTCTCGGTCTATCTAAGCTCCAGAAAGGAGAGAACTTCAGGTGGGTGGTTTGGCATGAAGCGGCGTGTTCTGTGTACCGTCATCATCATCTTCATCTACATCCTACAAGGGGCCATTGGAAGTATCAAGCTGGAAGTGATGTGGATGAGCGCTGTAGTGTAGGTGGACAGTGTAAGGTGTGATGTTTTTATATATATGCACAAACTTGTAAATCAAAAATGAAACGTCCTCCCGCGTATGGTTTCTTAAAGTGACTTCCTGCTTCCTGTTATTGAATTCTTCATATAGCCACGGATATAATTTAGTCATTCCCTTTCTCCCTTCCTGACCTCCTTTCCCCCCCTCACCACCTTAAAGGCTTTTCTCCAGTCTGCTGAGGTGCTGTTTGTGCTTCGTCCTCTTCAGAGCTCTGAGTACTTCCGCATGAATATTTCATTGAAATGCACATGTAACCCGTCCAGAGTCTCCCGTGCAACACGTCACTGACAAACCCGGTGAGCACACGGGACAGAGAGAGAGTGAAAGACGCTTAAATGATCTGTCAAACATTCGCACGGAGCGCCGACTCTTAATCTATAGAGACGTGACCGAGATGACCTCCGTGAAATGTGTTGTATCTTACATCTTAAGCTGCTAGGAGCATCGCCAATCTTCCCGCCGCTGCGTCGGTCCGTCTCCGACTCATCTCCAGCGATACGGAAGAAAAAAGCAAAAGGTCTTCCTTAGATGAGTGCACTCTACAACATCAATCGCCTAAGCCCAAGAGGGAGCAATGCTTTCAGATCCACCTCAGCACTTGTCCCTCTGTGATAGCGAAAGGCGAGCAACATTTGCCCTTGCGCTCGCGTGCTCATGATGTGTGAGGTCGTGAGGCTGATCCGTGATGTCGCCGCACAGCGGAAACTGTCAGTCTCTTGAAGAAGTAACTATCGATTAATCTATTCACCGACAGGGAGCGAGGATTTTGTCAAGGTTCCCTCCCAGGATGCATATTGATACATCACTCACAAGGTCCCCCGTTGGCGCTCAGATTGCCTGTCTGAGACGACGGGCGTGTAACCGCGGTTCCACGTGGCGCGGTTTGTGCAGCAACACACGATCGCTTCTGCTTTTGACAACAATGATTCACAAGAGGCAAGTTCGTGACCACGATAGGGGGAGAGAGGGGAGAGGGGGAAGGCTGATGAATTTGCTCCAGGCTTTGAAAAATCAAGAATGTGTCCAAACTCGGCCTCACCGTCTAAAAATATTAGGTAAAGTTAAATACAGCGTTTGCCAAGGATATGTCTCTGGTCTGCTGTCCCGACCTCCTCCCTCCACCGCCGGGTAAATACAGGGGTTACTTTACGGGTCATAAATCTGTGTGCATAGACGAGGCCAACTCAGAAGCTTGTTGTCTTTTTTTTTTTGTTGCTCTCTGTCTCATTGTAAAACACAGTGATTAAAACCCTGGTGTGCTTCGCCTCTGTTGCAGGGTGTGATCGCAGTGGGAAGCATATTAGCTTTTTTTGTAGGGTTTTATAGGCTCTCCGGTGCTGTGTGTGTGTGTGCATGCAGCTTGTGTGTTCAGTGTGTGCATCAGCTTTTCTTAACATCTAAGCAGCTTGTGTCACTCAGAATGACCTCATAGCTTCTTTCTCAGCACGTTCAGCTCAAATTGTGTGTTTATATTCTAGGTACAGATGGTGGGGTGAATATTTTACAACCCGACATCTTCAAATTAATTTGCATAGTGAAGGATTTCTTAGCAAGGATTCAAGTGTGTACGGTGCAGAATCGCATCCAGGGATTTTTGTAAAGTAATTTCTTGTTCTCTATCTCTAAAAAACAAGACAGGATCACTAATACATGCAAACTACATAAGGACTCAGATCTGGCAGAGTAAAAACACACACACTCGCGCAGGGGGGCACACATTAGCCGAAACGCCGCGCAGCAACAAATAGAGCGGAAACATGCAACAATCACTTAGCCGAGTGTAGCTGAGTTGATAGGGACTCAGTCGCTTGCAAAACAATAATTTTAATAGTTAGAGAAGTAGAGCCAGGAACAAGCAATGCTGTGATTTTAATTAGAACAATCTTGTTTCTCTGAGGGCAATATTATTTTAAAATAAAATTGCACATTTTCGTCTTGGCTTGTTTGGCCTCGCTTAGCGGTTATAAAGATGTTTTGGCACTTACATCAATAACTCATTACATATTCTCTTTTGCAGGGTTAAAAAGTTACTTTAAAAATAAGAGAATAAGACAAAACAGGGCACTTGTGTCAAATAAAACGACAGCAGATTCGAGTGAGTTTTATAAAAGGGTCGATTTGCCTGTTAAAGTCAGAGAACATAGTGAATTTCTATGGCAAATTACTTCATCTATGACTCAAGACTGAAACGAGCTGCGATTTGTTTCCCAGCTTGCCGTCTCTGGTATACAGGATGGCATCCGAGGCAGATGTGCTTAACCGTCAATAACACCCAGTCGCTTTGAAACTCTGTTAATACCTAGTTCAACCCCTCTGGCAATGTCTGTTTCCCATCCAAGGTCAATGTTAGTAGATATGAAATATGTTATTTTGGTTAGCTGTGCCTAGTAATACGATCTTCTAGAATAACACGGGGGTTCGACCGTTTGAAGAGAAGTAGCTCGAAACGTCGGGGCCGGCAGGATCTAAATGTTTGTAATAGTTCACATTGTGATCTCTGCTCCATTTGGTCCTCATGATTGGTGTCTTGGATGGTGCACGTCCAAAGCTATTTTTGTTTCTGCTCCTTTATAATAATACAGTCGGATGTCTCTGGTGCATGGCAGCAGGGCCGGTTTGTGTAGCGGAGGCTTTCCGAGTTGGACCTCACAGAAATATCCCAGCTGTGCTGCCGAGGGAAAATGAAAACCAGATCTCCTGTTTTGAGAAGAATTGATATGGATCTTAGCTGCGCTGTCCAGTCATGTCAGTTAACGTTAAGGCCCATGAGGGCTTAAGACAGGAGTGCCTTTAGACATTATATAATTGTCTTGCCATGAGTGTGATTAGTTTTTATCATATATTGTTTAGTTTCTCTGTTTTAATTCTTATTCAATAAGTTACCAGTTTATCCAAAAGATCTAAAATATAGAGCAAATAAAAGAGAGAGCTTTGCAAACTCCTCCACAACACTGCACTGTTGCCATCCTCAAACCGACTGTGCCGAATGGGAGAGACATGAAATTATGGCATTTTACAAGCTATTAAATGGTGTGGTTAGAATTTCAATTTGATTGTGGCAAACGTTTTTGCCGGTCACACACGGGAGACAGACATTAACCGTTGGCCGTTTGCTGCAGCCCAGAGAGACAATGCTGACTTTGCCCGCTACTCCCTCATCGAAAGCAGCTTAGCCATGAAGAACATAATTGATAATGTAAATAGAAAGTTGGACAGACTCTCCAGAAGTTTGTCAAGGGCTGTTTACATAATCTACAATTCTGTTTTGCCTGTGATTTGCTGGACGTTGCGCAGAGGCCTGAGATAGGCATGCAGGGGTCGGTAAGCAGTGGCTTTCCATTGCACACATACACACACACACGCACGCGCGCACAAAGACACACAAACACAGCAGAAGACACGCTTGAGTTTGCACAAACAGAGGCTGCCTGTCCCTCATTTGGACTTCTGTCTAGGGAGGGAAGTGCCTGGTGAACAGAAGGGAGGCATGGAGACAACACAGCGACAGCACCGAGCGTCTAGCTTCTTGTCATCACACCGTGCTGCTGCTGCTGTGAACGCACCAGTGTGGCGTTTCAAGGCTGTGAGAGTTAGCGGTTGGAGCTTAAAATATATTCAAATATACACCACTTGGCTAATGAAACACAAATTATTATCAATAACTCTATTTAAATGAGCCTATGTGGGGAATATTGATAAATGGACTTGTTTAGGCCTGGGTGTTACCTTCTCACCAGGCTCATTTGACTCCACGCTGTCTTCTATCTGCTGGAGTTTTGTTATTGAAGAGCTTTGTGTCCAGATGAATCCAAACTGACCGAACCCCAGTAGGATATTGATGTGTGCATCACCGGCAATAAAAATCCATGTGAAAATGCTGCTCGCTCACTTTTCGGATGCTCTAACCGGCTGCCTGTGAGGTCTCTTCCTGCAGGGTTTAACTATTGCCATCAAGTTCTTTGTCAGTGTAAAGATTTAGCACTGATGGAGACGTGATATTCTCCAAAGAATGCTGCGTTGCCTCGGGGGGGAGGCCCAAAACATAAATAAGATGTTGGATGTTGACTTAAAGTTACTGACAACAGTTTGTGTCCGTCCTGGCGTTTCTGTGAGAGGGGACGCGCTATCTCCATTCCTGTTCTTCCTGCCAAGACAACTGTTATCACTCAGGGGAGAGATGGGTGCTTTCCCTAAGGACAAGTATGCACAAACAAACTTGTTCACTGAAGTGCCAAAGCCCACCAGCACAAATACAAAAAGTACATTTTTCTCACAAAGGATCCAGAACTTTTGCTCCCTCAGCTTTGTCCAAACTTCATTTTAATCCTTTTTTGTGTGACTGAATGGAGTCTGTGTTTATTTCTTCTTGTGTGGGTTTCTGAATAGCCTGCATGTGTGTATTTGTATAGCCCCGACTTTGTAATATTTCCAAACTTCGCATTTTAGCTCTTCTCCCCCCAGACAGTGCGGTCAGCAATTTGCAATCTCCGCTCAATGCATTATGGGATGCCACTCCTAAATCCTAAGGTTAGAATCGAAGGTACATTCCTATACAGGTGTAATGAGCAGCCAGTCGTCACCGAGCCAACCACTGACAATTACCCCCACATTTCCTTTCCTGGTCCATCCCTCCTTGTCCTTTCCAACCTTGTTAAAAACAAGATGGGGAAGAGGCGGAGGCGGCGTGATGGAGGCGTTTCACGTGGGCGCGAATTGTGTGTGACTTTGTTAGGTGTGTGTATGTGGCTGCATGCCGACTGGAGATACACAATACTACACATGCAAAAAAGGGCTCCTGCCTGTAGATCACAGACTCAGATCCACGATGTCATGGAGATGGAGCAGCCCTTCAGACTATGATTTAAGACCTGGCTGCAGCGATCAATATTTTAGCAGATATGAAATCCAGAAATGCCATCCAAGGTATATTTAAAATGATGTGAATCTGGGCTGTAGAATAAGCGTGAAATAAATCATTAGCTCCTCTCCCTGTACCTTACAGCTCTGTGTGGCTCTGTCTGTGGGTGTGTGTGTGTGTCTGTCTGTGTGTGAGGGAAAGGGAAGGTAGCTTTTAGAGGATTTGACCAATATACAGTATATATATATATCTCAATATAAATGCTGAAACAAATTGTTTCGGATTCTAACCCCTGGGACTTCAATACATTTTACAACTGATAACATAAAGTTTTACCTCCAGGCTTTGATTGAGCTTCTACACGACCAGACCAGTTCACAATATCAGCAGGACTGATGGTGTTGCGATTAGGGGTGGGGTGACGCGTCGCCGTAACTCGACTACTCGCTTACGTAAATACGTTGATTTGCCGCCGGCGCGCCGTAATGACGTAAGATGGCTGCGCCAGGTGGAAGCATGCACGCAACCGGAGAACAAGCTGCGGCGAAAAAAAGCCGGCCACGGTGAAAAGTGAAAGCATCGCGAAGTGCGTTGTCGAGGCGGCTCTTTGCCGGCCGCCATGCGGCTCTTGGCTGACGTTGGGCATGCAAGCCACACGCCGGTCTCTGCCGGCTGACGTGCGGAATCGCAAACTGACCTGCTTCTCATGTATTTTTGTTGTTGAATGCAACTTGCGCTCGATCACTTTAACTTGAATTGAATAGGCAATATGTTGGATTGTAGAACGGAGAGTATCAGTCAAAAGGTGGCTAGTTGTGGAATAAGGCATTGCAAATCTGTTACATTTGTTTGTTTTCAAGAGAAGACGATTGAAGAAAATATTGAAATAGCAATGAGATAAGTTTGATACTTGTTTTGGGGGAAGTAATTGTTATTTCATAATAAATGTAATCTATAGATTTTTTGACTGATCGAAGATATAATCTGTAGATTAATCGTTGAAAAAAATAATCGTTAGGTGCAGCCCTAGTTGCGATTTGTTCTACCACTATCTTGCAGGTGTGTTTGGGTTACACGAGGCAAACGCAGTGGTAGTTATTATTTGGGTGGACGAGTAGACTCTCTTTCCGGAAATGTCCAGCAGGTCACACGGATTGTGTGTGTGTTCTAATAAGTCACCTTGGGATTTTCCGCTGCAGTAAAAACGATGTTGTGCCCTCAAATCTTCACGTGAATCATTTAGGGTGTTTGTCCAGGTTTAGGGTTTGTGAGAGTAAGGTGTTAAATTACACAAGTGATGTTAAAGTTGCATGTGTCTGTTTCTGGTGAGTAAGGTTTTGAAGGAAAGCCAAAGTCTCTTTAACCCCAGTGTGCTGAATAATGCGATAATACTGTGTGTGTGTGTGTGTGTGTGTGTGTGTTATCAGTAACACACAGTAGGAAATCCTGTCCAAGTAATACCACTCTAGCCAAACAAATACCCCCTCTTGAACAACATATACTTCCTAATTTCACTATTTGACACAGACATATTTCAACCCACCCCCCAAAAAAAAGAAAAAAAAGGAAATGCACTGAGCACTGTCAGGGAAATGATCAAAATGGAGGCGCAGCATTGCCTCTGAATATTAATTCATCACTTACAGATCCCTGCAGTGCATTTCATTGATTTGTTTGCTGTTATAAAGTGAGCAATGGATGATTGAATTGTGCTGAAGCGGCGTTTCTTTAAGCTTTTTCTATTAGGCTGATATTTTGACATGGAGGGGGGAATAGTTGGATTGAGGGGGGGAGGGGGTTCATTATCCATCTTAACCGCAAACAGCATTAAACAAGACAGAAATGTGCAGAGGATGAGCAATTTCCAGATTTACGGCCGCAATCCAATCAAGAGCGAAATCTTTTATCTCTTACGACTCACGCTGACAGTCACGGGACAAACAAGTGATAAGAAATATGAATGAATAATTGTGTTTTTTGCGCCGCATACAAAAGATTTCATTTCCCTTTTCCTCTTCCCCCCCCCCCCAATTCTTCCCAAAACAGGAATCTGAGTCACAACAAGATCTCCCTGCTGAGGAACGGCTCCTTCTATGGCCTGGCTGCCTTGGAAAAACTGTGAGTACTTAAGTAAAGATCTGTTTGCTGTTTGTCCTCCCTGGAGTCCTCATAGCTGTCATCACAATGTTGCCACGGCGAGGCAGAGCGAGACATGGGAATTAGAAGACGCTTGTTGGGTTTGTGCTGTAGCTGTGTTTACCAGCGGTTCTCACCCTCCAGTCAGTTTGAGTTTAACCTCAGTTGCCACACTTAATGTCTTCAAGGGACAACAAATGGCATCAAATAAAGGCCTAATGTGGGGCGACTTAGAGGTGGTTTTGACAGTGTGACTGACTGGACTGAACCTGTCGATGGCGTACGTGAGGTCCCAGAGGTGTGCGTGCGGTGATGAGCGCTGTGATGACTGCTCTGATTCTTCCAACCCCCCCCTGAAGGCAGCTATTGATTGCTTATTGCCTCTGTTCATCCCGCCGATCGCTGCTTTTACACCTGATGGTGACACTGACATTCAGCCGTGATGAGGAAATGAGGGAGTGGGTGAAATTGGATGGACTGGACTGCTAGATAAGAACATCCCCCTTCTTTCTCTCTCTCTCTCTCTCTCTCTCTCTCTCTCTCTCTCTCTCTCTCTCTCTCTCTCTCTCTCTCTCTCTCTCTCTCTCTCTCTCTCTCTCTCTCTCTCTCTCTCTCTCTCTCTCTCTCTCTCTCTCTCTCTCTCTCTCTCTCTCTCTCTCTCTCGTCATCCTCTGATATACACGCGCATGCTCACACTCTGAAAGGACACATTCAGCGCGTGAACACACTCGCCGCTCGCACACTCGCCGCTCGCACACTCGCCGCTCGCACACCGCAGTAATGACTCCTTTGAATGTAATTACACTTCCTTTGGCGCTGTCTCCCCCGACTGCTTGACAGTTAATTTCATATCGGTATAATGTCAGAGGAATAATTCTGCCCCTCTTCCACTCCACTTTTGCTGATTCTGTCCCTGATTGACCTGAAGAATGATGTCACCTGTCTCGCCGGGTCTTATTAGCGCAATTAAACTTCCCCACCTTCCTCCCTGCAGCGTGTCTGACGTGAGAGACGATCGCGAGGCTTTTAAGCACACTCAGCCAAAGGATGGCCGTAGCTGCCTGTTGACCTCTTAATACCAGCAGCGCTCTGCGTGTCTCATCCCTTCCCTCACCTCACCCCCCCCCCCCCCCCCCCCCCCCCCCCCTCAGTGCAACCCGTCCATCCACCCTGCCAGATGTAGCGTTTGGCAGAGATTCACATGTCTCCCCGCTGCTGGTGCCAAGGCAGGTACTCCCAGCGAGCTGGAAGTGATCGCCAGCTGTTTGCGAGGCTGACTGGCTGACTGGCTGACTGACTGTAGTTCTGATGACTGTGGTGAATTGCCTGTTGATTGACGGGCGTGATAGATGTGTACGTGTTCGCGCAGCTGTGGACTATGAGAATTTGGGACGTGAATGTCAAACAAACCTGGTAAGCGCCTGCAGGTTTTTTCTCATTGCTACAAAAGGGGAAAAAAAACATGAAATAATGTTGTAAGTTAATTAAATGCTTGTGCATGTAAAGCAGGAAACTCACCATGATACGAATGCGAGCGACCGTATCAAAGGTATTATTTGTTCCTTTCGACATCACCAATCCCACAAAGAGACTGCTTCTCCTGTGATATAATCTCCTCTTCCCATTGTGATGTCGCTCCATAGATGAGCCACTGTCCTCACGTTGTTGGGTCTCTGTGTGTTGGACGGTGTCCTGCATCCCCCCGCATGGACGCCAGCCCATTAGCATCAGCCAGAATGGGTCCCACAAGAGCAAAGCACGAACAAAGTCCATCAGTGTTCTCTGATCAGGACACTAAATCTAGCTGTGCTGCTTCATCACAGGTTCCCCCCATACAAGCCCCTCCGATGTCCAAAGCTCCCGTGAAGAATGGACAGAGCAGATTTTCCAGCTCTCATAGATATTAAACTAGATAAGTACTATGTTATATTTTTAGTAGTAGTGGTAGAGGTGGCAGTAGTTCTGTTCTACACCCACAATCAAAACATTTTTCATTGCAGGTAGTGGCTTTCCTTTTTTTTGGCAATTTGACCTGAAGTTATTTGTCTGGCCTAAGGACTTCTGTGGCAGGTTGAACAGACTGAGTGGACTTGGAGCTCAGGGCAGAGACCGTATCAGAATCCAGAGTGGCACCTGCAATTGCTCATTCTGAGAGGAGACGTCAGGCGTGTAGGGGCGTCCTTTAAAAAGTTTGCTCCTCCTGTTGTTGTTCTCAGCGAGGAGGTGCTGTCCTCAACAAAGCGTCTCCTTGGCCGGTGATTGATGAGGGCGTGGCACCCCTGCGAAGGACAGAGACCCCGGGTGGTTGTGCATGTGAATGTGTGATGAGCGGGCGAAGTGGAGACTCAGCGGTCAAAGGAAAAGCTTAATGACCACATGATGATAAACCACGCTGACCCTGACGTTACCCTCGTCGGGTCAAAGGTCAGGGATTATTAGTTAAGGAGAGCGGGTCAAATGAGAGTCTGGCTGTGTTATTGACTCATTTGGGTCAATAATGCTTGATTAAAGCCCAAGAGTATTCAATCAAAGTTTTCATGTAGCTTATAAGCGTACGAATCAATGTGACTAAGCTTATATTCCTGTGCCATGCTACCACTGGAAAGAATTTGGTCTTAATTGAGCGACAACATTGTAAAAACAGGAAATGTAATGCAGAATAATAAAAGATTTTTTCCGTTTCGGCCTATTTCAGTCCGTTTCGCAATGATGTCATAGTTGTAGGACATAAAGGCAAGTGAAGCCTTCTATGGTCCAAAGTCTCATGTGAAATATGAATGATTTAGTTGTTGTTTTGAAGGAGACTGTTGCCGGGTCGCGTTTGAGGCTAAACATGTGAGCAGCATGGGTGTGACTGATTTAGTGGCGACGTCGCGAGGAGCCGAGGACACCAGATTTTTCCTCTTACATCACTCTGTGTAACTGAACCAGCTGTGTTGCTCTGCGCTCTTAATCACAGATTTTTTTTCTCCTACAAGGGGAAAAAAAACCCCCCAGCAGATGGACGGTGGAAAACTACATGATGATTTAGCAGAAGAAGTGTTCACAATATTTATTTCCATTTTTGGGAGTGTTGGAGTTCTCTCTCGGTTAGAATTATTTCTTGGCTTCTCCTCTTATGCTATTTAGAAAATATGAGAGGAGTTATATCATAAGTATCTCTTAGAAGAATTTCCTGCATGCTCTGCTTGACCCTTTTCTTTTGTTCGTGATCAAAATATCTCATACTGATGAGCGCAGCAGTACAAAAATAGTATACTGGCAGTAGCAGTGAAAGAGTTTTCCTGACAATTGTGCGTTACTCAGAGCTCCTTCCTCGCCATTTGCTGTGAATATGCCTTTACTGGCTTGCGGAAGGTTTTATTTTTATCTGCGTGTGCCGGAATGTAGGTGTCCATGCATTAGCCACGGGAATGCTCTTTCCTTTTCCCTTCTGTTCTTGAAAGCAAAGCAAAATCGGAGAAAAATCGAAGGAAATATTCAACACTGGGAGCAAATTGCACTCCAGCAGCGTGTGGGAACTGTGTGATCATTGGGCCAAATTGGTACGGACTGTAAAAACATTAAAGTGGTAAAGACTCACATTCTTTTCTTTAAAAAAAAAAAGGCGTCATATTTAAATAGAGTGTAGAAACATTCCCTCAACATTCCTGCAGAAATATTCATTTATCTGCTTTACATTAAGGAGCGTTGACTGTTTGAAATAGAGTGTGTGATTGTGTGGCGTGTCTTGGCAGTAATAAGGAATTAATGAATTCATGGCTACTATTCTTGCGGTACAGTGCGTATATATAGTAGTAGCATAATGGAAACGCACATAGGAAGAAGTCCTTTTTGCCGCTCTGGCATTAGCAGCTACAAGCCTGTCACAATACATACATATTCATTTTCTTTAATTGGACCGAACTGTCCAACTATCCGCCTATTCTTCCTCCCCAGTGAGCTTTCAACACATACTCATTTACAATCCAGTCGTGTTTATCCATCTCGCTGAGTGTTTGCTTCATTTCAGAGTGTGTGTGTGTGAGCAGATTTCCCCTCCCAAGTGTCTGCAAACTGAACCATGACTACTGTGGATAAACGGTATTAATAGGAGTGAGGTTGTGTTACGCCTGTCATTGTGAGTCTCGCTGTAACAGCCCGATCATCTGCATCCTCCACAACGTCTTTACACTTGATAGTAATAACTTATTTTTGCAGAAACATCATCATTTAATGGCAGGTAGTGTATTGTCAGGGGCTCACACTGACACATAATGGGTCATACTTCTCTGAGCCCAAGCTCGTTGTGTTCTGGCTGACAGTTCCATTAAATGTGTTCAAACCTGAGCCGGAATGGCACTATATGTTATTTTTGTAGTGTCAGAGATGAACAGCATAACAAGTGGATAAGCATTTCAACCTTTACAATGGAAGGTTCAAAGAAATAGCAGAGACACTTAGACTGCTCACTGTGTCTGTGGCTGGAAAGGTAAGAAAAGAAAAAGTAGTAGTCTGAGGAAAGGGAGCGGAACAAATATATCTTTACTAATATGAGGATGAATGATCTCTCTCTCTCTCTCTCTCTCTCTCTTCTCTCTCTCTCTCTCTCTCTCTCTCTCTCTCTCTCTCTCTCTCTCTCTCTCTCTTGATGTTTTCCACTTCCTAATTTACAACATCATTTAAAATAGTCCTGCAAGTATTTTGTGTGTGTGTGTGTGTGTGTGTGTGTGTGTGTGTGTGTGTGTGTGTGTGTGTGTGTGTGTGTGTGTGTGTGTGTATTGGTTATCCTTCTTGTCTGCATGACATGGAAGTGTTTACCATCACACATCCTACTCCAGACACCACATGCCAATAAGAAATATTATGAAAGATAAATCAATATATGGAATCATCTCATTCCGTTAAGTGCCCACACGCACACGCACACACACACACACACACACATCAAATCCATTTGGATGAGTGCCTGAAACGACAAGCCGCAGTATTATTTGCTTATGCGCTTAATGTAGAATGTGACCTGTAATGAATCGGATGGTATTTTGATAATTACAGGACGTCAACATAGAATTCTATGTAATGAGGCTGTGTGATTGAGTAGCATCAAAGAGAAAGGCAGCGGTCAGTCCACACACCGGGCCTGCAGCATGTGTGTGGTCTGGCTGCCGTCCTCTATTACTTTATGGGTGTTTTTGTGTGTGGTGAGTACATGTCTTCGAGTGTGTATGTGCACGCACACCGTGGTCTGTCTGTGTGTGTGCGAGAGACGTGGTAATCGGCTAGACTCGGAGACGAATCCGCCCATTAGTGTCATATGGTGAACAGGCTGATAGCCGCTGGGTCACGCAGCTCGCAGACGATGTGCAGTCTAAAGCGTACAGTAAGAGTTTGAATTAATGGGGGAACCACTTCAGTAGCTTTTCAAACATTAACCGCAAATGGTGGAGTTTATACCGCCGTCTTCTCCCGCTCATCAAACATGCAAGACTGGGCTAGTTGAAAACGGTTATTGTTTAAACATTCATCTCATTTGAGCCTCTCCAGCTGTACATACACACTGGATAACTAGGGCAAGTTCCCCCATGAAACATGCCTGAGCTTTAGAATCTTTCAGCAGTACTCGTGTGTGTGTGTCTCTAGGTGTGTGTGTTTGAGCATAGAGAAGGGGGAGAAAGACAAAAAGAGAGGGAGACATTCAGGCAGAGAGAGTGTGTAGGACAGGCGTAGTCCTGCTTCAGGAAACAGGAAGAGGACCTTATTCTAGTAAACTTCCATTTTCTCTTTCACTAGTTTTATCATCGGAGCATACAGGCAAAGGCAGCCGCATGTTAATAACACTCCCTACGTGCGACACTGAGAGGACTGTAAAGCAGACACAAAGCTCACAATATCTGATCATATCGCACTGAAGATCACTTCTCATTTGTTCAATCCTGCTCGGAGTAACACATAGGTGGGGCTTTACTGCCAGAGGACTTTACATATCATGCCAGAGAGGTTGTTAATTCCAGAAGAGAAGAAATATGCAGGAAATGATGCTATATTGACTTTCAAATAGTTTCCTTTGATTGTTTCAAGTTTTTTGGCACCTATTCCATTGTACGACGGTGTAGACCCCACCCGTCTGGAACCAGAGTAAAATAAACTATGAGGATTTATAACATTTTATTTGCAAATAGTTGTCGGAGCAGGTCTGATGACTACAGAAGATTGCAGTGTAACACACAATGCAGTCTTTGTTGTATTTGGCTTTAAAAATGACCTCACGCTGGAGGTCTGCACGGTAAAACAAACAGGGACTACTGTGGGTAACATTCTGTAGAGCACAGGACGCAACAGAACATATCACACTGCTTTTTTTTAGTGCATATTATTCATGCAGATTCCAGATAATGAAGGTCATTTTTCAATCGAAATGTAATCTTTTCATCTTTAAAACGATTGATTGATGGTCAGACAGCAAAACGTGGGATTGCCTATGATAATGCAGTTTCAGTCGTGGGCTCCACATCCCCGCACACGACCAGAATCTGATCTCAGAGGAACACACACCTCCTCTCCCAAAAATAGAATCCCTCATGCAATTTCAAAATTGCCTTTATGAATATTTCAACAGAGATGTTTTTCTTTGTGTGTCTCGCTTTATTGACTTCGTGGCTCTTCCGCACTTAAAAAGCTGTTCTGTGCTTTGCTGTTAGTTCCTACAGCGCATTCCATGTCCTCAGACTCGCTGAGCAGTGACCTTTGCCCCCCTGCTGAGGCGGATGGTTGATGAGGTGGAAAGCGCTGAACATTCTAGCAATTGCGGAGACTGCCCGAGCGGCATGCTGCAGGACAGTAGGGTATGAAAGGCGGTGCTGCGGGCGCAACAAGTGACCTTTTGACCTCCACCCTCCAGCCGCTCTCGTCTAGCATATTGTACATGATCAGAGTCGGCTTTGGGTGAGAGCGGAGATGAAAGGCCGACCTGTCTGGACCGAGGCTAGTCTTTCAAGAAGGCAGCTGCAGTTATATCTTACTGTATGAATGATCACTGAATGTCAGAAAATGTCATGATTAAATCTGAACATGAAAGTCAGCAGAAATTGCAACGTTCAGAAATGAAACGACCCCTAAAGCAGCAGTCATGAAGGAAACCACAATGTCCCGGGGAAGGCCTAGGTGCACTTGTGATCTCCAGATGTGAGGCACCGGTGAAGCGTTTCCATCTACTGTCTGCTCGGCCACAACCTGGTCGGAGAGGTGTCGGGCTCAGGGAAGCCTAATGGCGCAGACAAAGTGTGTTTTAACTACGGGGCGAACAATTTAACACGAGACACAGATCATTAAACCCAGATGAGAGTCATTTTTCTGCTCCTAACGATGGCCTCGTCTTTTGTGTGTGTAACTAATGCTTTACGGTGACAATGTTAACATCCGCTACTGTAAAAATAAGCAGGGCTGGAGCTCTCGGTGAATCTAATGGCAGTGATAGCAATGCTTTCTCTTTCTATTCGCCGCCTCTGGAGGAAAGTCAATTCACAATATGGGCCCCGGCAGGCTTCTGTCTGTACCGAATGTAGCATAATAAATTCTTTAGCTTCAGCTTTGATTAGGTAAAAGGCATCATTTGCTACCAGGCTGTCCCATGTGTCAAATAAAAAGAGCTCTAGCATGTCTTTTATTCTCACTCGGGGAGAATGTCTGCAGCTTAAACAGTCTTATTGGTCGTGTTTTGTTTCCTTTGGCTGGCCATGATTTGGCCCGTGTGATTGTTAATCCAGGGAAAAGAAAAAAAAAAGACTGTGCCGCTGCATTTCTGCTCACATTTTGAAAAGAAGCGAGGAGCCTTCTTCTATTCTCATCACGCTGCACCGACAGAGGCAAAGGAAACCAGGCACAGACAATTTCAGGAAGTTTTCTTTGGCCTGCAGAGAAACCCAGAGAGGAGAGATTTTTTTCCCGAGATCCATTTTTAGTAGCGTCAGACATTTGAGTTGGGGGTGCGACTGGGCAGGGAGTGCCGACTGCTGAAAATGCAGCATGTGCATGTTTGCCTCTTGGCTTGGATGTGGTCTGGGCCCTGAGCATGCAGGAAATGATCTCCATCCACTGAACAGGTGCCTCACTTAGGCACTAGAATTCTGTCGTGTTGAGAATGAATCATCCCTGTGTTTTCCTGCATCGAATGAAGAAATGTAGAAACTGGGTGCTTATGTTGGTGCATTTACTGTCCGGTTGATATAAAGGAGCTTGAATCATTGACTCCTCTTATTACTGTAGTGAAGCATTATTGTGGGAAATCACAGAGTTGAACAATGTAAACATCCTCATGCACGGTTTGACTGTCATGTTTCCTCTGAAGGCTCGGGTTTGCATCTCAGCATCACGGTCAGCAGGCACGAAGTTCAGATAGATAGATAGATAGATAGATAGATAGATAGATTCTCTAACACTCTCTGTGTTTCTCTCTCTTTCTCCAGGGACCTGAAGCATAATTTGATAAGTACAGTGGAGCCTGGGGCCTTCCGTGGTCTGCTGGTTCTGAGGAGACTGTAAGTATGATGAAGCCTTGTAACGTATCTCTCTCTAAGGGATAAGGGGGATGAGTCCTCTGGCCTCAGAGAGAGAGTCTTTACAGTCCAGGGTACCCAAAAAGCACCCAAAGGATGAAGTTGAAGGAGTACAACTTCCATTTCAGGCACTTTATAAACTTTCCCTCGACACTTTATTACACTCCCAACTAGCTGTTTGGTATCACCACATTCTGCAGTATTTGGCGGCCTAATTCGTTGCCAGAAGGCACATCAGCAGGAGCTTTTACGTGAAGAGACTAGCCAGAGGTTGTGTGCTTTCTTCACTCAGATTTAGGAGATTGGAAACACTGACCTTTCTGGTGACCCTTTACAGGACGCTGTATTAAGATCTGCTTTTGTATCGGCTTCTTCCTTGGGTGAAACAGTTTGTTTCAAGGTGGATTTCAATTACTTATCTTATTGCTGTTCAAATTGCATAATTAGATTAACATACACAGTAATTAAACACAGAGGAAAACAAGTCTATTTTCGGATGCCAATACACTTTAATCTGTCATGTACAAATACAGGGTTTCAAACTTTGGTTTCATCTGTTTTCAAACATGTACAAAGCAGGATTTTGGCTGGAGAAGAAAGTAAAGAAGCTTCTTTTTTTCTGTTTCGGCAAACTCCTCCATTTGAGTAATTTTCTTGACAATTACTCTCATGCTGGCTTTCTACATATAGGCCTCAGAGTGAGTGACATGACTGCAGCAGCCTTATAGTTAGTGGGATCTGGCTTGGCAGGGATGCAGGCAGTGAGTTAGCGGTGCTTATTCGGGGCGCGTGTGCGCCAGGATCGGGGAGCAACAGAGTGCTAATTTAAGTGCTCCCCAACTGGTGATTACTTGAGTGCTCTGCTTATTTTCCCACAGCTGCTCCAGCAAAGCAGCTCTTTAATTACAGAGCGTGAGGGCACGGAGCCACGGACGCGACACCACTCAGCCACTCACATTCAGAAGCCCACTGCATTTGCAGGGTGTGTGTGTGTGTGTGTGTGTGTGTGTGTGTGTGTGTGTGTGTGTGTGTGTGTGTGTGTGTGTGTGTGTGTGTGTGTGTGTGTGTGTGTGTGTGTGTGTGTGTGTGTGTGTGTGTGCGCGCGCCTGCGTGCGTATGTATGTGAGTGTGCACATGCGAGTGTTTCTGCCAGCCAATGGTTGTGTGAGGGGTAAAAGGCTACTAGAGGTCAGGCCTGATTCCAAACGTTAGAATAGATAAATGAACATGGCATAAACCTCTCACAGCTGTTTAAACTCCCTGGATTCAATTTTTAGAAAGCAAGCGTACATGCAAACAGACACACACACCCGCTCATATTTTGGCCATACATCTGGGTGAGGCAGTGGCTCAGTGGGTAGTGCTTCCGCTTGGGAACAGGAGGGTCGCCGGTTCGAGCCCCTGCCGAGGTGCCCCTGAGCAAGGCACCGAACCCTCAATTGCTCCCCCCTCTGCGAAGGGTGGTAATGTAATGTAAGTCGCTTTGGATAAAAGCGTCTGCCAAATGATCGTAATGTAATGTAATGTAATCCTATGCTCTGCTTTGTCCTTTACGCTTTTCCATCCTTCTGCTACATAGCAATATCCTATATGGAAATAAAGCAGAGACTCTCACCTTGTCTTCTGTCCTCACAGGGACCTGTCCAATAACAGGATTGGCTGTCTCGCACCTGAAATGTTTCAAGACCTCGGCAATCTCTCCAAATTGTGAGTAATCCTTCAAATTGAAAACATACAATGCACTCCTATAGATAGAATTTGGAGAGAAGATGTACAATACGTGCCATGATACAGTCATATGGTTGTATTTTTGTGGGGACTCATCTGTGTGTGTGTGCGTGTGTGCGCGTGGGCGTGTGTGTGTGTGTCTCTCTCTCTCTCTCCCTCTCCCTCTCCCCCTCCCCCTCTCTCTCTCTCTCTCTCTCTCTCTCTCTCTCTCTCTCTCTCTCTCTCTCTCTCTCTCTCTCTCTCTCTCTCTCTCTCTCTCTCTCTCTCTCTCTCTCTCTCTCTCTCTCTCTCCAAAAACAGGAATTTATCTGGGAATATCTTCTCCACCTTGACTATTGGATTGTTCACACACCTTGTGGCTCTCAGAGTGCTGTAAGACAAACACACACACACACTTTATACAGCACATACAAGTTCATATAGAATACATATAAACACATACATACTGTAGCACCTGCACACAGTATGAGGACAACTGACTTTCGACACAAATATTGATACACACACACACACACACGTTTGACTGTAGTTTCTGTTCCCTCCAGGCACTTCAGCACCGAGACTTTGTTCTGCGACTGTCAGCTGAAGTGGCTCCTCCTTTGGGCTCGAAGCAACTCGGTGAGAATCGGCAACGACACGGTGTGTGTGTTCCCCACACACCTGCACGGTCTGGAGTTTCGCAACCTGCGCGAACAGCAGCTCAGATGCGGTAAGCGACCAAGTGACTCCATGTTTGGAAAGTTATAAAAGTATGATACAGAAGATAACATTCAGAAATTCATTTAATGTTTATGGGGAGTTTAAACAAAAAAACAGACAAACTATATAGTAAGTAGGAGTAAATTAACTTGAGGATCACCAGCTCAAACTGTATAAAACAGCACAAATATTATTCCGCCCACGGCCACTTAGCCATTAAAACTGATACGCACTGACAGTATTTTTGTTATTATCATCTCCATATGTTGCGCTGAACTTGTCCAGTCCCTGATTTGAACGCAGCTCCTCCACAGCCGCTTTATTAATTCTACCCACTCGTTAGTTAATTGCATTCAGCTGCCCTCCCAGGTGTGACTCCATCTCTCGGTGGAGATGAAAGCCCGTCATGACTAACAGTGCTGCTTCACGCTGAGCTCGCCTCAGCGTTTCTCCCCACGCTGTAAAAAAGCAGAACATCACAGCCGCTTGGTTTCTGTCGTCGTGTACGTACGGGAGACGCTGGACTTACTCATATTATCTGGATTTCAGACCATAAATGGAAACAATTGAAGGTCTTGAAAGAAAACTACTACAATGTGACTTCCAGGAGGAGCAAGTCATTACATTAAATTGTCAATTTCTAAGAGAGTTTGTGAATGGTAGATGGTCGATTCTTTAAAAAAATGAATCTTTTTAAAGGAGAAATCTCTTAAAAATTGACCTTTTGCTCTGAGAAATAATCTTTATTCTGTCAGAGCACCTATTTAATTTCACCTGCACTGTGTTTTCAAGTGGTTGGCACAATGAGAGCATGATTAAGTAGATCTGTGGTGATAATAGCGTTCCCTCGCTGCCGTTAGCGCTTCACCTGCTGCGAACTGTCTGACAAACCCAATGTAAAGCTATGATTTAGTGCAGAATTGCCAGGCAAGCCCTCGGCCACAAAATGTCTCATGATTGTCCTTGGCCTATTTTACGCCAACTGATTTGTTGCAGCAGAAGTCTAAAAGTGAGAGGAGGGAGCGTGTGCGTCAGAGGTTGCCAGTGCAAAACCTCTGATCAACTAGAGAACTCCAGGGTGGAAAAACTTGATTTCAGCATAGCTGGTAGTTTTTCAGTTCAGGCTTCTTTGTCGCCAGCAGCAGCAGAAGATTATTGCTGTATTGGGCACCTGCCAGGTGTGAAAATGAAAATGATGACCAGTCTGAAAACGCAGCAGGGTGTTAGAAAAGATCATGCAGGCTTTCCTCCATAATTATACTGTTGGTTCAACACACGAGTGTTCTTCATTAAATAAGCCCCTACAGAGTCTGCTGTGTGTGTATCTGCCTTCACCTACATCACACCAGCAATGTCGTCCTGTAAGTTGATCGTAAATCCAGAGTTAAACTGCACAGCCAGAAATGCTCCTCTATGTTGCTTGTACTTGCAGCGCTCTTTTGAATTGTGCTTTCAGGACTAAAGCCATTTTTATGTACCTGTCACTTCCATAATGTCAGAGGAGTTAGTGTATTTGCCTTGCCTGCCAGATAAGCTTAATAAATCTAATAGTGAAATACTCTGCTTACAGTAGACGGGCGTTAGTGCAGTTTGGTGCTCATCAGCAGCGGGGGTGGGATGGAGAGTTTTATACGAACAAAACAGCCTCTTTACTGACTGGAAGCTGTTCGCTACACTAGAGAGGGAATCCAAAGTCTACCTTTTTGCTGAAAGACTGGTTACAGACGGGCAATCTCTACCTCCCTTGCTTTGCTCCGTCTTCCAGCTCTGTGCTGCAGTCCACGGGGGAATTGTACTCATATGTGATAGAATCATCCTCCCCTTCTCCTCCTTACATCTGGTTCACACAGGGGATATTGCTCCGGAATGAGAAAATCATTGGTTAAGGTAGCGGTGGTGGGGATATGTGTGCGTGCGTGCGTGTGTATGTGTGTAGGCACATTATAAGAAGATGCACCACATGCATGATGCGAAACATTTCACAGCAAAATAATGAGGCAAAAACAGTCTGCACTTTACACCATGAGCATGTTCTCTCCCACATAGTTTGCATATTGCATACTCCGAGTCACCCTGAGATGCCTTCACCTCAGACATTCTGGACGCATTGTATGTAATCTTAACTGTTAGTGTCTTTCATTGACATGCAGCAATCCAAAACAAGCACAGGGTAATTATGTGCAGGCCACGGTCAAAGAGCTATGAGTGGAATCCAGTGGAAGGACTCGTCCATTATGGGATTAGCATTATGACGTTCTGGGCTTTCTGCTCGCGTCCATCCACCTTTCCACACCACGACTGCATCTTACAACACCTTATTCATACACTTTTGGCTACAAGCGCACACAAATTGGATGCAGCCCAGTGCTATATTTTTTATATTATAGCATGGCTGTTATTTTCATATGGCTTCACTTTGTGAGGGAATGTGATGTAGCCAGCCAGGGCCTTGTTAAGCTGCTCAGCACCCGATGCTAGGATCATGTTATCAAGAAAAAATACCTCTCCAACAGTGATATACCTTCAAAGATATTAATATTTCTCTGCAAAGGCGTCTCTCCCTTGTTTTTATTAAGGGACACTATATGTTTGAAGATGCACGTGTTGCTTGCTCCGGTGGATGGGTAGCAGATGTCTGCGCCATACATTCCAGCATTGAGCCCCCTTGTCCCCTCTACTGATGCAGGTCGGGCACTGCCTGCAAATGAGGGGGAACGGAGGAGCGCATTCAGCTTCCTGCCAGGATCAGGTGCTTCCTGTGTTGAGGTCAGGTCAGGCGTCTGTTTGGCTCATCTATCCGCGGGCTTTTGGTTCTTTTAAGACTGCTGGGATGAAACCCACCGGCACAGAAGTGAAGTCTGGAGCTCACATGGAGCTACAACCATATCAGTAAATTAAATTCTGAAAGCACAAGCTTATGCTTTGCCTCGAATAACTTTAGATGTTTTGAACTAGAAGTGCTCATTAGAATGCACAGAAAGACTACAGAAAATTCATAAACATCTAAATCACTGAATTGCACCTATTGATCGTCATGGGTGTTCGTTTTCATTGAGTTGTACATTTTCTTTGAAGAACTTGACAAAAACATCCAAAAACTACCGACCACACACATGCACACATACACACGCGCGCACGCACACACACACGTGCAACACAACCAGCAATTTCATTTTGCTCTGGCAGTGTCCAGCAGGCAGAGGCAAGCAGCCACACTTTGATCCTTGGCTCAAAGCGTCGTTTCAACAGTCGTTTCATCGGCCAAGTCAACAGTCAACGGCCCCCGTGACGTCTCTGCCGCGTGTCGCCCCGAGGAAATAACAAAGCCCCGGACCGCTGGTGCCCGGGACTCCACCGTGGTCAGAAGTAATTACACAGGGGCAGGAGAAGTGGGAATCATCGCGGAAAACCCAATATTAACGACACTTTTATTATGTTACCCCCGAAAAAGCCGGCACTTTTGATTACACACCCATGATTATGAATTACACATGTGGAAAGTTGAGGGCGAAGCTCGGCATGTGTTAATAGCTGTGATTGCTTAGTGGATTATATGGTATCATAAACAGCACTGCTAGTTAGCCTTTCCAGCTCAGGGGAAATGTTCAGTCGGACCATAAATGTGGTCCAGATCCCCCAACGCGGATCTGTTGTGCAGATACAGTTTCTCTCTCCTGTTCTTTTTTTCTCCAAACCAGTGTGCAACGAGCAATAAAAGAGTTTATGACCCGTGTATCGAATGACCTGTCGGGCCGAAGCACCATCCGCAATTGATTTGAATACAAGTGAAAGCAAAAGCACTTGCTTACGCTGCTCTTTGGAGCATGTCCAAGGAAATGTCTGGGCGCGTATGAGCATACCCGCTCTGTGAGGAATCCCCGAGGTGGTACAGCGAGCTGGCAAGGCACCGGGCTAATCCTGGACGCACAGAAAACCCGGAGAGTCGACTCCTCGCCCAGCCAGACACCACCGATACGTCTCATTTGGTCGCGGTGATTAGAAAACACGGCTTTAGCTTTCCTAGATCCTATCTGCAGCCTGAATCTGATCGTATTCCGGCGCTCTGGCTCGCACTCGACACTTCCACACCTTCTTATTTCGCACTTAACACGGCATCATTGTCTGCGAAACAGCTCGAGGCCTCAACTAGCTGCAAGGTAACCCATCCTATCGCTGGTGTCGTGCCAGTCTCCCATTGTGAACATGTAAGGAGTCGAGGAGACGAGTGCTCAAGGCTCCTCTTTATCAACGGCTCTTCATCTGACACGGCAACACGCGGGGATGACTGCAAAGGAGTGCGGTGGCCTTGAGAGAATGAGACTGTGTTTTCTTTGGCTTGTGTTGATTGTACTGTTGATTGTACTGTGTGTGTGTAGGTGTGTGTTTACAGGAGGCATCCACACAAAAGCTTTTGTGTAATGTGTTGGATGACACCACAGGCAGCCTGGTGACTCGTGCTGACGCATGTTTCTGCCCTCAGAAATGTAGATAGTATCCAACCCCTGCACCCTCCTCTCTTTATCTTTCTTTCCCAACACACACACACACACACACATCCTCCTCCTGTCATCTGGAAATGGATGAGGGGGGTGGCTTACAAGTTGACCTTCCTGATCTCTCCTCTCCCTCTTCTCCAGATGGCCCGCTGGAGATGCCCCTCTTCCAGTTGATCCCCTCCCAGAGACAGGTGGTGTTTCAGGGCGACCGGCTCCCCCTGCAGTGCACGGCCTCCTACCTCGACCCGTCGCTGGAGCTGAGGTGGCGGCACAACGGCCAACTCGTGACCACGCAGGAGGACCGGGGCATCTACCTGGAGGACACCCTGCTTCATGACTGCTGCCTGCTAACCAGGTAAACACGGGCAGGGGGGGAGGTGGGGGGAGAGATGGAGACAGATGAGAGGAAGAGCTGAATTCTGATGAGGAGCGGCTCGGCGTGTTTGGCTGATACACATCGATAAATGCAGACACAATCACAATACATGTGCAATCAAATAATCAATTGAAGTACACGTGTCACAAAATTGTACAGTACTTGATTAAATGTATTGTTTTCCTTTGTAAACCCTCTGCAAAGTGTGTAGAACACGTGTGTGAACTGATCCCGTACAGCTACGCCATCCACAAACAGCCACGCTTACAGGGGTCACTGCTGCTCGTTGACCAAGATCATGATGTCACACACACGCACACACGCACATACATCGCTCCCTCTCTCTCTCTCTCTCTCTCTCTCTCTCTCTCGCGCTCTCTCTCGCGCTCTCTCTCTCTCTCTGTGTCTCTCTCTCTCTCTCTCTCTCTCTCGCGCTCTCTCTCTCTCTCTGTGTCTCTCTCTCTGAGGAGCTGTGATTTACCTTTTGTTATTGGCGCCCTTGATAAGAATCTGAAAGGACGGGGACGGAATTGTCTTGGCGGCGCGCCAACACCATTGAGCAATCAGCCGCTCGTCCCGGGGGGATGGCCGTCCAGTCGCTCCCGCAGCGCTGTCGGGGGCCGCGAGCTGAGCTGATCGCACGGAACAGATGCTGAATCGTAATTGTAGCCTGGCAATGTTGCCTTTCGCACTTTTTTTTGATTGAAGAGCACGCCGCAAGCCTCCATCAACCACCCCACCGCCCCAGCCTTTGTTTTCTAGGTGGTCTGCAGTGTGCACGGATGGATGTGTGCGGATGTTGGCGAGTGTGTGTGTTCTTGTTATAGTAAATGCATTTGACGTAACACTCTGGCACCAGGGCTCGCACGGTGGAGCATTTCTGTTGCTTAGTCTAACTGCTGCCTGTTCTGAGTCGGCCCTTCTCACATAAATATTGATGGGGTGCCGATAGAAATATGTTTCCACGTGTCAACGGCGCCAGAACGCAAAATCTGTTTACTTGGCAACATGAGGGCCAACAACTTTTTTTTTTAAAGCAATTCACCTGTGTCCTTCTCAAAGGCATCCACAGTGGATCCATCAGTAACTTCTTGTCCATTTCTTTTGTCATTCTTATGCAACTGATTGTTGTCTCTGCTCCTCTCTTTTCTCACTGTTCTGCAGCCCTGTTACCCCACAACTTTGACTCTATTTTTCCAGCTCTGTGTCCCAATGGAATGTGATGAATTTCACCATGTTCTGATTAGGGCCCCGCTTGCAATTATCCACCGCTGCTCTGCTCTTGTATACACAAATTATGCAATGTTCTCCCTCAAGCAGAACGCAATACAGTCATGTTGCTCTTGGCGCCCAGAACGTCTCCCTCCTGCAGAAAACCTGCAAGGAACAGACATCATTTCCATAGCTGATGATGAGTGTGTGGCCGCGCTCAGTCCAACAAAAACAATCTGCTGCGCCCGGGCTGAACTTCACCCTTCACCTCACTCTTATACCTTGAAACGCAGTGCCAAAAGAGACGTGAGGGGGAAATTAGAGCCCTGTGACTTCAGCAGTCCAGCAGTCATTAAGTAGAAACAACAAGAAAGAATATAAGTAATGCTTTGGCCTTTGACACGGACAGTGTCAAAGCCCTTTTGGCCACAGTTGACGCTATATCTGTCATTACAGCTCGTGTGGATGTCGTTCACCTTGGACGAACGCCCTCTGAGTCAGAGGGAACAGACTAAATACACAGGATTTAGACTGACTAGACTAGTTCTGTAGCACACCGAGTTGGAGTGTGGAGAGGCTCTGTGCACTGACCTCTTTGAAGGTGAACTCAGAAAACATTTCTCCAGCCTATTTCTGCTCATCCTGCTCTCGCCCGTCTCTGGCGATGTGAAGCTAAAATGCGACATCATCTCCTATTTGATGAACCAGGCAGGTTATGATTAAATGTGTTGTTGTATTTGTTTAGGCGCGTGTCTCTGTGAGCGGTTGTGTCAGTTCTTTGCCGTTATCGCAGTGTGACGCATCATTACAGCCCTGTACTTGCCGGCGCAGGCGGGCCAATAAACTGATCCGTCTACATTGTTCACAATGAGCAGCAGTGAAAAACAAGGCCTCTGGAGGCCTCATGGTGCTGCGATGTGTGGGCCAGACTCCTGCTGAGTAATGGTGGCAGGCCAAACTCCCAGCATTAGCGGTGCGAGCGGCAGCAGTGGGACCAGCTTGTGATTCAATCCTCGTAAATCAAACATTTTGGAGCCCTGTAGCTAGATACAGTCGACACTTTGGTGGAATCTCTTAATCTTCTCCATTTTTATCAGGCTAATCTTGCACAAAATTAACCTAGCTTGGGAATATGACTGAATATGACCTCCTCGCCTAAAGCTCTTTTCCAACTTTTGCTCACAAACATGAGCGTTTTTTTCTTTACATTTTACCTACATGTTTTTCACACTTTTTCTTGAAATACCTCCTCTATTGCACATTTAGTTGTTTTTTTCTCCTTTAATTTCTCCTCTTTTCTAAAGCATTAGTTACCAAGGAGATCATAATGTGTATGCATATACAGTTTTAGCTGAAAGTGGCAACCAACAGTGTTGAACCCACTTTCAGGCAATTAAGACAGAAAAAAGCTTTGATATACATTGGGTACATTTATAAATGAACAAAGGGAAGTGAAATGCATAGAGCCTATACACACCTATACATTCCTGTCATAGTTTCCCCGGAAAAATGCAAATTTTTAATTAGAAGCCTTAACAAGCTCTGATTAAACACAAATTGACAAAGCAGCACTGTGATCAGCAGGCTTGCAGAAAAACGGTGTGGCTTCGGAGCGTTAGTTGGGTAAAGGGGACAGATTGGAACTATACAGTCTCATAAGCATCATTATGTAAACAAATTGTTAAATATCAGCATGCGAGCATAAGTGTTCCTAATGAGTCCAGAGGGAGATGCTCCACAATGGTTCAGTGTTACTGTGGATTTAGGTCAGTGCTTTGTGTCGGGGGCTGTGTGTGTGTGCCCCTGCCACGCCGCTTCCCACAAACTGGAGCCACTTCTTCATGTTTATCATTGAGTGTGATGATGACCTTCCCCCTAAAAGTTAAATTTCCTCCATTATCCTTATTTTGTTCAGGTTTGAGGTAAGTTAGTGAACGGACTGCAGCATGCTGGGTTGTTCGGTGGGTGAGTGGGAGAGAATGGGATGAGGGTGGGGGTTCTGTGTGTGTGTGTGTGTTCCCTGTGTGTTTCCCAGCATTCAGTTGGCCCATGTTCAGTTAATGATGTAAGTGTCCCCACTGCAGGCTATTCACAGATAGAGAGGATGAGCACAGCAACTCTATACGTCTCACTCACTCACTCATTCATTCATTACACTTAGTGACCTCTTCTAAGGCTGTTGCTGTCATCATCATTATCATTGACATCATCATCATTGATTTCAAAATGCTCTTATTCCACTGCTGGCAATTTCTTTCAAATCACTGGAGGTGGATCATAACACTCCTGCCATATTGTTTTCTTGTTACATGAAAAGAAATCCTGCTTGTGTCAGCGTTTCACAGACGAGAGTGCTTTTCTTTTCCACCTACAAAGCCTCCGAATCCAACATTAATAAGAATCGAAAGCTACTAGTGTCCGTGCACCTTTGCGACACCTCAGTGATTTGGAAGTGTTCAGAACTCCTCGTTGATTTGAATTGCTTGCAAATGTGCAGTTTATATAGTTTGTAAGGGGAAATTCTGAGTAGTATTTTGACGACAACATTGCTCCACTGACAAAATGAACTTGTAGTCATTTCAGCTTTTTTTTCACGGTTGTTAAATTACGCTCTTCCACATCCAGACTTCAAAATTACAGACAGCATCTTGCACATAAAAAAAAATGGCCTCCTGTTTAATCAGTGTGCTTTTCCCATCACACAGGTGTTGGCAGGATTATAGGCAGGTGCTTGTTTTAAAAAAAGGGAGATGTTGAAAATTGTCATTCCCAGAAGCGTGGCCTAGACGTGGCTGATTTGAATGTTCTGGATGAGTCGCCCAGAAGTGGAGTTAACTCTGAATATGAGTACATTTCCCCAGCGGATCTTTTGACTTAAGTAGTCCCACTTAAGTCACCAACTGTGAATCCCCTTATTCTTTGTCTATTTTATTTCTTTGCAACCAATAGAGTTGGTGGTGTTTTGAATGCATTCCTGGCACAAACATGGAGTTTCCATCTCTACATGAGGAAGCACAGTATAAAATCTTGCCTTTATGTTATTGCATCAAGGCAAACTGTTGATCTGAGCCGATGTCACTATTATGTGTGAAATGATTAAAGCAAGAGTTTGCAGTGTGTTTTGTGAGTTGTTGTAACCGACTGTAATAGTACTCCTGTGCAAATAGTGCTTGGTTAAGCATGGCTAACAGATTCAGTCCTCTGCCAAACCACCCTTATATGTTATCAAGACAAAACTACATAATTATATTCTCAAAATTAGGTTTCACCAAGCAGACGTTGTAATTGTGGTTTGTTGTGTTAGAAGGATACAGCTGTTGGCCTGTGGACGCGTTCTGATAGGTGGGCTGAGTCCAGATGGTTTCTATTTAAAGCACATCCACGATACTGAAAACTTGACTTTGTGGTTGTGTCCCAAGGAAGGACGATATTGTTTTAAAGTGGGTTGTGGAGAGAGGGGAAGACGGAGTGTGTTTGTGGGTGTTTGATCAAGAGCAAATACAGAGCATAGACTTTGGTTTAGAAAACGTGTCTTTCTCTCTCTTTCTCTCTTTCTCTCTCTCTGTCTTTCAGAATGTTTGACAGGCTTCCTCTTCGCTGTCAACCTCGAGTGTCAGATTCACTGAGGCATGCAAACACTGTGTCTAAAGTTTGACAGATTTTGCTCAATTTCAATACTTGAGAAATGTCCTGTAGAAACAATTAATTGACCTGGCCAACATTGATATAGAAATTAAAATAAAATGCACAGGAGGGCATTTTCTGCAGCTATATATGTAATTACACACACACACACACACACACACACACACACACACACACACACACACACACACACACACACAGGTTTACAGGAAGACACAGACAAGTGCACACACAGCCATACACACTGGTGCTGCAGCCCAGAATGTCATCATCTCAGTCAAGCGTTCAAATCTGATTTAGGGCCTTTTTAGAAAAGCAATCACTAAAGAAAGCTTTAGTGGGACACAGAAGATGAAATCAGGACTCATTTTATTCATTTTCATAACTCGCCTATAGAATGTCATTGATGAAAAGTCACTTGCTGCATTTGCTTCAGGTTGAAATGCAGCATTTTCCATTTCTTTCTGTGTTTCTTTTGTTTACCGTCGACCATAGTGTGATGTCATTTTTTGATTTGTGGTGTAATTTTTGACGACAGGATTCTAGCTTTAGAAACGATTCTGTTAGTAGAAGCCAATATCCAGACCCCGATTTTGTCAAGCAGGCAAAACAAAGGCACTTAATGTTTCTGAGCAACCCTTCCCCACACGTCCTCTGAGACACATTGTCCAGAACTCCTCCGCATTGGAGCGCATTCACAGCCAATAACCGTCTTTACTTTGGACCATTTTGCTTCCTTTTTCATCCAGTCACTTCTAAATCATATTGTCTGTTGTCACACCTGCTCACGAGTGCAGTGTTGATACACTGTTACGCATGTATGCACGTGTGTTTACTCCACTGTATTATAATTACCTGTGGCTTAATTCCTCTGCCAGATTGGCATTAGCTCCTACAAACAAGGCAAAGTGTACTGTATATTTGACTACAAATACGCTCTATTTGGAAATTAACCAGTTGGCATTTCTGAAGGAGGAAGTATTTCCATGGTGATAATGCTTGTTGCTAAGCAATCTCAGCTGGCTCAGCTTTCCCCCCCTTTTCTTTTTTACATTACAGGGATAAAATCCTCAGGATTAGCTGGTTTGGCAAATGGCCTCCGTCGGCTCTTTGTCACTGTTTCACCGTCCTTTGTTTAATCGGGCATTTCCACTTGAGATAGGGATCACGGTTACTAAGGAGGAAAGATAAGCATGAGTAATGATCATTTTAAGTCACAGACGAATATTTTAGGACATTATATATCGATGTACCCACAAGGAGGTCTTAGACACACACACACACACACACACACACACACACACACACACACGTCTTAGTACTTGTATCTTTATTAGAAGCCGAATATAGTGAATCCCTACAAGACTTAATTTCACCCTCTCCACTACACACATATCTCAAACACAACCCTCAAGATCAAAATTACACTGTTCCTGAAAAAAAGTCCTAATTACAAACGTGATGCTCATGAAAACAGACCTACACACACACACATTCAGTTTAACCCCTGTGTTTCCCCCTCCTCCGCAGTGAGGTCATCCTTTCCAACATAGACGTAGGCATCGCCGGCATCTGGGAGTGTCTGGTGATCAGTTCCCGTGGCAACACTTCTCGGCAGATGGAGATCGTCGTTCTGGAGACGTCAGCGCCTTACTGCCCCGCCGACAGGGTCACCAACAACAAGGGAGACTTTAGGTGAGCAACATCTCTGGGGTCAGACGGTAGAGGGGTGAGATGGTATCGATACAAACAAAGGTGTGTTTCATCTGTACCGCATAACACAATGTGACATACACTTATATCCTCCCAACTAAGTGGTTTTCAAGCAGTTCCACAAGGTCCCCAGAAATGTTATTATGTAACTCTGATCCTTCTTATTGCTGGCTGGTTCCGTGCTGGCATTTTGTTACTACTCGACACTTAACAAGCCACACCTGCTCTGTTCCTGCCTCAGACCAGATGTGGCCTGTTAACTGTTAAGAAGCGGAGTGGAGTGCCTTCAGTAGAGGCGAGAAAGTAATTCCCATGACTGGTTTTCCACTTTAAGGACCCTTTTATATCAACATGCATCTGCATTTTCTGGCCAGGCATCAGCAGGGTGTCTAAGAAGGGGGGCCCTGGTGCTTTTAGAGCTCATCCTTCCCACCAGCTCCACGGATGATCATCATCTGTAATAAAATACCTAATAACTTTTATCTTTGGGCTGTCACTGTCTGTGTTCAGGGGACAGGTCCCTGTTTACAGCATGTCGCAGCTCCCACTCAAACTTTATGAATGTATCCCTGCTGCACACTTTACATTTACACCTTGGTACGTGTGTGTGTGTGATCCAATCACAATCAATGCCTGCCCGACCTCATATGGATAGTGTCCCATTTTGCGAGCATTGCAATGCCTGAAGCAACATCTCTCTTATTAACATGTGACCTCTTTATCTGAATACACTGTACAGATAATGAGAATACATGTTAATGCAAAGTTTAAATGGGGCATCGTGGAATTCTGTGAAGTCTTTGATTACTAGTGGTGTTGTGGGGCAATGGTTTAAAGATCAGGACACAGTAACGTGGGGTCATGATCCCAATTTTGGAATCTGTGAACTTCCGGGCCTGTGTTCTCTATTTCCGTATGCTTGCAGAAAAACTGCATGGTGTTCCTTTAACATTCTGGTAGACAGAGAGGAGACTTAAAAGTGTAAAAAAAAGGAATTTGGAAATTGGGAAATATCAATATTACAGCTTGGGAACGGCAATCAAATATCCCACAAACTTCTCAATGCGACCCGGGTTCACGACATGTGACGTATAAGCTGACCTTTTCACCTTTTGTGCTGCTTTTAAATAGCGTCCAAGCTGATAAATGATAAAACCTGGAAAAGAACCTTCTGTTTCTGTTGTTGTTTTCACAAAAAAAAACAATGCCTGAAGCAATTCTATGTATGCATTTTGTTTTATAAAGGAACAAAGGCAGTATTAACACCCTGTGCACCATGAAATCTATACTGTGTTTTGTTTATCACAGCAGCAAAATACAGATATAAAATAACAACACGCAACATTTTGATATAGCTACAGCAACAAGACTTCAACAAGGTCAAGCTGGGCCATTTTGTTTTGTTGTTTGGCAGGAGGAGTTTGTACCTTGTTAGCTGATGCAGATTGTAATAGAATGAATACACTTACAAAAGGATAGACCTGCATTCTCTAGTGAAGATTTGTCTTATGGATTCATTGGGCTTTGAGCATCACAATAGATTTAATTTTGTAACCTTAATCTTTACAAGTGGTGCTCATCAGGATTCTTTAGCATCTAATAAAACCAATTGATGACAGTAAAGTTTCTTAAAAGGGAGCAACGCACCAATAAATGAAGAGAAGAAAAAAGTGATGTCAGGAATACAGAATTCTCAATCTGGTCTATAAATCTTTTATGTGCCCAGAAATGTATGCAATGTGGTTGTCATGATGTTATACTTAATCTGAATGAAGCCATTTGTTTACAACAGTGCTCCACAGAACAGTACCTTTACCTCCACTCTTCCACTGCACCCTGCTGGGCGCGTTGTTGTTGCCGCCGTTCTCTCTGTAGCCGCTGTACATTATGGGCCTTTTCCAGAGCAGCGAGCAGCGACTCTTTGTTTCTGCTGAAACACTGAGGTAATGGGCTGGAAAATGAGCCCCCTTTTTTTGTAGAGGGCAAAATTAGCGCTATTTATTACCAAGTAGCTGAAGCAACGTGGCGGGAGAGACAGGGAGAAAAATTACAGGAGATGGCGAGCAGACGGAGTACAGGTCTCCGCCCTCGGAACAGATTAGCAGCCTCCTGATAAGAGCTGCTCTTTTATATTCGATTAGGTGAACTTAGGAATGTCGGTGTTAAGCATCAACCAGGCCGCAATTCTGACTTTGCCTTAAGGAGACGAGCCATAAAACATTAGGCACATCTTTCCACTGATTCTGGACAAATTGATAGATATACAATCACGAGCAATTTGCTCCCAAGTCTTCAGAGACACATGAGTGAGTGCGTTAATCTAAAATAACACCAACCAAACCACTCTGGATCTCTTCATACCGTGAATTGGAGGCTGATGCAGTGGACTATGAATGTTTCATTTAGTTTATACACTCAAATGAGCTTTACTCTATTGAAACCCTAACCTGCATTTACCAAAAATGAAAATTGTCTCTATAAAACAACTGTCAGTATCCACAGGTTTGCCAATACAGCAGCCTTACAATTTGGCACTCGACTCCATGAGCGCCGCAAATCTAATTTCTTGGTTCAGAGGAGAAAGCACCAAACTGATCATGTTGGCCGTATGAACACAATTTGCCCCAATTAAGCTTTTCAGCGCTGCAACTGATTATGGCCAATATATCTGTTACCCAGGGAAAAGAATACACAATCCTCCTTTGATAGTCATGCAGTGTTAGTCACCACAAATTTGGATTGATTGGATGGCCTGAATTTTCTCCTGGACCAGACTGTTTGATTTTTAAACTGCATTGTTGATCATTTAAGTCTGTTCTTCTGTCCTGCACATCGTAATAATGTCCAATTTGTGAATCGAAACTCGAATAATTCATTTCTAACATTGCGTTTGTACTGTTTTGGATTTTTGTGGCGCTCCTTTAGGGACGGTGCTATTAATTCAAGAACACATTAAGTGTTTCTGAGCACGTGTAAGGTGGAAGTTGAAGTAAATTAAGGCTGATGTCTGAAAGTAATCAATGATATTCCACAGTGTTTCATAATTAATTGCTAGAATCTGGCAGTCATTTAAAAAAAAAAAGAAAATTAGAGCTCGACGTAACTCAAAACAACAATATGCAGTGTATTTCCCCTGAACAGGGAGTGTAAATATGCCATCTGGTGCAATTGTGCGCGTAGCTTTCTCCTTTCTGAGCCAGTTCTTTGGTGATAAACTGGATTTTCATTGCCATAGGTGGCCAAAGACTCTCGCTGGCATATTGGCCTTCCTGCCCTGTGCTCCCGCCACGTTTGGATCTGCCCCCCACCCCTCTGGCAATGCTCCTCACAACCACAGCCAGAGGGAGAAGAAGGCATGGCGCCGGTGTGACAGAGCGGGGCGGTGGGCCGAAGAGGACTACACGCAGTGCCCATATGCGAGTGAGCTGACGCGCGTGCTGCATGATCTCACCCAGGTACTTGGTGCACTCGTTTGTTTTTCACCGCCACTGAATCATCTTTCCACTTTGTAAGTTTACCTTGATGTAAGACAGTTTTGACTTTTATCCCCTGAGAGCATGAAGTGTCTATGATTTAATGGCTTTTTGTGATAGCGAAATGAACTCCTCTAGTGATAGAGCTGCGGCCTGAAGGAGCTGACAGATCTGTTTGTGTATGCTTAAAACATTACATGATCTAAATCGACTAATGACATCTAATTTTCTTCTGCATTAGTCAGGGACCCACTACACTGAAGTAATCGGGTTCAAACAACCACTGCACATACATGACATGACTGATTTCATAGATTAGTAATTCATCCTCTGCTTTCAATGTCATTTCACGTATTAAGTTTGATAGCACTTGTGATGATGGATTGTGCGAGCGTGCCCTCCGAGCTAAACCTTTCCCTTGTTATTGCAGATCACCATCAACACCACCAATGCTATGCCTTTAGGTCAGCAGTTAGTGGCCTTCACCAGCAGGGCGGCGCACTTCACCGACGTCATGGATGTCATCTTTGTCACACACCTGGTGGAGAGGCTGACGAGGATGGTGGAGCAGCGCAAAGATGTGAGATTTAACATTAGTTTGTAGTATTTCTCAAGCTTCAAATGATATGAGAAGAGAATTTACACCCAACTTTGCACCTCTTTGAGCCTATTATAAGTATAAATACGGTAGGTGTGATTGGTGATAGGCTGCAGGTGAGGGCAATGAGCCACAGGTGTTTGTGATTAGGTCATATGACAGGAGAGGCTGGTGATTGGGAATCCTGTGTTTGTGTGTGTGTGTGTGTGTGTGTGTGTGTGGGGGGAGTAATGCTAATGTTGCTGTGAGCCTTCTCAATGTTTAAGTAGGCTTTTATTATTTGTAATCTGTAAATCTCAGCAAAGTGATAAGCCGCTGGTATATCAAGGCTGTGTGTCCGTCTGTTTCGTTGGCAAAAATGATCAATCTCTTTATCTCAGCTCTGTTTGCTGCTGCTGCTCCTGTTCTAATATTATCACATGCGCTTAGTTGGAGTTCCATCCAAACAAACAAACCTAATCCTTAAACCTAATTATTTAAACCTAATCCGAGGGCTACAGGAGTTTCCAACTTCGCAAGGAAAGTTGACCGGCCCAGCTTGAGGAGCCAGGGCTTCTCCAAAAGCTTAAATCGAGCAAACTTCAAAGGAAACGTAAGCGAATATCAGCAAGACACAGTTGAGGCTGAATAATAACATGTGGCAGTGTGCAGTCCGTCTTTGAATCGATTGCAGTCAGCTTAACATTTCACATCATACTGTTTCCCCTCTCGCTCGTGGCGCCGCTCTTTGTGAATGGCAATTACCTTTATGATGATGCATCACTTTTTGGGCAAGCCAAGTTGTGTTTTACCTCAAGTTAATTTATGTTCCGTCTGTAGCCGGAGGCAAACAGAGGATGTTTTTATGTCGTGCTGAATGCGGGGTTCTGTGAGGGGAAGGTGTCTTAAGCTTTAGTCGGTACAAAACGATCAATATTAGCTCCCGCGTGTCTGATTACTCATCATAGGTCACCCAGGAGGAGATATTATTAGCAGTTAGATTCATCATTTTTAAAAGCATTGTTGAAGCCACCTTCATTCAGCCGGGAATAGTCACATGAAACAACAATGAGAAGTCGGTGTAAATTGCGAACTGCCATCCCCAAGAAAGCCATTATGTCCCATTGGCGGCGCTAATCTAAATTAAATCTCCCTATAATGAATGAAGCCACCACTGCCTCCCTCATAATTCTAACTGGAGATTATAAATGCCTGTTGTTGGGGATATGATTGATGTGCATGATGAGTGTGATTCTCTCCGCGTGTGTGTTTGTACTGTATGTGCGGCCCTTGTTTAAAGATTTGCTCGGCTGCTTACATTCGCAAAAAACGTGTGGTCGCCTGTGTGTTCTCCCCCTGCAGCTGGGCGACTATATATCAGACATAGCCAGCAACATGATGCTAGTGGAGGAGCATATCCTGTGGATGGCCCAGAATGAGGCCAGGGCGTGCACACGGATAGTCCAGTGTGTGGAGCGCATCGCTGACCTGGCGTTGACCGGAGACAATCGGGTCATCTCCAAGGTATGGACAGGTTTAAACTCTTAAGTCCCAGCCATGCTCCATCTGCGTCAAGGCTGATTATCTGACTAAGCTTCACATATCTTTACCTTTTTTTTAGTGGAATAATGGGAAGTTAATTTGTCTCGAGCTGATAGCTAAAATGGGCAGGAGGAAGATAAATTGCTTCCTTCCTTTTGTTTCGTCTATTTTTTTCCCCTCTCTGCTGTCTTTGGGGATGAATGCCGCTGCTAAATACTAATATAAAAATCTCAAACACTTCCTTCCTTCCTCCCTCTCTCCTCCCCTCCTCCTCCATGCTCTCGCCACAGGTTTCTGCCAACATAGCTCTGGAGGCCTTCTTGATTCGCCCGTCTAACTTTCTCGGCCTGTCCTGCACGGCGCTCCAGCAGTCTCCGTCGGCCGCCACTGCGCGCCTGCACGACTCGGCCAGAGATCGCGACGCCGCAGGGGAATCGTTCCTCAACTTCAAATGCCACACCGTCAACAGCAGCGGCCCGCCAGCCAGTCATCTCAGTCGGGTAAGGCCCTAACCGGCTTTTCTGTTCCTTTCGCTCTGTTGGAAGAATTTACCAAATCCTGACCAAAGGTCCAGGCAAGGGACATCGTCTGAATGTTTCCCTTTCACAGTCACGCTGGGATTTTGACGCTGTTCAATTTCGGTTCACAGAGAGGAGAAAGAGGCAGAGCAAAGCAAGCGAGAGAGAAATAAAAATGAGAAATGTGGTCCAGCTTGTACAGTTGCTCATGGGCACAATAAAGCGCTGTCTTGTACGCCGCCTGTTCCAAAAGAACACGCGAGGCCCCTCTGCCCTCAAGTCAGTTGTTGTCTATTTGTCGGAGCGAGATGACACCTTGCCTGGGTGTGTCGTCGGCGCGCCATACATCAGCCCGCGATAGATAGACGGGGTTGCGGAAGGGGCAGCGGCTGCAAATAGGTCGGTAATTTGGGAGTCGCCGATTGTGAGCCACTACCCTGTGATGGATAAGATGGCCTTGCGTATCTGTCACTTTCAATCGTCTGCAGCCCCACAATGGCCCAAATCGTGGCCTCCCAAATGACATAAATAAAAAACGCTATGTCAACAGACAAGCGGCGCTCTGCATCCACAGACAAGCAAAAACACTCAACTCTCTCTCTCGGCGATGAAGTGGCGTCGCCCTGCAGCATCCTAACAGTTTGCCACTCGTTCTAAGCGCGTTTGGCTGAATTCATCTGGACGCCGCCTGAACCCGTTGTGTATTAGCAGAGGAGAGCGCGTGGGTGTCCACCTCTGTCCGAGGGGACGGTGTCAAGTCTCTAATTACAGCACTTAGCCAGGTTCTGGCTGCTGTCTGGGTTTGTGTACACGTATGTATTTCAGGTGATGAGCCGAGTTGCTACATCAAGCCCTGCTATTGGCTGAGAGATTCAGCTACAGGGCACACCAATACATTTCTTCCAGATTGCATGTTAATCAGCTCCTCGGCGGCTCAAAAGCGCATCTCCATGCCTTCGTCTCTTCTACACTGTCAACTCCTCAAGGGGAAAAAAGAGCGTGCTTGTCTCTTTGCAAAAATGTGGAAATGGGCACAACCCCAAGTCTGTTGGCACTCTGTGCGCTTGAATATTCACGCCTGACAAGTGAACTCCCAGCGCATTCCATTTCCTTTTCACAAACAGTAAATAGAAGATGTTAAGTTGATGTGTTGTGCACTATAAAGCCTAATCTCAAATAAGAGTCCTTCTCCAGCAGCAGCAACCTAAGAGAGATTTATGTCTTCTTAGTTCTAATTCTCTGTTTTTCTCCCAGTTGTTTTGGCCTCAGTCATCGAAAACGTGACACGAATGAAATGTAAAATTTAAAACGCCACACTTTGCCATACTTGTTGGTGCGAATTAGTCATTGCATCTCCGTGCAGACAGGAAACACGGCAGCGTCGCGCCTCGCTTCGCTCGCGTGAGTTTGATAGTGCTCCTTGAAGGAAACGAGGGAGCAAAACGAGCGTGACAGCACGGGCGTATGTTTGGAGGCAAACTGTTGGCGCGCAGGAAAGCAGCGGTAGTGATTGTCATAGCAATTCTTATCAGAGGATTTGGTTGACGTCGTTTTGATTTTATTCTTTCAACGACTCAGTAGTGTATTTCGCCCACGCACTACTCAGAGGAGCTCGTTGTGTATTTTTGTATGTTTGTGCGACTGCTTATGGTCCCTCTTGATCGGCTTTGGCTTTACCGTGTCAGTCTCATCCTGAAGAACGTTTATGCCTCCTCTCACAGGAGACGCTACCTGGAGCAAAGTTTACCATCAGAGTCATTTTTCATCCTTTTGAGTTTGACGTGAATCTTAATTAACCAAACTTAATTGCATTTTTTGTCTCTGAAGTAGTAATACCTTCTTCAAGCATTCTTCAAGCAAATGAGCTTTTATGCAAATGGCCTATTATAATTATTATCTTACGTTATGTTGTACAGGAGGACAAGTTGTGGTTTGTAGCAACTACTTAAAGCCAGTTAGAAATCTCAATAATAGCACTGTTGAACATAAATAAGGCTTCAGTATTTTTCCATTTTTACTTTAGTTCCAGTAATCTTCGTTTAAAACGACACGCTCACACTAAACATCACTTGAAGTATCCATTTTCCATCAGTACTTTGCAGGAGTGCTTGTAAGGCGCGAGCGAATTACACACTTTCAATTTCAATTAGATTGAAACGGTGCTTTACTGATGCATTAAGATGCGGCTACACGGCCAGAGCATTAATAAGACAACACGCATTAATATTTCATACAGTACACACACACACGTTGAAGTGATATATGGACATAAATGCTGTGAACAGAAAAACGCAAACTGCAACAGTCCACAACAAACTTGCTTTGGATCACTTGAAATCCTTGAAATGTCAATTTTGGGGCATGAGATGAGGAAGTGTAATTCAGTTTCCAGCTCATTTAGTGTTTGGAATGAACACACTCTGTCCTCCCTCTGTGATTCACACACTCGCACCTACAAGGGCTCAGGATTAACACACTTTCCTGCACCCTTGGAACAGTTGCGGGGCGAGGAGCAGCGCCATGCTCAAGAGCACTGTACTTGTAATTATTGAGGGTGGGGGAAAAGTCACTTCCACTGCTTATGAAAGCACTTTAATCTATTCGAGCCATCGTCACCCTTCAACAGTATATTCCTATTTCTCTCTCTTGTTCTCACAGAGCATGTGTGAATCACCCAATTATTGTTAATGTGAGAAAATGTCATTGGCTCATCTCTAATGTCATAAACGCTGAGCTCAGTCTGGTTGGAGCTATGAAACAAAAGTTGAGGAAATGGTCCACTTAAAATGAGCATATGAGACTTGACTTACTGCTTCCAATTTAAATGTGATGAACTGTGTTGCGTTCTCTCTGCAGTAAATACATATGAGGTACATATGAGGTCATGAGTAATTTTAACATTGAAGGACTTTTCAGAAGCTGCAAGTGACAAACGGTAGCTTTTTGTAAGGTATAATCAGTAGGGAGCAGCCAGAAATGTCCAGACACAAGGACAACAGGTTTAACTTAAGTACAGTGATGTATAAGGTGTTGGGAAGGAATAATGTAATGTCAACATATGAGGACTCAGGGTCTCGGGAGGTTTAAATTACCTTTTGAAAATAGCCCAGACTGTAATATGTGCACACTCCAAACTCTAGGGGGGCTCAGTAAGTGGATTATTGTGGGGGAAGTTACTATATTACAAATGTTTGTTTGTTTGGGCCAAATTTGGATAATTGATGAAAGCTTTTAGTGTGGCTACTGGCAGGGACTTTACAGTACTTTATTTGACGGGCACTATTTAAAGACACAGAATGACCTACACTGGGTAATTTTACCCAAAGAAGTGGGCAGACAAGGGCTTTCTTTTCTAAAGTAACTGTCAGGATGTAGCAGGCGCAGGGTATTGTACAGCTCGCCTGATAAGAGGCATGTCACTGAGACAATGGCTTAATGTATGGGGAAGAGACAGACGAAGACTAGAAAAGGCTTCCATTCATCTCTTCAGTGCGGTGCAGAGACAGAAACACAACATGTGCAATAATAAGACGACATACAAAAACACAAAAACACATCCTACAGAAGCTTTTGGAGGCATCAAACTGCACAGCGGGAGCTTTTGCTGTGCTTAACCAAAGGCTTTGATAGTGAGGGACATTTGGTGAATGGATGCAAATTAGATGAGGAGATAGAGGGTCATCTCCTGTGGGGTGGGAAAGGGACATAGCAGATGCGTAGGGACTTGTCCAGCACAGAAGCTACACTGGGGAAGGAGAGGATAGACTCCTTTGCGCCTCTAAAACAGGAAATAAATCTTGTCTGTCCCTCAGAGGAAATGGACAGGGGTCCCCAGGGCCCGCTGATCTCTGGCCATTAATAGAGCTATTTTTCTTTCTAGTTCGCTGCTTGGAATCTCTCCCTGTTCTTCCCTGCTCTCTCTCTCTCCCTCTCTCTCTCTCCTCAAACACTGATGATTCTGACATCCCGTCTGTCTCCACGTACATATTCTTTCCCCGCTTTTCATTTGTCAACTTTTGCTGTATCGTACCCTTACTAATTCCAATTCCAATTCCCCTTTTGTCTGCCACCCTTCTCCCCTCTCCCTTCCCTCCCCTATGATGCATTTAGAATTCAAGGCCTCTCACTGCTGCATCACAGGCCTGTTTGTTTCACAGCGCTGCACAGCGAGAGAGAGAGAAAAAAAGAAGATGCAACTCCTCGGGGAGTAAGGCATAACATTCCTCTATTTCTTTGCACTGTAGAAGATAACACACACACACACACACACACACACACACACACACACACACACACACACACAAGCTGTCAAAGCTTATGGTTCACATCTACCCACATGCTAATATAAATCTGTATGTTTGTATACAATCATTCACACGTTTAGATGCCTGAACACACCAGCAGCACCAGCTTCATTATATAACATTAAATGAGCTAATGAAATCTTAATGCCCATCAAATGTTAACACCATTTGACTTTGACACTGAACTGAAGTTCAACGTTCAAACAAATTAACCTCCAATCATTTACGCGTCAAAAGGTGTCCTCACTTTGTCGCCCCGCCCGTCCTCAAGGACACACAGGTCACAACGCAGTAATGAGCACTTGTACTGTTGATGTTGACGTTCGACGGATTCCAATTAGAAACAAATCAGAAATATTCATAAAGCCCCGTGTTTACCAAATTGGGATAAACTGGGTCGTTATTGGACGTCTGAAGGAACAGCTGATGCCTGTGCTGACATAGAGGATCTGTTTATTGTGCAGCAGCCCCGGGTCGCATTCTGCTGCAACAGTGTCCTAAGATTAAGTCATAACCTGAAGGGTGGCAGATGCGTGCACACAAACACACAAACACACACACATACCCAAACATACCCTCACGCCCAAATGCACAAAAAAACATCCATACACAGCACCCTTAAAAAACAAACACAAACAGACACCCACACACACACGCAGAGAGAGCCGAGCTGAGCCGAGGCGGGTGGTATAATTAAAAAGGCAGTGGAGCTCTGTGGAGCAGAGAGAGGCTATCTGAGGAGAGAGAAGAGGTGGGAATACTCCACCCGTTAAGCCTAAAGGCGTCCACTAATTACCTGTCAATGACAAGAAAGAGGGAGATCTAAAGTGGTAAATATTGTCCCAAACTGTCAACCCTCAATGAACCGTGCACTTGGCAATTCCGTTCAAGGATAATGCCCAGTGACTTGGGAAATGAGATAAGATGCCATATGTTTCCGTAATTTGGGGATAATTAATTCGGGGAATGTGTTGTAAACAAAGTGACAGGGCGGTGTTAAATGGCGTGATCGCAACTACAGATCACGCGGCAGTCGCGCAATAACAACCAAAAAGGAGTTGGGAGGATGTGGACTGCCCTGGTGCGATGTGACTTGTGGAGTCGGTTGTGCACATGTACAGGTGATCACCGCCATATAGAATGATTGGAATATGGTGTGCCAGACGTACTGGTGCATTATGGGTAAACCGTCTTTAAAGGTTTGCAGTGATTTGATGAGATTTTGAGGTGGAGATATGGGATCGGAGCACTTTGTTTTCCTATGCCGACAGAAGAGGGGAGAAGAGTGAGAGAAGAGTGAATCTGTATTGGTCGCCTGAACCCTGGAGGTAGAAATGTAACAGCCAGAAACATTCGGGAAATCACTTGAGAACACGTAAAGCTGACATTGAAAGTTCACAGCCTTCAATTGTCACTTTCAAAATAACTACACAACCTCTGAAATGTCTTCACATGAACCTGGTGAGTATTCCCCCGTTGTTATCTGTGCCGGCATCTGCTTAAGCTACGGGGGGGAATGTGTAGCCTCTGTCAAAAGCATTGGTTTGTGTGAAACCCCTGGAATGTGTATTGCACCTTTGTCTTTGGGTTTAAAACGGTTGTCTCTTTGACAGTGAGCATCAAAGACAACTTTTTGACAGGCTGCAGGAATGCCTTTTTTTGGAATCAGTTACCAAACCCTTCGCTATTTCAGGTCCAACCTTCCCAATTAGGCCTCCAGCTGACTTCTGAAACTGTGGATAGGAAAGTTTTGTGAAACTTCATGTCAAAAGCAAAAGTGTCAATTGGGAATTTTCATCAATCCATCAACATTTATGCCCGGTTGAACTGATCTGACCAATTTCAACACCTTGGCTAATGTTCTGCCAATGGTATGACCAAGCTCTGCCAAATATAACTCACATCATGTTATATTATCCCAAAAATGTATTGTAAATGTTTGAACGGGTTGCAGAATTTGATCAAAAATGTTCCCGCTAACAGAGTGGCAGAGGCCAGTAAAAGTGGTGCGAGGCACTGATGTTGCCGGGCTGTGATTTATTATTTCTGGCACGGTGTTGCCAAAGCAGGGCCATTTGCAGTGCGTCTAAGTCCAGTTGGACCCAGAACAGCTCTAAACGGTGCTGAACCACTGCCAGAACGAGACAGAGAAGGGATCACTCAGCCAGTCAGTCAGTTACACCAGGATGGAGAGAACAGAGGGGGGAAAGAGGTCTAGTTTATGAGGAAGTCCAAGGGTTTATAGGGGCTAAACTATTAATCACTCTTAAAGCCCTGTCTTAAAAGTTTGTGTACTGCTGCTCGCTGTTCACTGACGAAAGCCTGCTGCTACCAAAGCCAATTTAGGTCATTGAAGAGTGAAAACATCTCAATATGTGAAGCAGCCAGCGACGCAAAACAAAATTAGAATTGCGTAAAAGCGACTCGGAATTAAGACGGATCAACCCCGAGGGTGCTAAGGGGAGTGTGCAGAGTTTCTTAAGACTAAACATAGCTGGTAGAAATATTACTATAAATTCCCGTGTCAGAAAATATCAGTCTGTACCAATTTGCAATCTGACATTGGCCACAATTATGCGAACATGGTTCAGAACATGACTAACAAAATGGATAATTAAATGTGACTCACTGCCAGTCTAAAAACCACCGCGTCGGGGATGTGTCACGGCTACACACTCGGCTCGCACTTGTTCCCCGGCGTTGCCCCAATTCTCTTTGCCTTTGTATCTTTTTAGTATCTCCTTTGCCTGATAACAAGCTGTGCCGCTTGTGTGTCTAGTGCAACCTTCACAGGGCTCAGTTAAACCGAGCGGGGCTGAGCAGGCTGAGTGATGAGTCATGAGGGGATGGTGTGTGTGCGTGAGTGTGCATTATGTGCATTTATTTTTTTGTTCCTCAAACACGGAATGGGTTTAACTCCAGAACTTCACATTGTGATTCTCCTTCTGGCTACTTTCACAACACAGCCTTTTACTCGCAATACGTTCTCTAAGCTCATATCTATATATGCTGAGAATGTACCACGACTAAAAGAAATGATGCAACATTTGTTCTCGTTGCTCTAGCTTAAATATAGCATCTCCCCTAACAACCACAGTGTTTTCTTTGGGCTTGTTTCTATTGTTATGTTTTGCGATGAGTTTAGGTGCCGTGCCTCTGAATTTGATTCATCAGATTGGAACTAAAACACTGCAAGCCAAGGTTGCCTTTGCCTGATAGTAAAGAGAATTAAGCTACAAAATACTGTTGTATCATGATGAACCTTGTTATGTAAAAGGTAAAGGAAAGTCAGTCAATCAGTATTCAATATCAGATACTGATTATTCCTTACAAAAAGCTACCGTTTGTCACTTGCAGCTTCTGAAAAGTCCTTCAATGTTAAAATTGCATTTTTGCCATTTGATTGAATTAAATCATGTACTGTATCATTTGTAGCGAACTGCAGAGTGCGAGCTTGAGTTAAGTGTTCGCTTGGTCGCTGTGCTGAATTTGTGATCATTTATCATACATTTTGAAACCAGGCCCAGCGTAACAGGCTGCATGAGTGTGCAGCACACACGCCTCAGCTCCTCTCTCACAGGCGCAAGTCAATCAATTAAGTTGCAGAGGTAGAAATTGTAATAATTGAGCGGCCTAAAATTCGCCACGACACCTACTGAGCCAGCTGTTTACAATCTCATTTCAGTAAACAGCAGACAGGAAGAAATGTGTAATACTCTTTGTGTTCATATGTAGCACACATATAAACACACACTTCACTTTTTTTTGTTTTTTATACCTATAAGGTGCCACTAAGCTCAAATAGCAAGGAGCAATTAAAAATGCATACACAATAAATGTCCGAGTCTCAGTAGAGTCCTCAATAATAATCGATCTTAATTAATTCTGAATGAAACCTGTTTAATTGGTGATTAAGTTGCCAGGATAACACATTTTTACCTGGATTTTTTGGTTGTTTCTCGACAAACCTCCACCCACACTTTACTCACACAAGGTTTGTGAGAAACGACGTGAGACCAAAACAACAAGCGGTGGCCAAGTCGACGGTCCGCTGATGCAGGTGAAGCAACGGAAAAATTGGATGTCTGCCGTTGCGCCGGGCAGCTAACCAAGAGTTTATTTGTGTCAGTGTGAATTTGAGGGCAGGATCTTTGCTTAGCTCAGTAAAGCTTATCCGGACCGAACGTGTCTAAACATTACATCTGTGGTCGAGAAGACTTTTCAACTGTTTCATTTACTGTGTCAACTCTTCTGACAGCTGCCGACAGCTTAGCTCCGAAGCTGCTTACCGTGCCTCCAGTCCGACACAACATCGGGTCATTACGGCCGAGCGATGAGCTGGATCCCATTCTCCTCCTCTATGCCCAATCAGATGGCATTCATCACGGTCTGCCCTCTTATTGGCACATGTTTGACCTCTCTCTCTCCAGTAATAAAGGAGCATGGTTCAGCATTGGCATTTTCCAATCAGGGGACCGATAACCCTCTCACATTTCATCTGCGATCAGTCGTCTGATCCCTTGTACCTTTTCCTCTTTTTTTCTATCTCTCAAAAACCACACAGCGCACATAAACACACGCCTACACGCATCACCTTTTTTTTATATCGCCTCAGTTAAATTTTAATTCATCATTCAAATACTCAAATCCTCTCCCTGTGATGATCAGGGGGTGATTGATGCTGCGGCCCCTCACTTTGCCCCTCGCAGCCGTAGTAAATCCTTCACATTGATTACTTTGTCGGGGTTGTCAATTTTCCTGGCTCTTTTTTTCGTTTGCCAAAAGCCGCTCTGCTTCGCTGGCTGCTTCCCATGTGCTTGTTCATTTGGCTGGGATTCATCGAACGGCCTCATACCATCCAATGTCGCCGCGCCTTTCTCGTTTGTAACAAAAAATGTTAATCACCGTGATTGTCATCTGTTTTTTTTTTGCACGGCTGAACAAATTCGGACGTTGTGTGGAAGCTGTGTTGTTGCTTAAGGCCTCACATTGCCCTCTAATGGACCCAAACACATCTTGCGGGGATGTAAGCTATGTAAGTGTTCACGTACAATGTGACATATAATTTGGCCCCAAAACAGGATTTTTCCCATTTGCCTCATTTAATACACACACACACACACACCAGTCTCTCTCTCTCTCCTCTCTCTCCTCTCTCTCCCCCTCCTCTCTCTCGTTATGCGGCTAAAAGCTGCACCGTGAGCCAAACGGCTGGGCATGACGCTGCCTCCCATGTGCTGTAGCTAATCTGGCCCGTCCCGCTTTATCTTCCACCTTTGCTTCTGCCCTACAAATCACAAAGTCTATTGACTCTGGTTTCTATCCTCCCTCCCCCCTCTGCCCTCTTTCATGTCCCACAGTAAGCACCTCCTTGCAGAAGTAGCGAGGCGGCGGCGGGGAGTCCTTTTGCAATCCTCTGTTCTCCGTCTCTCCTGCGACCCCCCCCGCCTCCTTCCGCCCTCCCCATTCTTCTCTCAGTCTGTTCCAAACCGCCTTTCTTCCGTCCCGTCCTCCTTCCTGCGCTACATGGGGTAATTAGAGATAAATTAATAGAACATTAGGATGCTGTAAGAGCAGGTTGCCCAAGGTCGGGGCTCGCCGAGGAGGACAAGGCGATGCGAACACACGCTGAGAATAAACAACTTGAGAGTGTTGACTCAGAGACGCGATATGCAACCTCATGCAATCCAACCCCTGCTCCTTAAGAGCCGCAAAGATGCACCGATATATCAAATTATCCCAGAAAATTGATGTTGAACAGCTGCTGATATGACAAGCTGCAGTACAAGCATTGAAAGCAAATTAAATCTGGGAACGACTGTAGAAATCCGTAACGCAACAAATCCAAATATCAGACAAGCATCTTCCAGTGCCACTTGAGTCGATGTTGAAGTTGTCTGTCTCTCTCCACGCTGCTGTGAAATGCATTTAAAGTGCCTCCATTTTCCTGTTTGGACTCATAAACGTACATCTTTTTTTTGGTGTGGACAATATACCGCATGTGGTTCTTTCACCGCGCTCCTCTTCATCAGCAGTTATCTGGTATCTGACCTTGAGTGGGGCCTCCCAACGTCCAGTCGCTCCCAGGAAAAGCTGCCCAGAGGCTAAAGATGATGAACCGGTTTTTACTGGGATCGCTCAATCATAATATTTAACCTTCCCCCCCTTGCTGCACGCCATCAGACTCATTTATTAGCCATCCATGTTGCTCTCTCTCTTTCTCCCTCTCTTCCTCCCCTCTTCCTTTTATCAGTGACATACATATCGCGGGGGGGAAAAAAGACGTTGTAATTACTCTGCAGTGCGTGTGAATGTTGCACCATCTGTGAGCTTCTTCCGTTCCATCAATTAGAATTCTTAGATCAACAAGATTGGAGTTTTTCTGCACCGCCAGTGTTTACCGGAATCTGCTGAAAGAGCACCAGCTTTCACAAGTTCTAATTACAGTACCAATGTGCTCCTCTCTCAACAGTATGAACTCTCTCTCTCTCTCTCTCTCTCTCTCTCTCTCTCTCTCTCTCTCTCTCTCTCTCTCTCTCTCTCTCTCTCTCTCTCTCTCTCTCTCTCTCTCTCTCTCTCTCTCTCTCTCTCTCTCTCTCTCTCTCTCTCTCTCTCTCTCTCTCTCTCTCTCTCTCTCTCTGTGTCAGTGTGTGTGTCGGTGTGTTTGTGTTTCTCTCCAATTATCGCTATTTCTCATCTGGAAATAGTACTTTTCTGCACTCCTGTCTGTCACTGCCAGCTGTTCCGCTCCGTGCATTGCTGGAAAATTTGGCATCGCAGTTGCTAATGGGCAGAGACTGTCCATTAGTCTGGATTAATATAAACACCGTTTGAAACACTCCTTTTCTTTGAAAGACGCGTGTCTCATGTAGGACCCTCGGGTTCCTTCAAACGCGCAACACGGCAACCGTTGCGCGGCAAATAACGAAGATATCCGAGGATGTAATCTGTATCAAATTGTGAAGTTTTAGAGTTATAATGAAACGCATAATGGCTTCTGACAGGGAAAGCAGACAAACCAGAGATGCAGCTTGTTACCAACACTCAGTGCAGATAATTAGCTCTGCTTGTGGGCCCATCGGCTTTGGTCTACATGCGCTCGTGGGATTCTTATATGTGCAGAGGGAAAATGCACAGCCACGTTGTCTACCATCACTGATTGATTAGATCTGTACAGAACAAAGCCTCATACTGTAAGTAATGATCATCATGATAATAATATTTTGTGAGATATGTTCATTCTTGGCTGGTTTTGACTTTGACTTTCCATTTAGTTTGATAAATTGATCTTACACCTTACGAGTCAGTCATGCATCAGTCTCATAGATGACTTGTATTAGATGGTAGCTTCATCATTCCTTACCTTTGTAGCACACATTTCAACCCCTGCAGCACCATGCAGCACACACAGGCTGTGTATCCTGCATCCACAGCAAAACTTTAGCATGTATTATTCTGTATGGTATTATTATGACTGCATAAATACGTCATCCTCGCTATTCATTCGCGCTCACCTCTGGAGTTCATAGTTACGTCTGCCCACCCACTGTTTCTCTGCACTCGTCCTCTCCCATGCTCTTCATCTACACTTCTAATCTCTTTGGAGTCAGATAGAGAATGCATGCTATTTCCCCCCCCCGCGTGTTGCATAAATATGAAGCGCTTCCCATAGCTGCATCTTCCTGTTTCTGTCGTCTTTGCAATTCCGTGTTTGCCGTGCATGCGCCTGGAAAGTATGGAATAAAACACGGCTGCCTCTGCAAACACACGTGTGGCATACATACAGAGGTACTTGTTGTGTTTATATACCCGGATCATATACAGGACCAATGTGCCGCCGGACACTGTGTTGAGTTGTGTTGACGATGCAATCTATTTTTTTGTGTCCATTCTGTCCAAGCTCTGAGCCTCTAGGCTACATGTGAAGGCGTGTTTCTCTTTTATCGTGTGTAAGTCTCCATGCATTCTGATGTACCTCCTCTCTGATTCTACAGATGCCTGTACTGAAACGACTCTTCCATTTTAATAGCTACCTGCTGCATTATTTTATTTCCCCATCTGTATTCTGACAGGGAGGCAGGTTGTCCGGGCGTCTGTACTGTAGTGTCACCTACATGCCAGAAGGGTAGAAAGCCTGCAAATGCTCATATACAATGTTAGGGATGTGGTTATATAGTCTGAACTTACAACTATCAGTGTCCCGGGATACTAGTTGATCCTTCATGGGGAAACACGGATGGAGATAATAGTAACGCCTACCCGATGTAGAGGCAGGAGCGGACTGCAAGAACTACAGTAGATAAGAGCGATACTGCCGCACAAAGCTGGGATTTGAATGCCTCATCAGGCACGGCGCATATGCCTACAGCTGCAGAGAGAGGAGATGAAGGCAGGGCAGAACCAGGAACAGAGGGTTTGGATGAGGGGTTGGAGTTTTAATATCCGACCCAGACTTTTCCGTGGCCCAGCAAACTTTCACTCAACAACGTTACCTTAACTGGATTGATCTGCACATTATGATCATTCTAGAAAAGCATTTAATCCAGTAACAGAAAGAAACACATGGCATAGTAAGACACAGCTACGCTTCATTGAGCCTGATTGCTGCTGCAGGATCATTTAAACGTGTTTGGTACGGCCATGTGAGGGCTCAATAAATCAATTTAGCACCATGTTGGGCTTAAATTATATGTTTGACAAGAAATAAATAAAGGTGATGGATAATTTCCTTTGTCCCTAAATGCAGATCTTTTTCGTTTGTAGAGTTTTCTGCAGTTTTGTGCTTCATTTTCAATTGAATGGAGCCGTTTGAATGGTAATTATGTCAGCTGACAGCTTTAGAAAAAGGCTTAAATGTGAAACTACATTTGCAATCTGATGTAATTGGGTAATTTACATGAGAAAAACTGATACATTTGCTCATCTTTATTTTCTATCCAATCTGTCCTTCAAAATAAAATTGTTTTAAATTTGATTCTAAATATTCTCATTAACGACCCCGATCTTGACAAGACTCTTTACCCTTTGTGTTGAATCACATTATGAAGTACACTCTGTTGTACCATATCAGCTTTTACACTGATAAATACAAATAGATCAGTGGCACCAAATCGCCAATAAAAACACAAAATCACTTCTTGGCGCGTCGAAGTGTTTTCGTGAGGCGATGATGCTTTAAGCTTGAAAATAGAAAACATGTAGCGTGCACAAGAACACCTGAGCGACTGCAGTGTCAGAGGAGAGGAAGCAACTCTCATTATCCTCGCTGCCATTGTTCTAGCCGCATGTTCTCTCTGTTCATCACTCTCCGGCTCTCATTGAAGTACGTAACCTTTTCCCCAGCTGTGTAATCCAGTGTGGTGTCGCTCCTCGTTCTCCTGGAGAGCATAAGCAACTCCCAGCCCCAGTAATCCATACTGGAACCCTCAGCTCTCTCTATGCACAGCACCTGACTCGAATGCTAAGACGAGGGATCATCTGTGTTTGGAGAGCAGCGAGGCTCTTCCTCGTTAGCGGTCTGGCTTTGTGTTCATGCGCCTCCAAACCGCATTCTGCCTCTACTATCTGATGATGCAAAGCAGCCTCTTGGTTTCTGTAGAGACGGTGTGTGAATTTCTAATGGTTAGTATCTGCCATCAAGTCCAGCTATTGCCTTTTTGCCCAACGGTCAAACAAAGATGAGGATTAGCCTACAAATGCTATTTGCGATTTGCAGTTGTAGTGGCTTTCTAAAGGTTTCCTCTTCTCCTCCCTGTCTCCTCCCTTCCCCCCTTTTTAAAAGAAGAAGAATAACCATGATTCCACAAAGCAGCCCGAGGTTTACCTGAAGTAAAAGTTGTATTACTGCAGCAAAGAAATACGGCAAGTAGTAGTCTCTAGCCTATTGTAACCAATTATACTGTGTGTGTGTGTGTGTGTGTGTGTGTGTGTACACTTGAACCTACGCTGATTTGATCATTTCCCCTGGTCTTTCCCTCCACTTCTTCACTTCATGGCTCACTGACTGAAATGACATCAAATAGGACAGTTTAGATACAGACACACACAAGTTAGTGCAAAAGCAACAGGGAAATCTCAGTTTACTAATCTTCAAAACTTGTATTTCCTTTCCCATGGAGGGCTACCTGGATCCTCCCGTGGCCACATGCATCCCACCATCTGAGAACTCTCTCCTTCTGTCCTTCTGTTTAATCATCCAGTGAGAAATAGGCTGTTCCTCAGGTTTTAGGTTTGCTTTTGAACGCAGCTCGCCAGTTCAGCCCGATCGTTCCCTCTTTGCTGCTTTTGGAGAGACTTAGCTTAACACTGGACCTATTCCTATATTAATATTAGGTATTGATTATCTACGGTGGTCCAAGGCAGGCTGACGAACTTCCTCTCCCTTTCTTTATTACGGGACGTCAGCACAGGTAGTACTATTTCACCACACACACACACACACACACACACACACACACACACACACACACACACACACACACACACACACACACACACACACACCAACACACACACACACACCAACACACACCAACACACACCAACACACACACACACACACACACACACACACACACATATACACACACACACACACACACACACACACACACACACACACACACACACACACACACAGCCACCCGACACTCCAAGGAGACGTTTTCAGCCCCCTGACTATTAATACATTTATGTAGCTGATTTTTATTTTTCATTCTGAAGTAATGACAGCGGTCCAGACCTCAGACCTACAGCCTTGACTGTAATGTATTATTTTGTTCTTCTTTATTTCCCCTTTCTCTGTTTTTCTTCTTTTTGCAGTAGTACTCAACATGAAATTATAACATTTCTTTGAAGGTTTGGTCCAAAACATAATCGTAACTTCATAGTGCATATTCTTAACTCTCTAGAATTATTTATTCCGGGCTGTAAAGTTTTCACCGAAATCAATTAGTGGCTGTGGTTGGGTTCTAGCCTTGTGGTTTCTTTACATTGTATTGTTGTGTAGTGTGGTGTTGTGCAGTCTTTAGCTCAACAAAACAAAACAATATTGGCCAATACAAATGAAATCAAATGGATCCAATACAACTGGTTTCTTCAGCTGCTGGTTTGTGTGCAAGGTTTTTGCTTGTGTTTGTGTCTGTGTGTGTGTGCTGGTTGTCACGGTGTCTTAAATAATTCATCCCAAAGGTCTTGAGTACAAGGTGTTACTGACTGGACTGCAGCACTTCACCTTTCTCAGATTATTCCACGGAGAGGCGGACAGTCACTGAGATGTGTTTCTGTCCGGGGCTTTGGACAGAGAGCCTTTGATAATTCATGAGGGTTTGATAAGGAACTAAAAACCTCCCCTTACCCAGACAAAAAGCAAGCAGAAGAGGGGGAGAGAGGGACCGATGCCGGCCGGGGACGGATGAAGGCGGCGGAATAAGGAAGAAGGAGTGACAGAGAAACCGAGAGGCAGAGGGAAGGTGCAAGAAATTATGAATGTGGAAGAGTGAGCGGGGATAGAGGTGATAGATAGAGACAGAGGTAGCCATGAATAAATTATGAATGAAAGAGAGAGAGAGGCTGGATTTTAAAAGCTCCTGTAGCTTTGCCCAACCGCCTATCCCATGCCGCAGCCTGTGTCACCAGAGTATATGGGACAGAAAATACTCCTGGACCAGTTAGATGTAGATACATAGAGAGATACATAGATAGACTCCATCCTTCCTTATTCTGTTATTCCTGTAAGATCCCTGTACCCTGTGTGCCCCCCCCCCATCCCCCCCCTCTGCGTGTGTGTCCCTGGCTCTGCTTCAGTGGCAGTGGGCGATCATTAGAGCTGTTTGCGCCTGGCAGCCAGACAGCCGTCCGAAGGACTTGGCTGTTGTCTAGAAAGCCGTGAGCGCGGAGCCGCAGCCAATCCCGCGGGACGGGAGGAGGCGCGAGCGGCGGCCCTTGTGCAATGATTGGTGCATTGTTTCAAGGCACCCGCCGCCCGCCTGGCAGATTGATGGAGTGGGACGCATTGAAAGTGAACGATAGGAAGGGGTAGAAGGTGAGCGGCGAGGGAGGAAGAATAAAAAAAAAAAGAAGTGGCTGCTGCCGTCTTAGATAACAGCACTCTGCTTTGTCTACGTGGGGTTTTGGTGGCTGGTGGGTGAGATGTGGTTGATTATGCGAGAGGAGGTGCAACGGAATGATGAGGTCTCTCACGGAAACAAAAACCTTGATCACGTGGTGTAAAATATTCATCATTTGTAATTCTGTACATATCCAAATGCATAATAAGCCGTTTTAATTCCAGGCACATCCTACATGCGCCTTCCCCACCTGTGCCGCAACTTTACGGAGTAAGGGGTTATATGGAAATGTGACACGGCTTTGTGACACGGATATCTCTTCTATCCTCATTCCTTGGGACATGTGTTGTCACAGCCCATTAGGGTGTGGCAGCATAGGGAATAGAACAGGGCCTGACAGACTGAAATGAATTTAGATGTAGCGATCTTGTCTGGGATAAGCTTAAATAGATTACATTTTATGGTGATGTGGCCTGTCCCCCCTCGCTCTGTGTGCGCTTATCCTCCCAGCTTACACGCGCATCGCACACACACACACATACACACACATGCACACACGCACGCAAACACAACCACAAACAAACAGGCACCCACCCACTCTCATCAAAACTCTATCTGTCCCAATCGCTTCCTCACTGTCTATTACTTTCTCTCTGATTTGTCGCTTCATCACAATATCACACCGGTGCTGTTTGGGTTTCTCCACTCCACCTGTGTCTTCCCTCTGATCAGATTTGGAAGCTCCCTGACTGATGGCTCTGTTTATTTTGGCATTAAAGTGTTAGACGGCGGGTAATGTTAATGATTCCATAATTGCGCGGATTGGATGCGTTGTTGTTGCTGATTCGTCCTCGTGTCCTCACTCTATGTTTATCAGGACAGCGGACAGGCCCCGGAGCTACAGCGTTGTTAAGCAGGTAATGGTGGCAAAGCAACAAAAACCCTCAAATTACATTTGGCGCAGGGGATTTAATGGTTCAATAAAAAAATCTGTTTTAACTCCCCCACTGCCCTCCCGCTCACCGTCCCTGCCACCGGCTCTCCTGCTCCACTCCGGCGCTCTGTTCCTCTCCTTTACACATCTGCGTAAGTGCACTCCAATCACAACCCCCTGATATAGGATCAAGGTTATTTAAGGCCAACGCTTTCATCCGTGCCCGGGATAGCTTTTTCAATTAAGACGCACCGTGATGTAGTTTTAACTTGTTGGAGCATTGATTTTTTTCTCAGATCAGTTTCTCTCCCACCTGTTTCTTCTGGCGAGTTCCATATCAAATCAAAAACGTTTTCTGGCCCCAGGTTTTCATTTTGGCGGCGATTTTATTGTAGCCCTGACTGAGTGACTTCATACCCTGCTGACCTTGATGAAAATACTCAACTTTCTCACCTTTTGATGAAGAATAAGCAGATTACAGGATTATCTGATGTTGTGTATGAGCACATATTCACATTCTCCACTTCAAAAGCGACAATATATGTACAAAAAAAAAAAGCTTCAAATAAACAGATAAATATGATAAGGAGCCAGGTTTGGTGTTTAAGTACTCATTCAAATCTTTTTTTGCCTCCTGGGGGGAAAATCTGCCGCCTCACGCTGCAGCCCATCATAATTTATTCATTAAAGTCTCTTATCTGATTATCTCTATTAATCAGCGTTGTGTGTTCTGGTAAACAGAGCGTTGAGGACAAAGAAGCCATCCACCTGAACTTGTTTCTAACTTCTCCCGCCCGTGGCGCAGGGTAAGAGCCAGCAGATTTTTGGTTGTGAACGAGCGCACGTGTGTCGATTAAGAATTTATAATGAAAGAACTGGGGGGTTGGATGGGGGCTCCATGTATTCAGGGATGCTAAACAAAACAAGCGTGTGCCAAACATGGAGCCAAGCCTCTTCTCAATCCCATGAATAATGTACCAGAGGAAAACACTACATTCTGTCGCCGCACCACAGCGGTAAACAGATCATTAACATAATGACTGACACCGACACATACACACCCATACACTAGCCCAGACACGGGAGCCGAGCTCTTTGCCCTGCAGGAGGACAGTAATTGTGACAAATTAACTGGTCTGTATGGATCACACACACACACACACACACACACACACACACACACACAAATCCTGAAAATACAGCGTGATAAAATAAATCCTCTATGTTTCCCCTCTGCAAACTTTTGAGTTAGCTTTGAAACGATGCCCTCTAAAACATATCTTTGTTCTATATATATCATAATGCCCTCTTTGGTATTCAGTCCAGGCATTCTCATAGATTTCTTTACTCAGTACTTATCTGAATGAGATTCTCAAGGCTATGCTTAGTGTATGGGTTTGGTTATCACTGTAGCACTGTGGTATCAGTCTGCTACGTTTGTTTGGGTTAATTAAGACATCAGCCCATAAATCCACCCGCTTGAGCCTGGTGCTTCTTTAATTCTTGGGGTGGGGAGGGGTCTATATGTTGTTGTTCACATCAGGATGAACCAGCTTTCCTAAACATCTCTACAATTAAGATTCAGATATTTCTCCTATTTTCCTGTATTACCACATCTGTTGGTCTTTCTGTAATTTACTACTTAGACTTTCCCACCTACCGCTCTCGTTCCTCACCTGAGGGAATCGCTCCCTTAATTCTCCTTTCTTGCTTACGTGTCAAGGTTTACAGGGTTGTTTTTCCTTCTTAGAGAGCTTTACGCTTTGAGACATTGAATGGGATATTGGCCTTAACTCACACACACACTCGTAACCTGACTTGACCAAACATTTGTATTTGCTATATCTGCTTCTGTTTGCTATATCTGTATGTTTGGGACATTGATGTGTATCCTGTTGGCTCCAGTGTGTGCTTCTCCCCTGGATTAGCAAACCTAACACCAAAGTCTTTCAGCTGTGCGCAGACCTACAGGCAGCGAGTTCCCAGGTGGAGCCAACAGGTTGACGGTGTTTGGACGTGCATGAGGAATCAGTAGTGTTCTGCCAAGCGCATCTCTCATTCTCTCTCTGCCTACCCGGGGGCCGAGGTCTGTGGGCTGTCTATGAAAGGTCACGGAGATAAGGCGGAGCTGTGTTCCGCTGCAGAGATGGCAAGATAGGGAAGAGCTGCATCAATGGGAACTCCTTTAATATCTCCTTCTCACTGAGGAGAATAGGTGGGATTTGAATATGTGCGGATGTCTTTAATTTAAGAATATAAACGGGTACTTTTGTTTTGTTTTAGTTTGAATTTAGCATCACTGAGACTCATTATAATATCCTGCTGTGTTGGATTTCGAAAGTTAGTTGGCGACACACAGTTATCCACATCAAAACCACCTCAGAAACGGCTTGGAACTCAACATATTCGGGTGCTGATGGTGCAGGCAGCTGCCAACGCGGCCACAAACCTCCTTTATCCTTTCATGTCGCTGCAAGTGCTGACACAGGTTTCTGAGATCTGAAGGTTAAAATATTGGCTGAGTTAAACTGAATTTAGTGGCTCACAGGCGTAAGGGCTGTGTTGGTTGAAGGAGAGGAGATGAGTGGATGTTCCGTGTGGTCAAATGGCACAAATTGTGGTTGAAACATCGCCTGTGTGTTCATGCAAGTGCATCCGCAGATTTCCTTGTATTTATTTGACTTTTCACACAGTCTCTGTTTTGCTGCCCTCCCGCCTTTTATGCGACTCTCACACCTTAATCCGGGATTGCAGGGAAGGTAAGATACCTGGGGTGCTTTAGCTGAGTGAAAATTACATTTACGCTGACATGGAAAGGCAGGTCCATCCCTGGAGTGGAACTAAAGTCTGGCTGGTTGCTCGCCGCTGTCAAGCATCCATTCTCATACAAATCTCCCCGAAGGCTCCACTTTGGCAAGCTCACTTTTTCAGCGGAGCGGCTCGTTTGAGGAAGATGTGTCACCGTCACCGCCACGGTGTCACCGAGGTGTTTTCTCATTGTCTCGCCCCTCACCTCTGCTGCACTTCTGCTCTGTTATGTGTGTGAGCGGATGTGACTTCATGCAGCATTTGTAGATTCGCTGCTCGTCTGTTGGTCCAGTTTGCACCGTGCTCACCTTCTCTCCAGTTTGTTGTAGTTTTCCTTCAGGTATTTTTGTGTTATATTGAACCTATTATACTCAAACATAAACAAATACCATCAATGCAACTCACCATAGCATAAAGACATTATTCCTGACTGAAGTGAAGACAGACGGTGAAGTCAGCACGAGCAGCAGAAGCACCACCTTTAAATAAGACGGTGCATTTACATATCATACTGACAAGCAGTGTCTGGGCACTGGAGTAGTGCACAGACCCGTGGTAAATGAGTTTTTAGCACAAGGATGTCAGCTAGATTAAAATGAGTAAAGTTAGCCATCTGCAAGCACACACACAAATGAGTTGTTAATAAGCAGGGCAGATTGGCTTTTGAATGGATCCGAGGTGGAAAGCAGGAGGGCAAATCTTTGCTTCGGTCCCGATGTCGCTTCTTCTGTCGATTCTCCGGCGGTAATAACACCTTGATGGTGGCACTAACCTCTTCTGAAGACAGTGCATCACACTCACTCACTGCCCTAAAGTGACCAATTAGCTCACACCCCTGAGACACGTAGCCTGGATGCTGCGGCGGCGGTTGCTGGGGGCTACGGCGCAGACTCTTTAGTCTGACAGAGGAGGGAGGGAGGGGCGGCCGGCGATGGTAGGCGAGGGGTCAGAGGATTACAGACGGAGCGGTAGATAGCGTCTCTCTCTGAGGACGGGGGGGGCTTGTTGGGGGGCTTGTTGGTATAAATCACTCCCTTGGCCACTTCACATCACACGTAATGCTGACTTCACCGCCCCGCCTCCCTCGCCACAGCTAAACCTCACAACCACTCAAGGAGAGAGACTCAACAGGAAAGGGAGCGTGTTTGCAGTGTTAGTACATGTGAGCAGATTTTGGTTTTCAATGAATAGATCAGTCAGATGTTTACCAAATAACAAACAAAACGTGTTGTGAGTTTGAAGCGATGGCTAGTAGCACCACTCCACACACAGGAACCACGCTCTCGCTTCTTCTTCTTCTATGCTTTGCCAGAGCGGTAAGCGCATCGATTGCGCAGTCCGACTTGGAACGAGCACAAGAATCAATCAAAAAACAATCTCTTCAAATCTCTTCGCTCCACCTTTTTCCCCAGCTTGTAAAGTCTCGGATGGCAGATGATTGTTGCCTTTGAAGAAAATATCCTAAAAGGGACAATTAGACAAAGGTCGGCGGGTCGTTAACGCCATTACTTTGCTTGTTTTCTAATCAGCGTGAAACCACATCTGTGATAAATGGCTTCCTTCTTCCTCTCTCCATCTCCCTCGCTCTTGTCTCTCTCCGCCGTCACTGTGTACACTAAGTGGGGATGGCTAATAAGTCCCCGTTGGCTTACATGGCCGGCTCCCAGCTAATCACTTTTTCAGACGGAGACTTCAAAGAGCGCCCTCTTGTCTGATGCTAATCTGGGCCGAGCGGGGGGGGCTCCGTGAATGGATACGAGTGGACAGCGTGAGTTAGCTCTGCTCCATTCAAGTCCATCCATCTATTCCCCCCTTATCTCTGCCATGCGACATACGTGCCCCGCTAAATACCTGAGGCAGACGCAGACACTTGACCTTGAACCAGAGTCAAAGTGAGGTAAGTAACTAGAACATGTCTTTACACAGACCGGGCCACATTTAGAGGTCGGCTCAGTACCGCAGAGTCCCACTAAAAATTTGAACTCGGCGGTTCTTTGCGACACTTCAGGTCCACTTTTGCGTCGCTCTCCGGCGTGCAGTATCACTCTGCTTCATAACTTGTAGCTCCTTAACGTGTAATAAAATGAGCCGGTTTAATTATTGGCCGTAAAAATTGAAGAGATTAAAACAACAGGCTTTTATTGTAGGAGTTGAAAAACGAGGCCTCTTCAGTTCTCATGTCAGGGCAGGGATTCCTCAGGACACCTGAAGGATGAGGACATCTTTTGAAGACGGACGCCGTGAAAAGCACATTTCTGAGTTTCTATCCAGCATGACATTAGTTCTCTAGGTGACGCTGGACTTCTTTGCACTGGGACCGGAGCCATGTTGAAGGTGTACGGTTACATAAGCAGCAGACACATGATTGGGCATGAATTCAATCTTCTTCCACCTTTCTAATTACACACGCATGTTACCCGTTCAAACCGCCTCAGCTTCCAAATGAATTGGTGCAGCATTTTGCGCCGCACGTGCTACAGAGGCAGACGATTGACAGCGTCTGATTACCCCTTGTTTAACACATTAAACGGCCGGCGGAATTGAACAGACCCCTGTCGACTTCAATTGCTCAAAGGAAGCTCATCATCTTTGTTTTATCGTATTAAGGGAATCGCCATTCTCATCATGACCATCACCATCACAGGTAGCGGAGAAAACATGGCCTCTGTGTGACCGATGGCCCTGATTGAGAAATACAAGCCCAGTGCACCTCGAGACACTTCTCACTACAGAGATATGGATCTATGGATATTGGTCCCTGTGGATCCCATGTTGGAAGGGGGGGGGGGGCTCACTATGGATGGGACCTTCATTGATCAAGACAAAGAACAGGATGAGGGAACGGGGAGAGCTGAACAGCCACAGCAAGCTGACTATGGTAATGCTTCAGCAGATCGATTAAAGGGATACGCATTTGAGGCAGAAGAACGCTCCAATAAATCCTCCATCCTCCCATCTCAGCCTTGAGCCTGCTGAGAAGGAGGCGGCCTGGATTCTACAGCGCCAACCAACACTGTGAGACCCAATGCCAAAGAGGAGGTGTACATTCAAAGTGGACAGACTCTATTTTTATGCTCCATTCATGTTACTTTCTCTGGAGGATTGTGCAGCGGTTGATGTCTTTTAACAAGGCTACAGGCCAATGTCACACTATTTTGTCCATCGGGCCAAAACCAACAAGATTTCATCCCTTGCCTCAGCTCCTTTTGCTTGAGTGCTGATGTAAAACTTGCCCCGTTATGTCACGCAGATCCTCCTCTCGCCGCTCTCGTTAAATTCTTGCATTCCCACTGTTGCCTTCCGTCTAGGGTAGCCTCTTCCCCAGTCTCCTCTTCAGTCCGCACCAAACATGACATGCCTCTGCAAACACGTCATGTCGTATTCTCCTAAACAACCAAAGTCTGTGTCTATTACAGTTTTTTTTGCAAACTACTCCTTTCGTACGACTCGCCACAAAATCCACCCCAAGCGGCCGTGAATAAACTTGAGGGCTTTTTTTTTTACAAACGCGAGTGTTTCCATGACTCATTTTTCCTCCATTGCACTGTTAGTACTTACCATATTGTTATTAACAATTTCACAAAGACTTTCCTGGAGAGAATACTCCGCAGCGTGTTTGGAACTACCCACTCCAGGTGTGACTAAGTCTGCCGTCTGCCTTTTTTATTGATGAGCTTCTCCCATTGTCTGACGTCTCTCTTTTATTGGCGCGCAGAGGAATAACTCCCGAGTTCCACCTACACGATTCAAGCCGAAGCAACCGTAATTACCCTGCAGTCACATCACACACAGGCTGACAACATTAAGGGGGGGTGGGGGGGTCTGATAAATATCTGCCGGCCAGTGAGTTGAGTTATTTTTCGCCTCTGAGTTCATCATTTGCCCAACGAGACAAAGATAACCACAGAAGCCATTAGCGTTTTTATTTGGTGCCTGCGAAAGGAATTAGTCAGAATGGATTAATCTGGTAAAAGGAGGTCACAGATGTATGGCTTTCCTTTCTTTTTCTCTCCTTTAATTTTCCTTCACAGATCAGACAAATGTGTCCTGGTATTTTAACAAGAGTGTAGTCAAACCACAAAATGAGATGCAAAGAAGTAAATTATAGGCCAAGATGACGAAACTGTGAGAAATAACACAATTAAGGTAAGCGATACCCGGTGATTAATCTGCTTTACTAGTTCAGTAATCACTCCACCTAAGCCGTTGCATTTACACTCCGGCTTACATGACGCATTTCTGCTCTCGCTGGGTTTGATGTGTGTGGTTTTGACAGCACGGTGCCTACGTGTGTTTGTCTGGCTTCATGTTCTGGATCGGGTCACTGCATCCCTGCTGCAGGGTTCACCTGGACGTAATCAGCATGTTGCATTCTCTAATAAGGTCACAGGGTTGAACAGAAGCCACGTTATGTTGTTTTTGTTGTGTTTGAAGGGGATTGGTCTCCAACGCTTTGTTGTTTCGCCTTCATTTGTCTTCGCTGTGCAGAGAGCAGCGGCACTGCGCTCCCTTCAGCGTCTCAGAAGTTTACACGCAGCAGGTGTGTGTGTAGGTGTGATGGGAGGGTCGGGGGATGTGATCTCAAATCCATTGTGGAAGAGAAATCCAGCTGCTTTGTGCAGAGGTGGAAAGTCACCAAAGGCATTAACCAAAGTACTTTTCAGATTTGTTTGTTTTTGTAGTAGAGTGATTTATATTTGTTTAGCTGATGCTTGTAGTTTATAGTTTATCTGTTAATCTTCAGATTTTACATTCAACAAGTGATGAACTCACGAGAATCAGGACGAATCACTAATATCATGTTTCATTTCCTTCCTTCCTTCCCTCCTTCCTTCCTTTGTTTCCTCATTTCTTTTTACCTTGGTCCCTTCTACGTTTCTTCATCTCCTCCACCCTTGTCTCCTTCTCTGTCCTCACCATTTCCCCCCCTCTTTCCTTGACTTCATCCCTCCGTCGGCTGATCAGGTCATGCAAAAAGCTTCCACATTTAACTCGTCAAACGTGAAATATGTAGTTTTGATTGAAACAAAGTATTTTCCCTTTTTCATATTGCTATTGAGCTTATGTAGAAGATTCTTTCAGCGATGCCTTTTTGACTCTCTGTGTTAGGTTATGGTTAATGAGCTCCATTCAGACAACTCTAAACGTTACATCATCACGCTTACACAAAAATGTAATATTGAAACTTTCCAGGGGGTTGATTAAATAAACATAAAACATTAAAAATGCACACATAATTAATTTTTGTTAACTTTCAAATCCGAACAGTTGGATCTGTGCTGAAGAGGCGAACAGGCTCCCGGGTGGGTGGGTGGGTGTATGTGTGTGTGTGTGTGTGTGTGTGTGTGTGTGTGTGTGTGTGTGGACAACCGTTCCCACTGTCCCACATGTTGTACTTGGCTTTCTTTCTGATGACTGACTCCCACTTCCCCACAGTCATGGGCTGTGTATTCATGTATCTCCGCGTTGATGTAATTGCGCTTAACACACGAAGGAACTCCTTTGCCCGCAACTGTGCCACTGTGTGAGGAAATTGTGAAGTCACGCGGATTCATAAGGAGGTTACCATGGAGACACTTGGACGGCACCAGCCTTGCCTTCTTGCCACTGAATGTTAAACGCGAGGAGGCACGACGGGCCAACATCTCTCAGTGGTTATTACTATCAGCTAATACCCTCTATTCAGCACGGAGAGGATACCAGATACACATCTCAAATCTCCTGTGTATCTGCGTGTGTGTGTGTGTGTGTGTGTGTGTGTGTGTGTGTGTGTGTGTGTGTGTGTGTGTGTGTGTGTGTGTGTGTGTGTGTGTGTGTGTGTGTGTGTGTGTGTGTGTGTGTGTGTGTGTGTGTGTGTGTGTGTGTGTGTGTGTGTGTGTGGGTTTTACTCGATCCCTATTGCGATTGCAACTGGGATATGAAATGATGAGGGCTGAAGTCTGTAGCTTAAAATCCAAATTCCTAAATTAATTGAAATTTGAGCTATATTAACATTATTGAAGAGCTCGCCTCAATGAAGGAAAAATTTATTTCTCAAATAAAAAAAATAGAAGCCTTTTTCACCAGTTTGCTTATGAACATTATGAATTCCCTGTATTACAAGACTTTGTTAGTGTGATAAGCCCTTCCAATACTATTGTATGTAATTAAACAACAATAAAGCGCAAGCACAACAAACACACTGGGCATTAAGAGAGAGAAAACACATTTGCATAAGATAATTTCAAGTTCAGCAATTGACACAAACACACACACTAAGACACAGCTCAAAGAAGAACCCCCCCCACACACACACACATGCACACACACGCTTCTAAGAAACTCTTTAGGCACATATTTACGGGTTCAATACTGCTCTTGCCTCGCCAAAATTGAGAGATCATCATAAACACCTCGCACTGCATGAAAATCAAATAGCGACTGAAAGGTAATTGAATGATTCAATCTGTGGCGCACAAGCCAGTTCACATGCATTTCACCCCAGAGCTGGATCTCAAATTACAATCTGCAAAGGCCCCGAAGAGACGGCAATTGTGTGGCCCCCTTTTCTTGGCACAGAGAGCTACTTTAATCACACTGTTCAAGTGGAATGCACACTTTCTGGGTAAGCTGCTATTGGCTCCGACGGCGGCGCTTGTGATGGACTCGTCGTGACATTTGATACGAGTGCGGCACTTTTGTTTCTCGGTTGAGAGCCAGGTATCTGCGAAATGATACTGTTCGACACATGCAACAGAAAGTGAGAAAGCGATTTGAATCTGAATTAGCGACTCAACAGGACCGTGTTTCTTTTGCTGCTTTTTCCTGTTTTCAGCGGAGCAATGAGTCAAAAAATATTCTAATTGAAATCTCTCTTTCTTCATACTATACTGAATAAAGAGGATCTATTGTAAGTTTGTCCAAATAGAGAGGAATTGACCTTCTGGCTTAATCCGAAGTTATGACTCCGTTTCACCCCTCAGGCAGCGCGAGCACACCCACTTTGTGTGATAGCCAACTGTTATTGCTGCACCAAATGATGGCCCATTAATCCTGTCTCTCAGCTCTCTGCAGCTGAATCAAACTTGAGAAGCGTGAGTGTGGGAGAGAAAATGTGGCAATAGTAAAGCAACGACCTGGAGGAGCTCCAGGAGGGCTCGGCGTGTGTGTGTGTGTGTGTGGGTGGGTGAATCCCTCCCTCATGCAGCCTATATAGTATCACATCAACCACCTCTTCTGTACATTCTTAACGGCTAATTCTTGGTATTCCGCTTCGTGGCAGTTTCGGATTCATTCACAAACACGCCAATTATAACTTGTTCAAGTGTATTCAAAGTGAGTAGGTTGGCGGATGAAGAAGTAATGAATAGTTTAGCGAATTAATGAATAAATTAATAGATAAACGGCTTAGGTATAGCCATTGCCTCTGTGTGTGTGTGTAGGTGCACATTGGAGACCCGTTTCCTCGCCTACCGTGGACGAGAATATGAATGCCGTGTGTTGCGTAATACTTCTTCCATTTACACGACTTCACACTGGAAAAATCTATCATTTCCTCAAATTCCAGCTCGCTCAATTACTCCCTTAAATATTTTGTCTCGCAGCAAATATATTAGTCATGGCCTTATACAACATTTATTAATTAATTCTTAATGCATGGGGTGTTTCTCTTCCAACATCTTCTTCTTCAATCGGTTGCAGCCTACCGGATGGTTTCCATTAAAACACAAGCGTGCGCTGTGACAGATGTAGCTGACTGAAGAAGAGTCGGGTCTGACAGCGAAGCAGAGCTGTGCCTCGCCAAAGAGTTTCTTACTTTGGATCTGCCCTCAACCAGCACAGCCCGTCTGGGGGAGGGGGGGGGGGGGGGGGGGGAGACTAGAATGTTGTCGGCATGGCAACCATATGACTGTGTTTAATTTGTCTAGATAAGTAATCTTAACGACGTGGCGAAACACGGAAAAGATCTTTTAAGCTCGTACGTTCGCAGGGTTCTGTTTTGTTTTGTTTTGTTATTTGCAACTGCTGACTCATGCTATATTTAAACATTGACAGCAGCTCCAGCAGAGGCGTGTGTACTAAACGTGGCTTGTGAGGGTGATGATAGAAACTACAGACTGTGTATAAAGGTGATATCTTACCTCATTCTCTCTCGGTCATTCTCTCTCTTTGGCCATTTGCGCAACCGACTGAACTGATTACAAAGAAATTATGCAAATCTCCCATCATGCCTGTCAGCGCTTCTTCCTCAGCTGTGGCTCTGGGTTCAGTCGGCTGCCTTTGAAGAAAATGAAGCGAGTTCATTTTTCAAGGAACCCACCTCCCAAAAAAATAAATAATTCCATTGTTATTCCTTCCTGCGCATAAATTGGGATTTTTCTCTGAGGTTGACTGGTGACCTGTTCAGGGTGGAGCCTTCCTCTCGCCCTGTGAACGCTGCCAGTGGTGTGTGTGTGTGAGCTCCTTGACGCCTCCTGCAGGCTACAGGATAGCCTATATGGATAATATACAAAGAATGGACGGATGATTCGGATTATAGACTGAAATAAACTCTTAACCTCTTTGTCCGAGCACATTCAACAATAATCCCTCCTGTGAAGGGAGTGTGAGTGTGATTTTAGCGTGTTTAGACTGAGATTTGCTGCTTGGCCCCTGGGTCAAATGCTGCTGTTGTGTCTTTCCCTGCGGGCGGTTATGGAGCTTTAGTTTTCTCATTTGTTTATGTATGGCTGTGCTCTGAGGCACGGGTTAGGGGGGAAGGGGCAGGTAGAGGAGGCTGACATGGGAGGTGACTGCTGACATTCACCTGGACACCCTCCGTAACCATGGCTCTATCCAGCTATGAGGTCACTGAGTATTTCAGAGGGTGGAATGAAAATGGGCTATATAACTGTATAAATAGTCAGGGGTTGAACACATCTCCTTTGAGTGTCTGCAAACAGGTCAAGGAGACGGTTCTCCGGCGGCGGGACCCACGGGAGGATCCGGTTAACCCTGCGTGGAAAGGTCATATATGTTTTGAAGATTAGAAAAAGCAAGATTTCCCTGTTGCGTTGGCACTGACTGATGCTCATAACTCATGTGCGCCACTCTCTGCCTTTATTTGATGTCGTTTCAGCGAGCCATGAAGTGAAGAGGTGGAGGGAAAGACCAGGGGAAAAGTTCAATCAGCACAGGTCCACGTGTGCACACATACAGAAAATAGGGGGTTGTAAATAGCTAATGGGTGTACAGGTGGTGTGGAGTTAATGGGATGTGAAATTGATTGTTTGCACTGTATAGTTTTATTCGGTACATTCATGTTATAGAAATTAAGAAATCATTTGTTGTGAATGTGTAGGTGTAATTTTGGTTTAATGTCTGCTGGCTTTGGGTGTCCTTCAATGGCTTTACATGGTTTTTAAAGTGTTCAGCAATGCAGAAAATAACCTTCAATGCCCCCCCCCCCCACACACACACACACACTCTTCGCTATCCACCTCAGTAATTTCAAAACCCTGTCTGCAGCCATGTCTGTGAGGGAAGGCAGAAGTGGAAAAGAGAGGAGGGGGAGTGATCTTTCGAAATGTAGGCTGAGGAGAGAGAAAGAGAGAGAGACAGAGACAGGGGCTGTGTGTGTGTGTGTGATTATGGTTACTACAGCTACCGCATGCTGCTGCTCCGTTAACAAAGGGAGGGGCTTGCAGGAAGGTCAGGCGGCTGAGCCACATCCAGCTAAATCAACTCTCAAGGGTGAGGTGGTTTTGGGGGGGGGGTGGAAGAAATGTAGGTGGCTCAGGAGGAACATAGATCGTTGCTTAGAGAGGGACCTTGTGCTCACCATGGCTTATAGAGCACCCGTGGGCTGTAAATCCCTTTGATACGCCACATAAAAAGAGGATAAAAGATGTAGAAAGCGATGAGGAGACACGCGCATATGAGATGAGACTTCTTTTTTTGTGAGTGGAGGCACTTTGTAAAAGGCAGAAAGATCCAGTTCTTCTGTTTAACCCCAGCTTCTCCTTCTCCTGTCAACTGTCAACCCAGGCTCAAATCCCGTCCTGCCCCCATCCCTGATGTCTGTATCCCACGTAATGTCCTCGGAAACAGACTGCCGGCTAAAGCTGTTCAGAAAGGAAAATGATGCAACATAAATTTCAAGGCAGGACTTCTCTGTCTGTCTGCGTCTCTCTCTCTCTCTCTCTCTCTCTCTCTCTCTCTCTCTCTCTCTCTCTCTCTCTCTCTCTCTCTCTCTCTCTCTCTCTCTCTGTCTCTCTCTCCTGCTTTCTTCCTCTTCCCCAGATATACACACATGCACTGCAGGATGAAAATCAATAGCCTTTCAAGAATGAGTCAATGCAGAAACTAATAGCTAACAAACCCTGGGCTGTGAAATCGCTGGTGGCTTCTTCTAACACACTGTGGTTGTGTTCGGCAGAGGGGATCGTGACTGAGCGTGACTGAGCATGTCATCGCACGCTGTAACGTATATAGAATTATTTTCCCCCGGATAATAGAACGACTGAAGGCTCGAGAAAAACAAACTCTTTTATCTGGCTGCCCATATCAGTAAGAAAGACCTGTCAGCGTCAAAAGGAGCTCACACACACACACCTACAGCCGCCACGGCAACCAAGGCTGAGAAGGACGTAAGAATGGACCAAAGGGCCCTTGTTTCACTTGATTAAGAAATTTGGCTATCTTTTCTCCTCGACATTGATTGGGTTGAACGTCTGACTAAGCAGCCCCCCATTAACTGTAAGGGCACTTTATGGGCATCCACATTCATCTCGGACAGGAAGCTTCCCTCCCCTTTAGGGCTCAAAGTGCTGATCCCCTCACACTGGAGGGCGACGTGATTGAAAGCCGAACAAAAGCGCCGGACTTCATTTGGAAGCCAGGGCTCCGCATAACAACTATCATTATCTTTATTGTGAACACGAATCATCAGCGAGTCATCACCATCATTCTCGATTAGCAACACAGTGGCGGGCGGGCGAGCAGGCGGGTGGGCGGGCGGGGTCGTTTAATGGATACATTTGCGTTCCGCCCGTGCGTAATTATGTCGTCGTTATTAAAGATCTGTTTATTCGAAAAGACAATGATTCCCCCCGGTAAATCAACGCCGGTGGTCAGTTTATTTTCTCACACATTTTAAAGTCTGGTCAGTGTGTGTTTGCCTCACTTCTAGCTGTGGATGCAGAAAGGACAAAGAATGGGGGAAAACTGAAAAATGCCTTATTTACTGGATGAGGTCACCGAGTGTATGCTTGTGCATGAAACACACGGAAATGGTGATGTGTTGTTCATTTGCATCTATTGCGTCCCTCCTCTGGGTGTATATACATATGTATCTGGTGTGAATATCAAATACATCTCAGGCCTTTGCATAACTGAATGTTAACCATCTTAACCTTTGCATAAGAGCAAACTAAGAGGAGCGGACAGATGAGTGTGTGATCCAACATTCATTTATGCCAGCTGTGCTACTTTGAATGCTTTTCTGTGATGAAACTTGTCACTTCTGTTGGGGTTTAAAGGTGAAATTGTTCCCCCTTTTGATGCACACACACCCTGCAGCAACGTTTCCCTCCACCAGGGGCGCAAGAGCACAAAAACCCCAACCTGTGGCAAACTTGCATCTGATCTCATCCATTCTGCTTTTTGAAGAGTTGAATGTGATTTGTATAAGGTGCAACTTCCTGCAATTCCAGATGACTGAGACTGAAGCCTGAACTTGAATGGGATGTTGTGGAGCTAGCTTCCCACGTTTGATGGTACTTCTGCTTGAAGTAGTAACTCAGATTACTCCCTACCATGCACACTGGCATACACCCAACAAACCAGCCCCTGTTCCTCCAAGCACTACTTTGTCCGGGGCTGTTTTAGTTTCAGCGCGCTATCCAGCATTCATAGTGCATGAAAAGAAACTAAAGTCAGATCGGTTGTCTCTTTAAATCAAACTGCAGTGTTGATGTGCCCTCAAGCTGAAATGGTAAGAACCATTTCCACCTCTGCGGCAGGGAGCCTGACCAAATCGGCGCACTACAGCGCTTTAAACGTGCTTCTCTCTACCTTGGTCACTTGCCGTCTATGGTCGCCTCCAGTCCGGGCAAGAGGGAAAGCAAATACACCAGTGTGTTCCCTGTGTGTGTGTGAGTGTGTTGTGTTTTCCCCCCCTTCCTGCGCATCTCGGAGACGTTATTTAATTTTTATTTTCCCTTTTTTTTTTTTTTTTTTGTTCCATCCGCAGAACTCAGTGGCAGTCGCCTCGATCCATTTCCCGCTGGCTGGTCCGCCTATCTCCTCCTCTGCGCTGCAATCTGTTGATAACTCCACTTGCAAGCTGCAGTTTATTGTGTTTCGCAATGGGAAACTCTTTCCCTGCACGGGGAATTCGTCAAACCTCGCGGATGACGGGAAACGTAGGAGCGTTTCAACACCAGTTGCTTTCACCAAATTAGGTAAGAGGAAATCCATTTTTATCATCATGCCTGTGATGTCAACGCCGCGGTGTGTGTGTGTGTGTGTGTATCGCCAGACTCGGGCAGCAAAGCACAGCACAGAGACGCTTTACACACACAGACACCGCGTTTCTGCGCAACATGTTGACATAAAAGCTTTAAAGCATCCGAGCGTCTCTCACCCAAACACCACTGATTTCCGTTATTGTTTGTTTTGAATCCCTGACATCATATCAGACGTGTCACTGCTGCGTGATGCCTGAACTCGTGCTTGAGATGAGAGTGTGTTCTAGTGCCAAATGTGCGTGCGTGTACGCCTGTGCCTGTGTGTGTGTGTTGGCATGTTATCCATGTCCATGCGTCTCTCCTCATATCCCACTTCCAGACTTTCTCCCCCTCGGTTTCTCCCCCTAAATTAACGCGCTGCTCTGGCTTGCAGATGGGTGCAGCCGCGGGAGCGCCGTGCACTCCGTGACTGTTGCTCTCCGGCACTTCGCGCTGGGTGTCGACCCCACAGCAGCCTACTGGGATTTTGACCTGCTGGATGGACACGGCGGCTGGAGGGCAGAGGGCTGCCACATAACGGGCTCCGGGGGCAACACGACCACTATTCATTGCGCCCACCATAATAACTTTGCAGTGCTAATGGTGAGTAAGTCTATACAGTGTGGTAGCGGTTTCATTCAACCCCCCCCCCCCCCCCTTCCCCTCCCTCCCCTCTTTTTTTAACGCACCCTTGCCCCCCTTTGATAGCATGTCTGCCTCTGCTTAGGGCCTATTATGGATCAAATGCGTCTCTGTCACCGAGGAATAGACGGAGTCACGTGTTTTGTTTTTTTTTGAAGAAGCGCTTCACGCAGGGACCTTTTATATGCTTCCTTTTATTGTTGCTCCTCAGTTGGAACGGATACGCAAAATGCGCTGCGGGGATTTCTTGGCTTTTGGAGTACTATGCGCTACCGTGAATTCCCTCTCGGTCTCGACGAGGAGAAGTTGTGCGTCGCGTGTTGTTGTGTAGTCTGCCACCTTCTTTTTTCTCTCCCCCCCACCGAAACAGCAGCGCGGCAGCCGAAATAGAAGCGAGGCTCAGGAGAAAGGAGGAGAAGGAGGAGGAGAAGGAGCGCCTTGTCAGGAGCCATTCGCCTCCGAGCGCAAGTGGTGTACTAATTGGTTGCAACCAAGAAGCAGGAGGGAAAAAAAAGAAAGAGAGAGAGGGTGAGAGAGAGAGGGAGAGAGAGGGGGAGAAAGAAAGAAAGAAATGTTGGGACTGTAAAAGCGTAAAGCGTCGGCTCGTCTGCTCTCCTCGCTCCTCAACTTGGTCTCGACGCCGCCGCCGCCGCCGCAACACGGAGACGCCGAGATGCCGCTTTCTCCCCGCACGACGTCCCTCCGTTCAAATTGATTTCATGAGGATAAACGACCGAAAGCGCAATGGCATCGCATCGCCCAGTCGCTCCGTAGAGCCGCTGCGCCTGCTCCGCTTTCTTTGGATGAAACGAAATCCTCCGGATGTTTACCGAAGAGTGGGATTCGTTAGACTGGGAGGTCAGTTTCCTCACTGGAGCATGGAAAAGTGTTGTGTGCTTGAGATGTCGCTGCTTTCCGAGTTGCCTTGTTTTCTCCCTCTTCTCCCTCTCTCTCCCCCCTTTTGCCTGCATATTTGATGAAGACACTGTTCAATTCCGCTGTTTGTTCGGGTGTGTGTGTGTGTGTGTGTGTGTGTGTGTGGAGACGAAGCTGGCTCACACACACACTCACACACAAAAGCCGCATAGGAATGAGAAAGCGACATACAACCGCGGTATAGGGTGCTGTGTGTGTGTGTGTGTGTGTAAGAGAGAGAGAGAGAGTGAGCGGGGTGCTTGTAGAGAATACTAAGCTGTTGTCAGATGGAGAGCAGATGTCAGATTGTCATTGTGAACGTACGTGATATTAAACCGTGAGCTTGGAGAGGCGCGTCAATGGGCACCTGTGTGTGTGTGTGTGGCTGCATGGAATTCAAAGCCAGATCGGCGATTTTTTTAGTGTGATTTCGTCGCGGCAGATTAGCGATTTAGAGAAGTTTCAGCACCGCGTATAGGTTCAGCAAAGCCCGTCTGTCACATGCAGATGTGAAGCAGAAAGGCCGGGGCAGGAGTGTTGACATCATGCTATTATGTGCCAGCGTTTGCGCCGGGGATTGCGCGTCTACTAATGCAGTCACCACACCCGCCTGGTCTCTGCAGTGCCCGAGAAAAAGGACCCCTTATTTACAGACTTGTGACATCATTCTCCTCCTGTTGGTCTCCTGTGAGTGAGGTGTTGCATTGATGACCCTTAATGCCCGGGCAGGCAGGGCTTTTACTTGCAAGTACTAGACCTGTTGCGTAATCTTTTTCCACGTCAAACTGAGAGGAATGGCAGATGACTTTAGATCACAAGTTGGCCATTTGGAGCCCCCATCAGCTAAGATCTCCTGTTTAAGTCACACAGTTGAAGGTTAGAAATAGCAGCAGAATCCCTGCTTTGCTTTTTCTAAGGAAATCCAGGCTTCACTAAGTTCCTCCACTCGGTCTTACCCTAAGTTTCCTTGATGCTGTTAACGTTTCCAGCTGATGTGGCAATGCTGAAAGGAGAAGGTTGCAATGATCTTGGCTTTTCCCTGAGTGTGACGTAATGCAGTGTTTTGTACCTTCATCCCAGCACTTCCAGACAGCATCTATTAACTCTGTTGCCTTTTCCTATAATCTGAATAGCTGAGATTCCTCATCAGATCAACTGTCTGCAATCAGAATCCATCTCATGGTGCATCTGTGATGTTGAGCAAACTGACAGAGGGTTAGCCACAAAGCATGACAGCTTTGAAAGATGAATAATGCAACAAAATCATCTCAAAGAATGGGGAGGAGACGAATGGAGGGGGGAAAAAAAATATGCCTGAGAGGCACAATGCAATAACCAATTCCTGTTGATCCAGAGTCTTTCACATTCAGTTGTTACAGGGAGAAAGTCTCTCTCGCTCTCGCTCTCGCTCTCTCTCTCTCTCTCTCTCTCTCTCTTCTCTGTGTGTATGTGTGCAGGTGTGTGCATGTGTGTGTGGAGGGAGATGATTAGTCTACAAAATAGCATGACAATCCAATCCAATTGTCCCTGGGGTCTGGGGGTTTGGGATATAAAAGTATTCTAATGAGAATATTTCTGACTCTCAGTTGGAGTTAGAATGGCGTTGCTCCCTCCTCTGGATTTGTGATCAGAATGCCAAACAAGTAACTTGGGATGGGATGTGTGTTGTAAACCTCCTGCTCTCTGCTCTTGTTTGGATACACTATACTCCCCCTGCTGTGGGTTTCAAAAATGGGTAGGAGGAATAAATGAATAATTTCACTTTGCTCACATTTGGAAAGCAGGTCAGGTACTCTCATGTTATAACAAAACTACTGATCCATATATCGGTTTGGATCTGGGTCAGCTATCGAAAGACGGCGTGCGTATTTGCTGAGATAGATAGATTGTGGAATTTCTCTCCCTTTCCTGAACTCTGAGCCTTTAGGAACCAAACCGTTCCAACATTTCAGCACCAGGGACAGTTCTCATGCATCTCCCTTCTGTGGAATGTGGACTGTGTGTCCGTCTCCTGCCCCTTGTCTGTCTGAAGGGAAAGACAGACTCACCCGTTTACAACATTGCAGCCTCGTCATCTATCTTCATCACAGTGACAAGCCTCACCCTGCAGCCCCCCTTTAACCCCCCCCCCCCCTCTTTGTCTGCCGCTGGAGTGTGTGTGCACTGCATGTTGTTCATTTCCCCGTCGAGGCAGCTAGACTTCTTTTAATTGTTGTCGTGGGTTTAAACTGGGAATTCAGAGGCTGTGAAAGTTCCTGCATTTGATTGCTGCACTGCTCCAGACTGTTTTATATGCACGAGCAGACCTTTAGAAAGAAAGGGAGAGGGAGAGCGAGAGAGAGGGATGGAGGGAGGGGTTGTGGGGGCGATGGAGGGGGTTGCTGGCTTTTTGTAAGTATCCAATCATAACAAAGGCCCTAAGGCCATAGTCCAATAAGGGAAGAGCTGTTCAGATATGCATACCCATACATTGTGGGAGATAATAATTATGAAAAGTGAAGTTGAATCCCAAGGAAGCCCACGCCACCGGTGCTGTTTGTGTGTCACCGCTGGAACAGACGAGCCGCTTGTGACGCGATCAAAACACGGCCGTACCTCACGCCCTCTGAATAACATGTGGAAGTGGGTAATGATTCTAATTGCGGGCTGAGGAAATTAGAGCGAAATAAAGAGATATAGCGTGCAATTAAATCAATAAGCTTTTCAAATTCTTACATTTGATACAATTCATTTTGAGGGTTGGCATCTTTACTACAGCTCACCTCCATCTTGACCCAAAGCAAAGACAGGATTCTTTCTTGATAGATAAGTTCTCATTGGCAGTGATTTCTCCCGACTTGAATATGCCCTGACATTACTGCTGACTGCCTGAGACGGCGGCGGGATCTGGCCTCCTGCACGCAGAGACAAATATGAAAACAAATTTGCATCGGGCTGCGTTTCACAAACAACCCACATTGTATTCCTTCCTCCCATATTGCATATTATTTGCACTCCGCTTTGTTCTTGGGCGCATCTCAAAAGATGTTCAACGCCCAGACTGCCTCAGCACCATTGTGTCTCCTCTCAAAAGGTTCTAACTTGGGGGGAAATGACGGGTGGAAGGATGGAGCATAGGGACGGACAGTAGCAGGAGGAAAGTAGAGCTCAGTAATGACACTTTGCTGTGATTTTAACATTCTGAATATATCATCTAAAGAGAGATTATTCATATTCAAGCCACATTCTGTATTGCTTGTTTAGCAATTATGGTAAGTCGCGCAGGATCGGACTTGCTAATGGAAAAGAACCTCCCAGCAAGTTTCAGATCCTCTGCAAACCCCAAAAAAGCGGTTTGTTTTATTTTAAGCCTCTTGAAAGTTTATTTTTCAGCAAGGAGCAATCTCAAAGTTGTGTTTTCTCATTAGGCTCGTGTCCACATTTGTGCCGACGGTGGAGATAATGAGACAAGCCAGTTCTTTATTGTTCAGCCACAAGCGAGTGGCGTTAACTTTGGCCGTTGTCTCATTTCCTGGGCTTTTAGTTTTCAGCTTTGTTTCCATACTAAAAGGGGATTCAGCGTGTTTAAGGGGATCGAAGGATTCAACCGTCATGATGACCCAATCAGACATGCATGGTGTCGTTTATTACTCTGTGTTGTCCCTCGTTTTGTTGGTTTGCATTGTGGGTAAGAGAAGGAGAGGGAGGGGCTTTGTGCTGCCTGCTCTGACATCATGTTGGCCTCAGGAGAGCCAGATGCAAAAGGATGACAAAATATCTGAAAATAGGTAAAAATAAAACTACTTTTTATTACAGTATGGATTGATGCTTCTATTGTATAATCAGTAACATTTCCAGAGATAAAGCCCACATTACGATTCAGACGGACAAGATAAACAAAACAAACCCTTGTACTTCTGCAGAGTGCGTAATGGAATTCAAAGTAAGCACATTGTCTTATAGCAGCAGTTAGCAAGGTTCATCCTATTCTCACACAGGTGATCACTGGTGGGTGCCTGGGTGTGAGCGACAACAATCCCAGCACGTGTTTGTGTGTTTGTGTCAATGCTAAGCTTTCTAATAATCACAACGCTTCATCTAATTCTCAGTGTAAATGCTAATTATTTGCTGCGCACTTAGCTTCACACACCTTTGACCTCTTGCCTCACTTGCACTCGTTTGAAACACGGCAGCTGACAGACAAAGCTCTAATCTCCCTCTCCCCCCCAACGCTGCCGACTCGCCAGCTGCCGATGTAACCAGTCGCACCGAGCAAGGGAGTTTTGTGACGCACGCGAGTTTGGGTTCAGTCCCGGCTGAGGTAAATGTTTAATACATTCACTCGTGTTCCATTTGTAAGCATCGACTTTTATGTCAGCGGTGATTGCATTTTCGCAGCGTAGAGATTGGCCTCGGTTGAGCCGCTCTTTTGTTTAGCTTCCTGACCGCACTCGTCCACGTTGTCCTGTTGCTGATTGCGGCTAACAGGCTTGCCAGGGTGTGAGCGGAGACGGGTCAGACTCATCCAGCGCTTCCACAACCGCTCGCTGCCGGCCAATAACCTGACACCATGCAGATTGTTTTCCCTCTGAGTAATGAGTGCAGAGCTCACGCACCACCATTTGTCTCAGTCATCAACAGTTCCAGCGGACTAAACCAATACTCACGATTGGTCCTTTTTCCCTGACGCACCACATTGGATGCGTTTGCTTCCTCTATTTTGGATGCAGTGTACATCCCTCTTTTTTAGCCGGGATACAAATTGCATTGCGATGACCTATTGTTATTCAAATGACGTATGCTGCTCTTCATCTAAGTGTATGAAAGAGCATAATACTGCTGCTTGCTGCAGAAGAGAGTGTACCACTGAGTGTGTATGTGCATTTTCTTCTCAGCCAGTAGAGCAATTCAAAGGAAGTTAATAAAGATTCTGAGGTGTCACAGTTTTGACGGTGTTTATATTTACAGTCACCGCTTAATTGGCGGAACGTTTTCTTCAAATCTCCACGCTGACAAGCAAACTTCAGGAAAGATAATGATGGGGCTGCGTTTTTATCTTATTTCCATGTTGGTGATTCTGCATAATTCCTCTTAAAACGCCACTGGTTTAATGCCACATGAACACATGAACGATACATCAAGGCTTTTATCACAATACATCAACGTCAACGCATCAGGACGCTGACAAGTGTCGCATGTTGGGATGTGCTTAAACATGAGAGACAGATCCATCTACAGTCCATGATTAGTCACAGGTGATTAATGCGAGACAGGTTCCTGCTTGTCCTTAGCATGTGACAGAGGACATCTTACATACGCGGTTCCTGTCTTATTACACACTCAGTAAACACAGTCTCACACACACACCGCACAAGCCAAGTGAATCCATGCAACCGTCCCAATACGCCATCTGATTCAACTCTGTCCATATCCAGATGTCTCTTGCACCCAACCCTTCTCTCTCTCTCTCTCTCTCTCTCTCTCTCTTTCTTTCTTTCTCTCTCTCTCTCTCTCTCTCTCTCTCCAGCTGTTCCCTAGTCGACAGTGCGACTCTCCCCCAACCCCAGAGACGGCTTCAGTAGAAATGAGGACAGCCTCTCTGTCTCTCTGTTTCTCTGTCTCTCTGTCTGCCATCCTCCATCTCTGCCCGTGTCTCTTTCTCTAGCTTTTGTCGGGTTCCTACTAGGTGCACTGCATTGTGCTGCGGCAGACGATACCTCATTTGCACAATTCCGTCCAGTCTAGACAAACACATTAAGACATTTTTCTCAGTACCGGTGCTGCTGTCAGGCCCTACGTAGCAAAGGTATATACAACAAACACACTTTAAGGCCATAATCGTTCCCATAATGACTTGAGAACATAGCTCTGTAAGTGGTTGATTAGATAGATTGGCTTTATTTAAACTTTGACTTCTCGCTTTGTAAAAATAGATCCTGCTCTTCTGCATGCGTGGCAGCCATTCCCCGTTTGTTTCCTACTAATCTAGAGGAAGAATATAAAGCTGCTGCTGCTGCTGTCGGTTGCTACACTTGTAATTAGTGAGCAGCTATAGATGCCACCCAGCCCCCTGTGCACTCATAAGAGACACAGAAGATGTGATTTGTGTAATTTGAAGGGGAGGGGGGGTGATAAAATGACAGATGAAAGGCTGTATCTTCTGCCAAGCTCCTTTAAAATGGCTGTTCAGTTGTCTCCGAGTTTTTTTTATGCGTGATGTGATCGTAAGATGATCATAAACTACCATCCTGGTGAGGCATTCTGGAATATCTCCTCAATCTGTGCGTCACGGTAACCTGTGTTCGCGTGCAAACAGGTGGTTTAATCAGGGAAAAACATAACACTTTGAGTCGAAATGGCAGCAACCACGCTGGCGTCGGCTCCAATACCTGGACCCACGCTCACAAAGGGACAGCGCCATAAATCAGATTTCCCCCTCCGGCCACAAACGGGGGCCTTGATGTCGCTGATGTTGTGTAGGAGTGACAGCAGTGATGTTCGCTAAGGTGTTTTAGGGAGAGGAAGAGGAGGAGGAGGGCCAATCCCGACGGAGGAGGATGGTCAGGGGGCAGCTTTGAGTCACATGTGCCTCAGTCGTGTCTGATCAATGAATTTCATGTCTGATTGGTTAGGCATGAAATAGGTCTGATTGATCAGGAATCCTGGTAATTAAAGTGACCTTTTTTTTCCCAGGCAAAACCTTTTAAAGGAGGTTTTAATCTCCAATAATCCATTTGTTGGGCCTCTTGAGGAAGCTCCCAGTTTCTACAGTTTGTTTTTTCATTGTGTTAGCTGGCATAAAAACCCAGCAGAATCACAACAATGGAGGAGCGAGACAGAGAGAGAAACACATCTGGGTTGTTTGCTAAGTAGTCGCTCAATTTTCTTAACACCCACTTGTTTGGTTTGTCTCTCAGTCACTTCCTGCTGCGCGGGTAGAATATGTTTGGCTGGAATAGGGTTGTATTATCCATTTTCCTTAACCCACAGTGTCAAGTATTAAGTATTGCATTGTATCCTCAGGTTTCTCCTCCCATCTGGTTACCTGTGTTTGTAAGCCCGTGCATCTAACATGCCTAATGTAAAGGATTAGAGTCAGAGCTGCGGGGTTGCATGTGTGAGAAATCTATATCAATTTTTATCGGACGTTGCGCTTTCAAAACCTTTCCTCCAAAAAATCCCATCCTCAGCGTGTGAGTGATGTGCTCCGCTATCAAAGCTGAAAACTAATCGGGGCTATTTGGAAATCTCTCCCTCCTCCTCCTCCTCCCCTCTCACCGTCCAGACACTATGCCCCGCCGCCTCACACGCCGCTCTAATGAGATGCAAACATGTAAATGGCTGGCAGCGGCCACGGGAGGGGGGAGGGGGGGGGGGGAGAGGGACCCATTGAGGTTTAAATGGCGCAGATAGCACAACTGTCAGATGGCAGGAAAGGGGACTGACGGAGATCACGCTGAGCGATCTGTAATCAAAAAGCAGAGAGAAAATTGCATCGCGGTGGAGATGGAGGGGCGGGGGGGAGGAGGGGGTTGGGTTGGGGAAGAGGGGGGGTGGACGAGAGGCGAGGCAGAGGAGAGATCTGAGTCAGACGTGCAGCAGGTATTTGGTCTGAAAGGGGGTAATGGTGAGCCTGTTTCTCTCTCTCTCTCTCTCCGTCTGTCTCCACGGGCGTCATCTCTCCGTAGCGCTATCGCTCTTTCGCCACCTTATCTCACCTATCACTGGCTTTGCTACAAGCTGCTTTCTGTTAGACGCGCTACATAACCTATTCTTCATGCATTTATTCTTTGCACGGATGACTGCATTGATTCACGAGTGCCCCTCATCTCTTTCTCTCTCTCTCTCTCTCTCTCTCGCTCTCTTTCTCTTTCTCTCTCTCTCTCTCTCTCTCTCTCTCTCTCTCTCAGCACCCTTGTCTCAGTGGCTAAATGCCACTACAATTAGATAACATGGCAGCACTAGATAAAGTCCACAACAGCACTGAACATCACAGTTCAGTGCAGATCCCCTTAGTTTTTGCTGGGTGGCCTCTGAAAGGAACATTTGATTCCAAATGCGCTGTGGAAGTGCCCAACATTACACATTAGCTTTTTTTATGCAGTCCTGCCAGCACTAGGAACACATTGAAAGGTTTGTATTGGATGAAGGCATAGATGAAAATGGTGGACAGCAACAGATGTGTGTGTGTGTGTTTGTGTGTGTGTGTGTGGGCTCTGCGAATGTGCCCGGCCCCGGCCTCTGTTAAGCACCACGCAGGCAAACGTAAGCTTATTGATCTGAGACCTCTGCTGCCAGAGAGTAATGCGTTTTGTCAGAGCGGCTGTTTGCATTTGGTGCATTGTGAGGCTTCCGTTTACAGTACATCTGCTGCGCTCCTTACTGGGAACAGATCGTAGAACCTGTTGCGCGCCGTTCACTATTCTGATTCATTGTTGCAGGGGGTGAGGGGGGGAATGGAATGTTTTGGTACAACGTATCGTCCAATGAGGGAAGGAGGTGTGCAGAGGTGTAATGTAGAGTCCCATTCTGCCTGCTGAACAGCGTGCCCTCTCTGGGAACTGAGAGAGCCGTGTGTGTGTGTGTAAGGTGGTGCCCTTGTGTGGGCTTCTTTTTGCTTAGGTGTGTGTGTGTGTGTGTGTGTGTGTGTGTGTGTGTGTGTGTGTGTGTGTGTGTGTGTGAGGGATGTGAAATGAGTGCGTAGCCTGTGCTGAAGTACAAATCCATTGAGCATTCTTTCGTGTGTAGTGATTCGAGATGAGTCACCCCTACCAGCCTCTCTCCCTCATACACAAACACACACACACACACCCCTAACACATCCCCAGTGTGAATGTACCTATACACTCTCGCAATTGAAGTTCTGAGGCTGTTGAATGGACTGTCATCAGCTGTTCTGTGATGTCGGTGAGCAGAGTTGATGGCTTGCTCGTACATTTGCCTGAAAAAACAGGATTAGTCATATTCCCGCCTCTTTGTGCTGCTTTCAGAAAGAGATCTACTCTTCCTCCTCTGTTCTTTCACATTTATATGTATTGTTTCCTTCGCTCAAGCCGCAGGGGAATGGAAGAGGAGAGGAGCGACCAGGCGGATTTTGGAGCTGGAATCCAGCGATCAGACAGGGTAGAAATCTTGACAGGAGCGGTGAAAGATTTACCGATGTCAGGCTGCCTCTGAGGGAAAAGCACCCCAAAAAAATCCCTCGTTGTTCTGACGAAAACGGTGCAAACCTGGTGCTCAAATTAGGCGTGTCTCCAGATATCTAAAAGGCACGAAGACTCTCTCACTCCCGCCGTCTTGTCTTTGCCCTGCCATAAAAGCTAAAAAGTCTTCTCCCGGCTTTCACATTTGTTTGTATTGATTCGTTTTGTGCGTAGCAGGCGTGAGTATTCCCCACTCTCATTGTGTGCAGTTGTAGAGAGACGAGGTAGGGGGGGAGGGAGGGGGTGATGGGTGTGCGGGGCGGGGTTGCCTAAGGTGAATTATGAGCTTTGTACTCCGTTCGCAAGGTTGAGCCGCGCACACGGGCCTCATTTATTTGATAGTCACACTTTAAACATCTCCAGCGCACCAGCGATTACAGTACAACTCCTGTATAGAAACGTTGAATCACCCCGGAGCTAAACACAACACTTCTAATCGGAGACTCTGGAGAAATTAATGCTAATGAAACAATGCCCCCTTGATGTTTGAGGAGATAAAAACGTGCTCGGCTGATGTAGCGTGCTCGTGGTGGTGATGTTGGTTTGAGAGGTTTTCCTCTCCTACGCCAAACAAGATTTCTCATCAGCTCCTAGCGCTCGTTGATTTGATTGACGTGTTCGTGATTGCGCCTGATTCGATTCCTTCATTTCACGGTGGTTTCTCGTTCGCCCGAGCTGTTGAACATCGCATGGGCGAGGGCGCTGATTATGAGACACGGGGCCGCCGCCGTAGCTCAAATCTACGAGCGCGCTGACAGCCAGAAGGTAGCGCTAAAACAATGATGACCCGCGTTAATGGCGCGCGGCGGGTTTCCCTGAATGCCGGCGGGGTCGGGAGGTCATCGGGTCGCCTGTCGCCGTCCTTTGTCTGGGGGCGTTATCCAGCCCGGTGTGTGTGTGGAGAGAGTCCAGAGTGGGTTTGATTTGCACACTCGCTCCAGTTCTGTTCCAGTGTTCACGCAGCCACTCAAGGATGATAGAATACAGCGCCGGATGGGAGGTGGGAGCCGGGAGCCCGCAGGCTGTTCACCAGAGGATTTTAATTTTGTTTTTCTCTCTCCATCTCTCCGTCTTTCTCTTCTCTCTCTCTCTTCCCTCTCTCCCACAGTGTTTGTGCATTCTTGCATGCACCAGTGTGATTACAATAGGGAAAGGAGCACATTTGCGGGGACACATGTCACCGACCGGTTTACAGATCGTTGTAGTTTTCAGCAGCGATCAATTAAACACAAAATGCATTAAATTTCACTCCGATATCCAATCACAGGGCTCAAACGCGACGATCTGCATCTAAGCGCCTTTTCCGATATAAACAATGTGTTTGTGTCCCGTTTGGTATTGCGGTGGTGATAACCTTGTTCGGCGCGGTGAGATTATGGATCACACCGAGTTTAATTGACTCCTGTAATCTGATTTTGGTACGGGGAGGGGAGAAATGTGGATTAAAGTTGTAACTGCGACACAAACAGCCGATCGGGAGCCCCGTTTAGCTGCAGAGGCTAGAGGACAATGGATGCATGTTTAGATGTAACATGCCAGTGTTAATCTACAGTCCACTAAGCTGCCTTGTATGGTAATATTGTGCTCCGGCTGTAATAAACTGCGCAGTCACAGTGTCCTGCCGCACAGACGCTGTAATATACTGCCCCCGCTACTGGTGATGTTACACAATAGCAATAATGATAATAACTGGAATGGAGGACTCACATTTAAATCTGGCCGCCGCTGCCGTCCCCTCCCTGACATTGACATTCCGCCGTTCCTCTGCGAAGAACAGGGGAGCCGAGCGGGGGAAGAGTTGTTTCGGCGCACACTGCGAGCGACGCCACCGGCCTATCAGTCATCGTGACAGCCGGGTCAACAAGGGAATTGGAATTTTACGGCCCGTATTTTGCCGCACAGCACAGTTGAGTCGGATCCATACCAGTTTATTAAAGTCGATGCAAAACTCCGGAGTTGCAGTCGCAGTGTGGCAGATTTGCATATTATGGAAAAGGATACAAACAAACGCTGATGAAAAGCATTAGCGCTTGAGCTAATGTACTGTCCTGTGCATTCATCACACCGTAGCCTTCTACTTGATTAGCTCTTCTGTATGAGCTGCAGCAGTTTGCCCCCACATCACCCCGGGAGCATAAACACTGCTTGGAGGAGCCATATGAACAATTTGTTCAGTGCACCCTGTAGTGTGCCTCGCCATTTTTCTCCAGGCCTATCCATCTGCTGAAAGGGACAGTGCCTCTCCATCCTTCTTCCTCCTTTTGCCTTCTATTATCTCCCTCCGCTCAGCCGGCTGTACTGTCTGTTTTTAACCTTTATTTGTCCAGCCGAGGGTTTTGCTGAGCACGCACGCACACGCTATTTCAGCCGTGCCCTTCTTCATATACAGCCATATGTGGTGAAGCTCAATGATTAAATGTTGGCGTGTTGGGCCACCATGCAGCTATTAAGCACAAGGGCAGCACAATAGTTGTTGTTGACGAAGGGAAGGAAGAAGAAGGACGCGTTGCCTTCTTTGAGGGTGCTCTTCTTTGGCTCCAACTGCAGGAAGATGTTTCTTATATTTTGTCCAGCTGAATCACATACATGAGGAGGGTAGAATGTCTGAAACACTGTTCAGTACAATGCCCTCTTGTATAATAGCCTCAACAATTACCAAAATATTATAAATGTCCTCTGAATGCTCTTCCCAGTGATTCCAGGTAGCACAATCCTTAACAGTAAACAATGCAAAGGTGATATAATGAGCTCATTACGTCTCTCATTGCGTTTTCTGTTAACGGCCCAGTATGTCAATGTGCTTTCTCAACTCCTGCAGCAGACTTTCAGGTCCTGTAGGAAGAGCGCAAGGTTCAGGAAAGGGCCAGCGGTTCAAAACGCTTTGGCTCAGTTGAAGGAGCGCAGCCTGTTTAGGTGAGAGCGGTGCTTTGAAAAACAGGAGTAAAGGTAGCAGGAGGACTTGAACGTGTCGGCCTGAAAATAGCAGCCATCAGAGCGGGTTATTATGAAGGCAGGCAACAAGGAACAAACAGAGAATGTAGAATACCTTCACCTTTCCACGCACTTCCAGAGAATGGAGCTCCAGCTGGAAGTGCTGAGAGATTTATTGAGACTACTACCAGCTACTCTCAAAGAAGCTACGGGAAACTACTGTATCTCCCTAAGTGTTTCCACACACATGGACAATGGTTCCAAAGTGAGGATCTTCATCAGCACCAGCCCAGAGAGAGAAAGGCCACAAATCTTCATCTAAACCTCGCTTTATATATCATCCTCAGGTCGACACTGTGAGGCAACTTTAACACATTTTTATTTCTATCTCCCCGCCATTCAAAGCTCGGCACCGCAGGCTTAGGATAGACTGTTGCCGCCGTCGATGTAAAGCCTTGAAATGATAAATATGTATTCGAAAACTGGTACCTATGTGTGAAATAGACGGCCGTAACTCTTTAGTTACTATTGCAGCATCACAGACAGAACTCAAGATCTTTGCAGTCCAGCGGCGGCGGTATGAAGCAATTCCAAGCATCGATGTGGACGCACACATCACTCATGCCGAGGTCGAGTTCAGTTCACCCCGCATAGAATTGCCGCGGAATTAACATATTGACACTCTTTGCTTGGGAGCAGCCACTGTCACACCAGCAGCCTCTTTCATATGGTTGTTGTGATCTACTCTGTGATACTTAGCTTCACATTTAACCGCCATAATATGGATGAATATGACTTATTTTGCCCAAGCTTTTCCGTTTGACCTTTAGTGACGTCAATGTGTGCGTGTGTGTGTCTGTGTGTGTGTGTGTGATTATGTCTCTTTGTCTAAACTCCTATTAAATGCGGTTTGTGCTACATAAATCAGCTTACTGAGCTTGAAAGACGTATTTTTCAGCAAGATTCCTTCCCGATGCCCGAGGCCACGCTGGGATTTTCTCCTCAGCAGCATCGATGTATTGCTCTGTAATTAACAAGTTTTGCACTATGCTTCAATGACATGTGTCAGAGGACAAAAACAAACGCTGTAACTCGCTGAAAATCTCTTAACCACGAGCTTTTATACCATCCGGTTCCATCTTTGGCATCTGTTTCAGGGGAAAAAACATATTTACTGCTTTAATTTTGGTTCTTTTTCTGCGCTTCTCTCGTTCTCCTTTCTATCTGTCTGTACCTCTAAACGCTAGTACATTCTGTTGCTCGGGTGTAATTGCGGTCCCATCTCCAAGCCTTTTATACCTCCCTGTGTCATTTCTGGCTTTTCTGGCCAAGCTGTCGTGTCATAAATGGCTGTATCTCTAAAGATCTGTGATCACGCTTGTTTGGAACTCTTTAGGCTGGAGAACACGCTCTCCAGTGATAAGTAAGTGCATAAGTAAACTTTATTTATATAGCACCTTTCACCGACAAAGGTCACAAAGTGCTTCACCATCAAATAAATAACAGCAAGGAGAATAAAAACAGGAGTAGATAAAAACAAAAAGAGCACAGAGAAACACATAAAACATACATAAAAAACGTGCAACATCCCAACCAAATGCCTGGTTGAACAGATGGGCTTTAAGCTGCTCTTTAAAGATTCCACAGAATGGCTTGCACGCAGAGCTAACGGGAGGGCGTTCCACTGTTTTAGACTCAACCGCCTGAAAAGAACGATCATCACGAGACAATTAGGAAAACCCCGATAAGCGGACTGAGGAGCCTGACTCGTAGCGTAAGGGCGCAGAAGGTCGGCGATGAAACCATGCAGCGCCTTTGAAAGTGAGTGCCAGGTGATCAAAAATAACGCCAAGATTATGGAGGCTGGATCCAGAGGAGGAGGATAAGGCTTAAATAGTCCGTCTGATCTCTGAGCTAATGTTCTCACGGGCAACGAATCTAAACCTCTTATGCCGCATTTAACAGAACATAATTGTAATCCAACCACCTCCGAATTTCAACAGTCTTAAATGATAGATAACTTATCAACTGTGTGAGGTTTTAAAGGAAAAATATAGCTGGATAGAAACGATAAGAGATATGTTTGAACCTACTTATCATCCGACCCTGCTCGAGAATATATCATGAAAATAAAATAGGGCCCAAAACAGATCCCTGGAGACGGTCTCATGACAGAGCCGCAATCTTGCTGTACATATTCGCCCTCCGAGACAGAAAAGAGGAAAAATGAGGAGCAACGCAGCCCCAGAAATGTCGACTTAGGGGTTCAGTTTGTTGATCAAACTTTAAACTACTTCATAGATAACACAGAATTGATCTGTCAGTCCATTGAAGGTTTTGCATTAGCAATCAGTCAGGCAGCTCACTTCTGTTTGCCGGTGTAGAATGAATACAATCGGGCTGTTTGAAGGTAAAACTGAAGAAAAGAAAACCATCAATGAAAACTTTATCAAGTAAATACAATGCTGGTCACTCTGTGCAACGCTTAGCTCGTCTCTTTGAAATTCACACGAGTAATAATATGGACGATTACCGCTTTTCTAGTGAAAACTGTGATTTCTTCTGTCCTTGTTTGTTTGGATAGAAGTCAAATGGCCGGTTTCTATTTCTGCTTTTCCCCCGGTAACACAAAAGAAAGACTTCATTATACTCACTGATAAGGGTTTGATTGAGCGGCTTTGTCTCTATTATCAACTCCTACATCGCATCCCATTGTCCCCAAACCTTTAAAGGTTCCAAAAAGGTTGGTTTTTAAAACAGCATTACCTGCCAATCCTTATTTTTAAATGTGTTCCTAATTCTTACGCAGCCTGGTTTTGGTATTAAGTCCCATTAATGGAGTTCAGCGCCCATATGAGTTAGTTTCCCAGCAGATCTTTTGACTTAAACGCCCAACTTAAATCTTTTTCTCCAAATTTGGCCCAATGTGCAATAGTATATGTAATCAAAGTCTCACTCATTGTAGTTGTTTGTACATGTATGTGTGTGCTGATGTGCAATTATTAACTGATAGATTTCACATGTTGAGTAACTTCTTTAGAAAATGTGAGTGAGATAGTTGGAGGCACAAAAAGGGATTTGACTTCATTCTATGCCTGGCTCCTATCCATTTTGTGTGCTCTTTATGTTGGCAGGCTAGGAGGCTTATGCTATTGTTGCCTTCTGTGGCTCTGGTGAAGGGTGTCAGCTATAAATGCCTGAAATGCAAAATGTAATTGCACAGCAGGAATATTCACTCGACAGGGTTACTATGCGGATTTGGAAAGCATTCAAACACAGAGACATTTCCTTGACATTCATTTGTATTTTGCATGCGTATCTTTCCCTGCACACATGCATATGGAGGGCTCATCATCTTGGGCTGGGGCTTTCTGGAGGCTCCCTTCTCCTCGCTGCTTACTGATTACCTTTGTGACACTGTATTCATGACGACTTCTGTCCAATCTCATTTCCTCTCTTCTTTTATTCTGTCCCAGGATCTGAAGAAGGTGCTGTCTTTCCCCCCGTACCCTGGGGAGTTCTTGCACCCGGTCGTGTATGCCTGCACGGCGGTCATGTTGCTCTGCCTCTTCGCCTCCATCATCACATACATCGTGCACCACAGGTAAGAAGAGCCCTCTCCGTCAGAAGTTTTGGTTTGTTTTCCACTGCTTTGTCGCAGATCCTGTGTGTGTGTGTGTGTGTGTGTGTATACAGTATGTGTGTGTGGGATGCTTTAGGCCTGTCTAAAGCTCTGTAGCCAGTCTGACTTAAGAGGATCTAAATTAAATGCACAGATTAGTGTGTTTGTGTGTGGGAGAGAGGGGGAGAGGGTATGTGTTTCAGACAGTAACAGTGGGTTTATTCCATATAAGTATAGCTAATGAGAATATACATCATGGCTGTCATTGTACACTCTGGCTTTTGTACTTTGGCATCTGTTTGGTGTAGGGGTCGTCTGTTGCTGCTGCTGTTATCACAGCGAGGCCTGACTGGCAATACATCACTTCATCATCTGTACGATATACAAATGGTTTTCTCATTTTTGTGGCTAACGAATCTGTGGTGTTTGTTTGCCACCAGAATAAATGTGTTTAATATTCATTCTTTTTTGTTTTGTTGAGTAAAATAATCAAGTTACAAGAAATTGCGTTGTGTACTGAATGACACATTTAATATTTTTCATAATCTTGACTTTAATTTCTGAATAAATAATTACAAATGTTATAGTAACAAATATATTTCAATGACTAAATGTAGATTTGCACATTTTGTCATAGAAGGAAACAGGATTTGGGTTGAAGGAGGCCAACAGCCGGCCAACATCTCCATGGGTTGGTTTTATTTTTAACATGGCAAAGGCTAAACTGCTTTATAGTGGACAGCGCTTTCCAAACCACATTCCGATTTCCTTAAGCAGAAATGTGTTGGGAATAACACCCACACGCTGCCTTCTGTTTGCTGATGTGCAAGCAGGATCCACAGAGAAGAAATGGAGTGAAAGTCAGATTTTGTGTTATTATTGAAACACGTTAGATTGAGGCCATTAACAGTTGTGCTTCATAAGGTGCTAATAGGCAAAAGTCTGAAGCAAAACGCTAAAATCCCTCATCGGAGATTTTGAATGATTTGATTTTTGAATTTTCAGGCAAATATTAAAGATCATGATCCTGTTGCTAAGTAACAGAAACAGAGTGTAGAGTAATGAAATGCAGCGGTTCTTACAATTATTTTGCAACATAGCTGTGGAATGATATGATATTCTGCTTAAAATTACTTTGGGATTTTAAAGAAATCCTTGGATGTGGTGGTCTTTCTGTAAATAGGTCAAACTTAGTGACGGGATTCATAAAAGAGGTTTATTCATGGCCAAGCAGTGTTTAGAGCAAAGACATATGAAGAATGGATACACAACCAGAGCAAAATAGCTTTTCATTTAAAATATGAGTTCTTGTGTAGCAAACAAGGTCGTCTGTCACACACACACACACACGTACACACACGTACACACACACACACAAAGGGTGGGTTACAGTTTGCTTTCACACTAACAAACTCCAACACGTCCTCCTCCACACATCCCTCTGGGCACTTCCCTGCAATAAAACACATCTCCGTTTAGTAACACTTTAGTTGTGTAGTATCACTCCAGCTGACTGACACTTGGAGTTGTAAAGCGCTGGGACTGTGTGTTAAATGTGCACTATTTCCCTCACATCGAACGACATCGAAACATCTAACACACACACACACACACATATATGCAGTACATGTGCTGTTTGCTTTATGGCCCCTCTCTCTCTTTCTCTCTCTCTCTCTCCCTTTGCCTCATAATAGTGATGGCGTAAGTAGGACGAATAGCCAAATAATGTCTGGTGACCCGTGCGTGTTTCGCCCGTGAAGTTCACCAAGTAATGCTTTAACAAATATGACGAATGCTGATTAGTTCCCGGAGCCACAAGGGACATCTTGAATTTTATTTACTCTGAGGGAAAAGCAGCTAACTTACAGAACAAGAAGTATTCAGTTCTTAAGGGTTTGAATGGGCAGCGTGATCTATGGTTGTTAACTGTAATCCTATAGCTGCTATTCATGTAGATTATTGTTATTATTATGGGATTTCACTCTCTTTTCATAGAGATTGTTGCATTACGGAGAAAATGACAAAACACTAAAACAAATCCGCCTTAAAACCAGATTGGCACCGAGACTGAATGGGTTCTTCCATTTCTCACTCCCGACCCCGTGCATCATGTTCTATCAAAAAAATAATTAACAACTTCTTGACTAATCCTGTTAAGAAACAAACAGACAGATAGGATGAAAACAAAGCCTCACTGGGACTGATAAGATCAGGAAAAATGCCAAGTAGCGGTAACAGTCAATTTCTGATAACCACACTGCCAAACCGTGTTTCATTGGCGTTATCAGCATGGTTGGAACATGTCTTTAACTGATGAAATTGCTTGCTGGAACTACCCATTGTATTACATGTCATATTATACTGTCCATAGCTTTATTGTCTCTTACAGTTGGCTCAGCAGAGGGGTGCAGGGCAAGAGAGCAGATGCAGAGAGAGAGGACAGTTTTATGCCCTGCATCCTCTGGGAGATGGTGATGTGGACGGTGGCTAGGTTAATGTACTTGACCCAATGAAAGCCCAGAGCAGAGCCTATGAAAACCCCTCTCCAGCGAGGGCCAGGAAGCCGGCTTGATTTACAGCCTTTTTGCTGGATGGAGTTCAGTACCTGGACCACAGCAGAGGCATCAACAACAGCAGCTCTAACTCTCCCTCCTTTTATGCAGAGCGCTGGAGCCCGGCCCCAGACACGCCTCATAGCTCACTGCCGAGCCTCAGCTTCATCTACAGTTGGCTCACGTGCAACTGGGGCTCCGCTCCTCCATTTTGGGGAGTGCAGATTTCCAGCGCAGGGGTTATATAATTTCAAACAGCGACAGTGAATATAAGGATAAAAAGGGCAAGCTGACACCGGGAAGTAATTAGAGAATGGATGGTGTATTAATTCATGCAGTATGACAAATATGTTGATATTGTCTGACCCATTTAGCCCATTTTTTACCAGCTGGATTGAAAGTGGCAATGTGGGTTAAGTGCCATGCCCAAGGCTGCGTAATCCTCTGGCCGATGCCATATTTTACAGAGTGGATGGAAGTGCATAGATTTATATTGTGAAAGCCGCAATTGACCCGGGCCAGTGGACCCAGTGTGACTGTATTTCATCATCAAACGGCCAGAGTGATTCCTATTTGTAATGTATATTGAAATTATATAAACCAGCTGTGTAGGAACACTGTACTATTTCTAAATTGGAGTGAATAACGCCTTCGCCTGAGGTTGATCGCAGACATAATACAGCATGTAGAAGTGTTGCAATTTAGTCAATTCAGTATTTGCATTGTTTTGTTTTTTGTAATAATTTCTGAAGGATTTTTCACATTTTTCTAGATTTGAGAATAGTATAATGTGTCTCTGTCTTTTTCCAATGTTGTGCATTCTTCATAAAGAGATTGAAGAAACAGAGAGCAGCCCTGTGTACACATGCAGTGAAGACTAACAACAGCATTTGTTTGATGCAGTTATTACAAACAGCCGAATGATAAACGACGATGAAATCCGTCCAATCTCGCCAAAGTGTGCATTTTGGCTTCCTCCGTTCACTCATCTGATGGAATGTTTTTTAAGCATTCCTTTACTCGCCCCAGCTCTTGGCAGTGGAGTATGTAATCATCAGTGTATTCAGATTCAATGAGAAGCATGCCTAGAATTTCCCAAGGATGTTGCGCTACATTATAATGCAGCAGCAAAGGTAAAAGAAAAGCACCTGGTAAAAAAAAAACGAGCTGGAGCCGTTGTTGTCGTGAGTGACGCTGAAACACAATGAGATTGGACTTTAGTTTTAAAACACAATACACACCGGTGGGCAGGATTTAACCAGAAATGTTTCTTTCTTGCCAGCGCAATCCGGATCAGTCGGAAGGGATGGCATATGCTTCTCAACTTCTGCTTCCACACGGCTCTGACCTTCGCTGTGTTTGCCGGCGGCATCAATCGAATCAAATACCCCATCATCTGTCAGGCGGTAAGTGCATTCCCTTTTCATTTGTCCAACTCTTAAAGCTTTTCAGGAAATTGAATATGAATGTCTGCTTGGGTGTCAGCAAACCGGGGCGCTGAGTGCAGAATGTGGACCAAAGTGAGCCAGACCGCCACTCGCTTTGTAGGTCTTTCACGCATCGACTGCATGTATAGCCTGGTCTCCCTTTTAAAGTGTCGGTACAGTGAGCCCTGAGGAGCCGAGCTCTCCTGATGTAAATGTGCTCGCTCCCTCTCTCCCTCTCTATACTGCTTGTTGTTTGTACTCTATCATTGCCTGGGGTTAGGGAAGGCTGATATGGGCTGAATTTTCATTTTGACATTTTGGTCCTGCGAACTGATTTCAACATTTCAATGGCTCCAACACTTTGTTTATTAAATGTAAGTATTTATTTGTAGATGCTAGGATCAAACCCCAGAAAAAGACTTGAAAATCAATATCCATTCATGCACATGCTTTCCTTGTAAGTGGTCCATCCATCTCTCCGTATCATCCAATCCTTGTGATGTTTGCAGCATTATTGCAGACGGCAGTTGTATGTGAAAATCTGAACCTTAGCATATATTTGCGCAGATATATCATGTTTATTAATGAACCATGCACCATTCCCTTGGGTGATAAATAAAAGGAAACCAGCCTCATCTTCAGTTTCCCTTCAGCAGGACTTCACACAGTCAGTGTGTGGCCATAATTAGCCTATTGTTCCATTCGTCTGTCAGGGCAGTGAGGCTGCCGGTGATGTTCTTATATTTTCTTGCCCACAGCGTGTGTGTGTGAGCGAGTGAGCGAGCACAGCTTGTACTCATGTAGGGGCATGGAGATTTGAGATGTCAGGATAGATTTGGAAAACAGGTTGGAGAAATGATTTCTCGCCTGCTGGCACCTGATTTTTGTTCTAAATTTTAACACGTCAAGAATGGAAGTAAGGATTTCTATACTAGGAAGGAGCTCTTTGTGTATGATGTCAGATCAGATTAAACACACTTTTCAACTTTTATTATCATTTCCTGACAGTGTGTCAGGGAGTTTATTCAATTGCCGGGTAGGGATAAGGGACAAAACAGCACATAAATGATCATATTAACGTTATTTTGCTGATTCCATGACCCAATTATAATCTATTTGTCTTCAGGCAGTAACGTTCTTTCTCACAGCCAATCTTCTCCTTCAGAGTGCAGTCGCTGAGCGCCATCAATCCGACCGTCCATACTTTCCTTTTCTTTGTGAAACTCTTCTCAGTCCAACTGTGGCATGGCAGTAATGGAAGTGTCACTAGTTTGGACAAGTAAAGACGCCGGGCTACGTCGGCTGTTAATTCAGCCGTATCGTTGATGGACACAGCTAAACCCCGGTGAAAGGAACGTTAAGGGACGACGTGTACAGTGAGATAGCTGACGTCTGTGTCCAGATAGCAGCCGGTGCCAAAAAGAGAAAGTAAGAGTAAGAAAGTTATATGTAAAGTTATATGAATCTAACTTATCCACATGATTGGAGCTATATGCAGTAGCTGTGAGAGCTGAGAGCCCTCCAATGTTTGCTCAGCCCAGCAGGAGGTATTTATTTATATGCGGGTGGAAGTAGATTGATGAACGACTCCATTCTTTGCTCACAGTTTCAAATGCTTTTACGGACTCCATTTTTTTTTTTTTATCAATGAGCCTCATTCCCTTTATTGTGCTCTGGGTGCCATTTGGGAAGTCAGCTCCCTCTCCTCCTGTCACAAGCACTTTAGGTGGCCCCTTATCCCACAGTGTAATGACTCCACCTCTACATGCTGAAGTGCACAGCGTCATATTTCATGCCAGCCTGCTTTGCCCGAGCTGCCTAGCAGGAGACTCGGTGACAGGACAGTCTGTAAGAAGTCACCACGCGTGTCACAGCCGTCAAGCTTTCCTCCAAAACTGTAACTGACACGTAACGGCCAGTGTTGGTTAGAAAATGCAGCTTTTCTCACCTCAAATGCTCCCTGCCATTCAACATCACATCAATATGCTGTAAATACCATATGTAATCCCCAATCTCTGCCAGTAGACATCTTAAGGGTATTAAGGAGACGACATCTCATCCGCTGAACATTCTGCACCAAGGTCTGTTGATCGATCTTGACTTATGTCTACTTAAATAGCACAAGTTCCAAACATCAGCACCACTGCAGGTGTTAGTGACAAAGCCATGGTACATGGTTGCACCGTCCTTGCTTCTTAGCTTGTTTATTCATTCATTTATCTAATTTTATCCCTGATGCCTTTGAATGTCTCCTGCTGCTCCTCCTTCACCCAAGCACTGTTAACAGGATAACTCTCAGCGGATTTGGGCAAGAGCCCAGATTGTCTCCTATTCCACCGGGATTGACGCAGGCCCCACCAGACACAATTTGGGATAATTACAGGGCTGCTGGAGGAGACGTGCAATCACACAACCCACACGGGCACATACGTACACACACAGCGCCTGCTAAGTTGTCTGCGCCATCACGCCTCCCCTCCTCACACACACACACATGCACCCTCTTCCCTGCGGGACACATAAATGCATGCTCTCCGTCTGACAGAGGGAACTTCAAGGAGAGTCTGAAACTCGCCTTGGCAGCTTCCATAGCACTTGAAGCCATGCACACTGCCATCACCACCAGCAGCACCCAGCCCTCCACCCTCCACCCCTTACCTATAGTCCCGTCGACTCTCTGCATGCCAGACTCCACTCTCCGGCAACCGTCCTCCCACCCACTGTGCCACCCGTCACCAAGCTTCCATTGTCTTTGCAGTCTTAAAGTTAAAGTCAACTCTAATCTGGTGAGCTCTGGTTACTCACTTTAACTGTCGCTCTACGTTTTCCTGTTTGCAAAAGAGGAGCAAATATCTAACCCTGCAGTTACATTACATTAGCAGAGGCTATCAATATATGGAATTACATTTCCGCTGATTTACCGTCAGTGAGCGTCTTTGAGTAACTTGTTGATTTCTCAAAGAACTTGGCTGAGAATATGAATAGATCTGGCGTCCATCCAACCGTCAGTTTATAGATTCTATTCAGAGGATTTACTCACCAGCGTGCCATCATCCGCATTCTTATTCAAACAGTGTATCATATTTTTTATGCTTTTATGTTTGCAGTAGTTTTTGCATTTTATCCTGTTGATATTTTGTGGTTTTGTTATGTGTCAACACTGCTTCTGTTGCTGCTGTCTCACCCTGTTAGAGTAGAGTTTTAATCTTATTTTGTGCCTTGCTGCTTCGGCTAAACCCTAATTTGGGGTCCTATACTACACGTGTGAGGTTTTGTGGATGTTTCTTTTTAACTTGAGTGAAATATGGTCCAATAAGATAAAAGAGGAAATGGCATGGAGTCTGACTTCAAATTCACCTTTTTTCTCACTCTTCTCACTGAAGCTGATGTAATCATTTAACCTTAATCTAACTCCAACACGTATTCTCCATCACATATTGTGCTTGTTGTTTCATTAAACACCCCCAGCTCCCCTAATATGCATTTTATGTGTGTTGCCATGTTTGACAGACTATAAAAATGCATGTACCATAACCCACTACAAAGCTAATGGTCTGACAGTGGCTAATGAGGGCTGACTACCTGTTGTGTCATCTGCTCCTGTTGTAGGATCCCAGTCTGTCTTTGCTCAATGCATATTTATACTGTAGAAGAATGTATTAACACTGTTTGGATTTGTTAGAAATTTGATTTGAGTCCCTGGGTGTGAACATGAACTTGACCTCTATCTTTTTAGACATTTGCAACATTTTTATTTAGATTTATGTGATACAGAAACCCACAATAAACAAATAATAAATAATAAATCATTGATTCAAGATGAGATGCGCGGTGGCTAGCTCCTGAGGTGTGAACCCTCTGATCACTGAGCTACTCACTGATCCATCACTGATCAAAAATGATGCTCTTTACCCACACGGTTAAATATTAAAGGCATATCGGGTAAAAACGCACAGCATGTGTAGGCAGCAAAATTCCAATGTAAGACTTATTTAACAGCTTGTCCTAATTACAACCAAAACAAATTATAGCTCGTATTTGCATAATTACATACTCAATCCTGTAATATTACCTGTTCGACATCATATTTGTTAAGATATGCTGTATGGTGCCGTGTTTCTTTAGACTGTACAGTCCTCGACATTTATCCACCAACCCAATTTAGGAGCCGTCCCCTCGCCTCATTTCCAGGTCATGCTTCCACTCCCTTTCTGTCTGTTCTTGCCACTAATGAAGCTCAGGAGTGTGCGGACTATGAAGCCGTGATTGACTTAGCACTCGCCCTCAGCTCCATGTAACCAGCTCAAGGACACTTCCAATTAGCATCCGGCTCTAGTACACAAGCTTTGGTCCCTTGGAAGGAAGCTGTTTGATTGTGTGTAGGACAATGTGGGAGGCAGTGGCTCAGTGGGTAGAGCTTCCGCTTGGGAACCGGAGGGTTGCCGGTTCGAGCCCCTGCCAAGGTGCCCTTGAGCAAGGCACCGAACCCTCAATTGCTCCCCCCTCTGCGAAGGGTGGTAACTGTAATGTAAGTCGCTTTGGATAAAAGCGTCTGCCAAATGATCGTAATGTAATGTAATGTAATGTGTGTCTCAGGTTGCAAAATACAGACTGACCAGGAGAGAACCCAGAAATGTTTATGGTGCTTTTTGGGAAATTAACATTCAAAGATGGCAAACGTGACTGCAATCTATATTCAGATTTATCATTGACGATGTACACCTCATGTCCTCTAACTCAACTGATAAGAGGCTGTTCATGATTCACTTATAAACACCACCATAGGGCTCTTATCCCAGACAACCTTGATGATTCAATAGCACTTTATGGACTCGTCTCTCCAATGATATATTGTGTTTTAGTAAATGATGGGACCATAAACCAAAACTCTGATGTTGAATTGAAGGAAAATGTCTTGTTGAGAATGATCCAACAGTCAGTCTGAAAATGCCATCCTGTCATCGAGTCACACAAAGCCCATTGTCTGGCACTTAAGAGTCATGCTGTGTATGTATATATGACTCAGAGGTCCATTTGTTCATCTCACCTCAGGTCGGAATCGTGCTCCACTACTCGTCCCTGTCCACCATGCTGTGGCTCGGCGTGACGGCCAGGAACATTTACAAGCAGGTGACCAAGAAGCCTCCGCAGACGCAGAATGGTGACCCGCCCGCGCCCCCTCGACAGCCCCTGTTGAGGTAAGCTCAAACGTCCTCACAATCCCTCTGAACCGTAACTACACCCAGTCTGGAAAGTGCATAAACATTTGGACATGCTGTGCGATTGATAGCCGTATTTTATTTTTTTATTTCTCCTGCAGTTTTCATTCATTTCATTGCAGGTTGCTCTGAGTATGTGTGTGTGTGTGTGTGAGGCCAGCCAAGAACTGGTTCAGCGCACATTTATTGGCTTTCATATTACATGTTTTTGTCAGCTCATGACCCGACAGTCAGATGGATATCAGTCTGTGAGATATAAGATGTCTTAAACAATCACACTCTGAATCATTATGTGCTTTAAGGCGGTTTGTTTGGGTCGATCTGCGCTTCTCCTCTTTGATTGCGTTCACATTTGTGTCTCCGTTGATTTCCTATCTCGTGTACTTTTACATTTGATGCCGGCGTATGTTTCCCGTAGCGCTACAATCGTCTTACACACAGACGAGTTATCGCACCGTTTATCTGCAGAGACATCCGCAGCCAGTTTGCGTTCTTTCAGGCCTCTGGCTATGTTCAGTGGAGCAGAGTGGCGACGCAGCTGTCAGGCCTTCCTATTTATGTTATTTGGCTCTCCTTGTGGATTACACTCACATTTGTTCGTATTAAGAAATTACATTTTTAATCTAAGCCGCTGTCCGCCACCAGGGAGGAAGTTTAGCTTTTGAACAATAGTAACTCGTGTCGTGTGAAAATGAGGCTGATAAATGCTGGAGATTACCAGCAGCAGAGTGAATACTTTTTTCATTAGTCAGACTCCTGAACTCGAGCCTGTTGAACTTGGACTCGGGAGACTGAAGTTGCAAATTGCTGCTTAGCAACTACGGCTCTGACAGAGGCTGATGTTGGATACAAACAAACCAGTGCGTCTCGGGTATATGAGAATTCACCCAATGTGAACTTATGTCACTTGCTTTTCTTTTTTCTTTCTGTCTCTCTTTCTTTCTAGTCTCTGTTTTTTCTCTTCCTCATCTCTATTTAAATGAAGCAATTTAAATGAGGAGGGCGGCGGACACAAGAGAACACTTTACTCCCAGCTGCTGAATATATTTAATCTGATTATCACTTGAATCATCATCAACATTATCTTTGCCCTTTTATGTGTTGAACTGACAGTGATGTATATTTCATTCGACTTTGAGTCATCAGATTCCTAATCCGCCCCCGTAAAAAGCCCAAATATCTATTTTTCGCAAGTGCACGTCAGAGGAAAGTGTCTGCACTGACTGTACAATAAATGATTTGTCTCCTCTCCTGTTTGAGGCTTCTTCCCACCCTGGTAGGTAAGAATAGAGGGCAGATGAATGTCAGCACGGGGAGGAGGAGGAGGAGCAAGGACAGTGAAGGGAAGGCTGACTTAAACAACCTGTTACCATGGCATCACCCCGATGCTATACCTAATTACTTCTCTCACCCAAGAGGCTGCTGAGCTTTAGACTCGGGAGCTTTATCACAAATCTGAATGTATTTAGCCTTTCAACCCATTTAATTCATCCTCACTTAAACATGCACATCAGATCCTTATTTTTTAAACTGAACTCCATCCCCCCCCCCCGTTTCTCCATTTCAATCCTTTTTCCGCTTACTCGCCACATTTGGCATGTTTAAGAGGATCAACTTTTAGATAGAAATGGCACTCCTCCATTGTGGTGGAAGATGCTGCGTGAGCTCTTCTGCACATTGCAACTCTACTGCAGAACTGGATTCCAGAAGTTTGAAGAAGGAGTGTTTGGGAGGAGAGATACGGTGGCAAACAAAGGGCTCGGCGAAAACAGACGCACGCCCGTCATTTCATCTGCTATTCAGTTTGAAGAAGTTGTTGCCTTAAAAAAACATGGGAACATATCCGCTGATGAGACACGTCAAATTCACTTTGTTGATGTTGACGGGAATTTTTTAGGCAGAAATGGAATAAAATACACAAAATAAACAACAGATTTTGGTACATTTCTGCCTAGTTGGGTAATTAATGCATTTACTCAAACATTTACAATTGAACAGTAGAGTTCACTGGAAATGACGCAGCAAATAAAGTGTTAAATACAAAAAAAAATAAAAGCAGCTTTGTGTTTGCATTTCTGGTGACCTAAATGCTAACACCCAATATACAGTGTGTCCAATAATCTATACTGCATATATCAGTGGGACCCTATTGACACATAGAAGCATCGTAGACATTTCTACTACCAGTATTAAAATATCTAAAGAAAACAAGTAAGTTGAGGGTTTGTCCTCTAACATGCAGGCTCTCTCCGGTGGTCTGTCGTGGGTGTTTCGGGTACTTGTGATCCTCTAGCAGCGTCGGTGAAAGTCAGTGAAGATAAGGACCCCCACAGGGAGAAGATCCCCTCAGCCCCCGAGCGCCACTCCCCCTTGTGAAGCAAATCCTTAAACACCTGTGTGATTGGGGGGTTTTAATGCAGAATGTCGCAGAGGCTCTCCCATCATGCACTGCTTGCTGAATGAGATAATTTGTCTGGGGGCAGGCGCAGGGATCATGCGGTGCAGCAGTTGAGTTGATCCACAGTGATTGACTGTAATGCTCCCAGTCAGACAGGCTCATGCAAGGAGACTTAGCGGCAGGAGACAAATCAATTTCCCCCTCCCAGACGCCTCCCACCGGCCCCACTCCTCCTCTTTTCCCCTCTTCGTCTTCTTCGCTCCCGAACACTGGCAGCGTCTGATGATGCATCTCCGGCAGACCTTCACACTGACCTTTGGCAGAATTCTGCTGCAGTCTGTTGAACCAAAACACCTTTGCAACTTCTGGTCATGGTCACTATTAATTGACAGCAAGCCTTCTGACCCAGGTAATAATATGAGGAAGATGAGGATGGGCACAGATTGATCCAAAAGAGTCCATCAAGAGTGATTCTTCCCTTAGAAACATTTATATCTTCATCATCTGGGTATTTTAATTATTCTGTTTAATTATTTCAATTGCAAAAAATCAAAAAATTGAGATACAACACTCCTCACTCCATTATTGAGTCATACTTCTAACTCAATTTGCTAGATGTGTACCTGTAAAAGAGTGTTTTCACATCATTGCTTCGATTGAAAGGGATTTGAACACTTCAGCCATGACTGACTTTAGACGCTTCAGAAGAGCTATTTTTAGTCAAGGCTCTCAAAAAGCTCACATTTTCTGCATGAAGTGAGATGAGTTTATTCTGCTGATGTGAAATATCACTCTCAAATCATCAAACGGAACCTCACCACCGCACGGATGAGCATCAGAATCACCCCAGAGGACCAATTTGTCTGTGATTTTACAGTTTTTTTTATAAACTCATCTCATTCCCGTTCTTTAAAGAGCACACAGTCGTGCAGGAATCTTAGTTTTGGTCGAGCGCAGACGTTATTGTTGCTTTGCACACGAGCTTCGGCGCTACACGGCCATCAGCTGTCCCCAGATGTTATGTATATCCTGAGTCCTGAGGAAGGACGGACACAGAAGACACGCATGAGCAGAATAAGCAGGACAGGCAGAGGAGTCGCTGTGTAGCTCCTGACTAAAAGGCACTTCAGCTTCTATTTATATCCGATGATTGCTGCTCCTAAACTTGCTGCAGTCAAAAGCAGGAGTCCGCTCACACACACACACACACACACACACTGCCATTTTGATTGAGCTTGAAGGCTTTTTTAATAGAACATGGCAACAAAGAAGCAGGGAAAGAGTGTATCGGTACATTCAGGCAGAAGCGTGGAGCGGTGTGTATGTTAATGTGCAGGTACCAGACGAGGACAGTTCGAAGGTTACCTACCTGAGTGTATTGTGTTTTCTATATGTGTGTTACGTGTGTGTCTTTGTGTGTGTGGCGGCCTGCAGGAAAGACGAGCAGGACATCCTATAGGGGGCAAAGGAGAACAAGGCTTATAAAGCACCGGCCGCTTTAACGTCCACTAGTTCTCCTCATTTCTGCTTATCTGGCTGATGGGTGTGTAAATGGCTTTCTGTTGGAGGAGGGTCCCCTGAGGGAACTGCTCCACTCAGAGACAGTGACAGGCCGGTAATGCGCCCACACACCCCCCCCCCCACAGCCCCTCGCCCCCCCACAGCCCCCTCTCCCCCCGCCTCTCCACCTCGCTCGCCCTCCAACCACCCCGACAAACATCTTGATTGTAATTGAATTTTTTGGGGGGACGGCTGCCGTGTGACGGAGGCCAGATTGGGGAGACGGAGAGAGAGAGGAGGGGGGGAGGGAGGGAGGGAGAGGAGGGGGGGGACGGGAGGACGAGTGAAGTGAGGAAGATGGAGCGGTGGAAAGGTTAGAGCGCTGACAGAGGTTCAGATTGAACAGGAAGGAAGAGGAAATAGCATGTATGATAGGGAAGGGGATGACAGCGCGTAGGGGGGAGGAGGGGAGTGGGGGGACAGGGGGGTGGATTGGGGGTTGGACGAGGACAGCCGCAGCAGAGATGAAGACTCACTCGGCTTGGCTCTGAGGCAGAAAGCACTATACTCAAAGAGGGGCACTCGTACATTGTTGAGTGTGTAGTTTTGTATTTTGCAATAAATAAACCAAAAAGGATTCTTTTGGGGTTAGAAACATTTTTATCTCCAGTTTCTCATTTCTTCCCTCTTTGGTTCCCTCTTTCCCCCTCGTTTGCTCTCGCCTCGTCCCCTATCTCTCCTTCTTTCCTCCCGTCTCTCTTCTTTAGCGCCAACATCAGAACGCGACACATAGACGACAACGAGCGCAGGGCTGCCGCCGCTGACACTAACAGTCAGACAGATTTGTTGTCGTTCTCTAATTTGCACTCGCGTCCAAACCAAAGACAACATGCTCTAGGTGTGATCGCACCCATACTGCGCCATCACCAACACACACACAAACTCCACAAAGGTATCAAACCGAACGCGACCGCAGCGTTTCGCAAATTGAGGAAGGTGAGAAACGGGCGGAGGATAGCAGCCGTGCGGATCTGTCACCGCACGTCGGCGTGTTGACGTTTACCAAGCTGAAGAATGCCGAGGGGTCGTTTGTTTGGGGCTCCTCTCACCTCATACGTCTATAAGAGCCTTATGCTTTATGTTTACGACCCTTTTTATGCCATCTTCATCTCTCTCACTCTGCTGTTTGTCTCTCCTCCCCGCAGGTTTTATCTAGTCAGCGGCGGCGTGCCCCTCATCATCTGCGGGGTCACAGCAGCCGTCAACATAGACAACTATGGCAGCGGGGAACAAGCACCATAGTAAGTCCTACATTTGCTGCTGCTCTCAAGGTTAAATTCAAATCTCTGTTGACAGATCCCAGATCCCCCCTGAGTGTGTTTTCCTCATTATCTATTATTAATTATTTGCGTAAATAAGCTTTTATTTGATTTTCCTCATTCAAAGTGCCACCCACACACAAACACACACACGTGTCTACACAAACACACTCACACGCTCACACACACACAGCCCCATTATGCTTATCTTTGCCTTAGGTGGATTAGCTCTAGATGAGCCCTGTGGTGTCGGCATATTTGGGTTTGTTTGTCTCTGTTGAGTAAACAGCACAGCCCGTGGATGTCATGCGGTTAGACTGATGCTAATGCTTGCTCTGTGTGTTTGTGTGTGCACATGTGTGTGTTTGCGCACGTGCTGGATTTCCCGTGTGTTGCAGCTGCTGGATGGCATGGGAACCCAGTCTGGGGGCGTTCTACGGGCCCGTGGCCTTCATCGTGCTGGTGACGTGCGTCTACTTCCTCTGCGCCTTCATCCAGCTGCGTCGCCACCCCGAGAAGAAGTACGAGCTCAAGCAGCTGACGGAGGAGCAGCAGAGGCTGGCCGCCGTCGACGTGCCCGCCCACTGCCACCAAGGAGCCGAGCCCGGGGCGTTGGCGCCCGTGCCCGGCGGGAGCCACTGCCCCGCCGGCTGCCCGGGCATCCCCATCAATCCTGCACTGCTGGCCAACGAGCACTCCTTCAAGGCTCAGTTACGCACAGCGGCTTTCACCCTCTTCCTCTTCCTGGCCACTTGGACCTTCGGGGCGCTGGCGGTGTCGCAGGGTCACTTCCTAGATATGATCTTCAGCTGCTTGTACGGTGCCTTCTCTGTCACCCTCGGCCTCTTCATCCTCATCCATCACTGTGCCAAGCGGGATGACGTCTGGCACTGCTGGTGCTCCTGTTGCCCCGGACACCGTGCCAACGCCTGCGCCGAACCCCGCGGGCCGACTCCGCCAAGACCTAAAGTCAACGTCAACGGCGACACCCCCGGGCACGGCCACGGTCACAGCCACTGCCACCACGACTCGCCGTGCCAGGGTAAAGCTCTGATCGGCTGTGGTCACGGCACTTTAGCTCACTGTAAGCACGCCGCCCTTCCATCCTCGCAGAATCACATCACATGCCTGGCACCTGTGGCGCCGTGCTGCGCCGCCATGCATAGTCAGCAGCTGATGGAAGAGGAGCCCTCCGCTGCACACGTGCTGCTGCACGCCGATCCAGAGGGCTACAGGCCGGGGATCCAGCTGCACCCCTGCCTAAAGAGCGGCACCAGGACTAAAAGCCGGCATTTCGGCCGGCGTGCCGGGGCCGGCGCCGGCGCTGGCGGCGCGGGGAGCGAGCGGGAGTACGCCTATCACATCCCCTCCAGCGTGGACGGAGGCAGCGTGCACAGCTCACACACTGACAGCCCACACAGCACACACGAGCGTCACACCCACATCTGTCCACACCTGGCCCACGAGGGCCACCACGACGGGCACCACACATGCCACGCCGCCGCAGCCGCCACACACGAGGCCCTGGCATGCCATAATCCCTGCCACAGGCACATCTGCTGCGCCAAAACAGACTTTTTCCCTTCGCTGTGCCCGGCAGAGGCCGCGGACACGGGCACCATCCTGTGCGGCTGCGGCAAAATGGCCGAGGAGGAACTGATGGCGCCGCACCACCATCTAGAGATGCATGCTCCACGCAGACAATCCTACCCCCAGAACCCGCCCAATCAGAATGGGATTCTAAAAGGGGGCCTGCACGAAGGACTCCTCTACACCTCAGATAGCACAGGGAATATACGCACCGGACCCTGGAAGAACGAAACTACTGTGTAGTCTGGGAAGAAGAAACTGGGAAGACTGGCAGCGCTCCTGCCGTGCTCCGCCAAAAAAGAAAAACCCCTCGCCTCCCTTTCTAGAAAGAAAAAAAAAAAGCGAATTGATGAACATTTTCAACGTCACAATCAGTGTGGGATTTTCCTTTGGATTTGGTTTGACTGTCCTCATGTTTCTATGTGTGCTGTTTTACTGTACAGATATCTGACATCTCTAGATATTCTCCCTGAAGGGCGTCCATACACAGGACACACACTCTTCCATCCAGATGAATTGGTGTGAAACTGTGTGTCACATGGCACCGTCACATGTAAGTGAAGGTGTTTACGCCTTTCCCATCAAAATACTACAAATCTCTCTATATATAGCAGAACATGAATGGTTGTATGTATGAATACACATGTGTGTGTGTGTGTTAGTGCTCCAAGGCAACACGCTGCAAGATTCTTTTTAACATTTTGAATCGGGAAAAACCATCAAATAGGCGACGACGACGACGACAACGACGGCGAAAAAAAAACCTCCAGTATTTTTAAAAACTCTTGGCATCCATGTTTTAGACGACTAAACCAGCAATTATAGATTCCATTGGTATTTTTGACATTCAATCAAGCAACCTTACTATCAACTGTGAATATATACCAGAGATTTTCTAAATAATAAACAAAGATCCTGTGGCTTGTGTGTGTGTGGATGGCAGTGCGTACGTCATTGAAAAATTAAAAAGCAACAGAAAACAGAAGTGACATGATTATTATTCTCTTCCAGGTTGATGTTTGATCGTGCTCGTGTGTGTATGATGTCGTCACTGTTGTGTTCCTTTTGGGTTTTCTGGAGAGAAGTAAAATAGCGGCGTGGACAACAACACGACAAAGCGCCGTGGCCGTTGTGAATAGAAAGGTGGTGACATTGGATGAGTCGTTTGATCCTTTTGAGGGTTTTGTTAACAGTGTGCCACATACACACACACACACTCACACACACCCATACACACTCACACACACACACATGCAGCTCTGTTGTTTATTGCCAAACCGTTTTCCATATGAGTTTGGCGATGAGCTCTTAGAGATCAGTCACTGAGCATTCTTACACACAGAGACTATATTTGTAAAAAAAAGAAAAAAAATCCAAATCACATCGCTCAACTATTCTTTTTTGGGGGGGGGGAAAGAACTCAATATGTGTATGCAAGAACAAACAAGCTGCTTAAAACCACATTTTAAGAAATCTCACTGTGACCAATGTTGTGTTATTGTGCGTTTTGAGTTGAAGTAACGCCGGTCTATCCACCATACAGAGAAATGACACATGGCAGAAATCACTGCAAATGTTAGCTTGTTTTTATTTTGATATTGTTTGATAAAAAGCTCCCGAGGCATGCATGCTGTGTTTGTATGTAGCTTCTACTGTGCTATATTGTTTTGACAGTATCAAACGAATGCCCTTCCATTATTTGACTTGCCGCAGCTCCTCGCCATGTATCATTTTTGGATCGCAGGCTTTTTTGATGTCCCTGTGTTTTCTGGATGACATCACAGTATTGATTTCAGTTTAACGAGACGTCAGCACTCTAAAAAAAAAAAACAATCCAGTCCTGAAAGTGTAATGTTATCGTTTTACTGCTTTAGAGAATAAGTTGTATCAAGTGAGGCCCAAACTGAGGTGTGGATCAGATTGTTGTTTCCCGTGAAGGTCACATTGACTTTGTAAGTATTGCTGCTGAAAAACAGAAGGTAACCAGAGACTCTGTGCTGATTAGAAAAGGACCTGTGTGTCCAAACTGTTTGGTCTGGAGTTTCATCCTCAGTCTCCTTCATCAAACAGAGAGGCAGGATTCAAAATATGCAGAGAATAATCTAACAAACAGCCAAACGCCCCGGCATGCTCTCCACCTCTGTATCTCATCTTGTGCACTCTTGTCCGTGTATATAATAATAATGATAATAATTGGTTTCTGATTAATTATTTTATATGAGATTTAAGATATTTAAGAACAAATTAAGTATATATGTAAAGAAAATTGTATGGGGAAAAAAAGTGACCTCTAAATGTTAATACTCAGTATCTGAGTTTAGAAATGTTCTTTGTTTTCAAAATGGCTTTTTTTGTTGCATTTTTTAGTTGACCTTGACTTCATAAAGTATGCAGACTCGCCTCGCCGTGTGTTGTGAGACTTCTCCTGTTATATCAGAGATAGAAATGCACTACCCATGATTCTGTCCGGCCTTCCAGAATAGTAACTTTGTCACGTACACGTTTGTTTATTGTAGAATTATTTGTTTAGGCAGAAATATTTGAATTTTGAAAAAGTGTCTTCTGCTCAGAAGATAGTAGAGATGTTAATGTGACAGACGCTCCCTTTATTTGGATGGCAAGCTGTGAATAGTGAAGTTTAAGGCCCCTGTTCCACATCAAAGATGATGCATGACCTTCATAGCTTTGCGCCGGGCCTATAGACATTTCTCCCAGGGTCAGGGATCAAATGAGATATCATGGGCCAAACTTATGAGTGCTGATACACCGGCCCACAAGCTGATGACACAATATGGGCTCCTTTGAGCCGCCGTGGACGCGTGCAGACAGTGGCCCTGGCTTTAGAGTTAGAGGAAAGGGATTTGTAACAGTATCACAACACACTTTGAATTCAGTATTTCCTGCTCAAATGACACTACGTTAAACTGAGAGGACATCAGTCTGGGGTTCATTGCTGTACAACATGTGTATTTGCTGGTGGTGTGTCTTAGGAGCAGCCTGAGCTATCAGTGTCTGTAAGACAATGTGTGTGTGTGGTATCACAGGCCACCATAGGCCTCCTTCTTTGTTGTCATCAGTAGCAGATGTACTGCCTAAATGAGCTTGCTGATTAGTTTGGGCTCACCAGTTGGCTGCTGGGATCTTCACCTGTGGTACTGTGACAAAACCTAAAGCCAGTTTTCACTTTTTTCTACATCGACACAGATTCCAATAAATGTATTTTTTCACCATGCAATGGATGAGACCATCTTTGGCTTCTGTGTGTGTCTGTGTGCATCTGCATGTGTGCATGAGCAGATTGAGCCGGAGTGGATTGAACTCATATGATGTCTTGATGTGATGTGCGCAAGACAGTGAAGGAATTTTTGTTGTTTTCTTTCCATTCTTGCCCTTCTCTGTTTATTTCCTCTGACAGCGTGATGAAGATAAAGATGTCTTAAGGAGGCACCACAGGGGGGAAATTCATATGACAGCAGGGTTGACTGCAGCTGCACGTGTGTGTGTGTGTGTGTGTCTGTGTGTATATTTGTCATAGTGCACACCCATGCCATGTACACATAAATGTGGGTGCACAGTCATACGTGCACGGGTCCATGTGCACACACATCACCAAGGAAATGAGACAGAGTGTCTTCTGCACATCGCAAATCACACCCAGGGTTGACAGGCCATGAAACGCCTGAGCAAATTTAATATGTAGCTGGATTTTTTTTTCCAAGGCCACATTGCGCCCCTAACCCACCCTCCGCCCCACCCGGCCCTCCAACCATCATATTATCCGTCTGAGGGAAAGCCATGTGAAATGTCAGACCTCATTTCTCCTTTTCTACCTCATATGAAGACCCAGACTGTGAACAGGAATACCGCCAGTGTCCATGGATGGTGAGTCATGGATGGTTGACCTGTTGTGTGTGTTCGTGTGTGTGTGTGTGCGCTGCTGGGTCAAACCAACTGCAGCGGCGATCACACTTGGATAATTAGGTTTAATGAGTGAACATGTGGTGTCTGTGAGCACAATATTCTGGATTTAGTAAGAGATGTGTGTTTATGATTCAATTAACAGCCTTTTAATCTTCCTCTTGTGATTACTTTTGTTTGTAAATAAGAGTATGAGAGTATGAGTAGATAGGGAGAGAAAGTGAGTGTGTGTGTATCTCACACTTGGCATTTGTGTGCATTAAAATGTGTGTGAGCGTCTATTATAATTCCGGAGGGACGATGTCTTGCATGCGTGTTTCTGCTGTGGGCACGCTTTGTAATCTGTTCTGGAATAACAAACAGAGCTTCATACATCTGGTTTGATCTGATTTCAGCAAGGGTTTGATTTAATGATCTGCTGCGGATATGTGTGTGTGTGTGTATGAGTGGGGGCATGATTTCTGATTCTCTTTGTAGGCTTCTCATGACACTTGTAGAAAATGAAGTTGTCTCTTGGCAGAGTAGGAGCGTGTTAATTGACTTTTTTTTTGTCATATGTAGTCATATATCATCTTCAATTTCACAGATCTTAAATATACACACTCTCTCTCTCTCTCTCACACACTACCTCCAGTCCCTGATAACAAAGAATGGTTCAGCCTATAGCCTTGGCAGACGGGACTTGTGATAGAATGCTCGTCATGCTAATGGCGTCCTTGAGTAAAATAACATGCCCAACTCTGGCTGGGCGGGGGAGAGAGAGTAGAGAGAGAGAGAGAGAGAGAAAATAGAAAAGGTTGTGGGTTGAAAAGATAGTTTCAGACTCAAGGGAGTACGAGGGTGTGTGTATATCTAGAGCAACTGGTTGAAGAATTATGTGAAACTCTTTACATAAGTGGCACAAACAGGCCCTGCATTCATTTACTCAATAAAAGTAAACATGCAACTGAAGGAAGCAATAGCTTGAGGAAGGACATGAGGAAATGAAAAAAGGAAGGAAGCTCATAAAAAAAGGAACAACAGGAAAAGAAAGAATGATGGTGCTGATGTAAGTCATTTGAGTCATGTAGTCATGGTGACTTGGTAACTGCTAATGATGACCCCCGTAAAGCATGTTGCTGAGTCATCAGAGGAGGCGGCCTACTTTTCCTCACACAGACTTTGGGTTGTTTTCGTGGCCGTCGGAGGAAAGTCGGCACGTTGATGTAGCACACAGGTGCCGGAGACGCGGGTGAACAAAAACAACACCGAGTTCAGAGCTCCGTATTCGTCTCCCCCATGCAGACGACGACGACTTCCAGCCCATCGCTTTCTCTCCGCTGAAGAGTTATGAACAAACCCCCCCCCCCCAACCTATTTCAACAACCCCCACTGCTTACTGTCAACACACACACACCTGGATCTTCTGTCTGTGATATGACATTCCGAGGAAGCTTCTCATTCAGGGAAAACACGCTTTGAGGTCTCGCTGAGTGACAAGTCTGAAAATTCCCTTTAACTTTGTTTCCTCGTCACTTTGTTTCCTCGTTTCCACCCCTGTAGTGAAATTCTGTACGCATCAAAATCCTCGCCATGCATGCAAAAGACCAAGAAAGGTCAACCTCAAATTACACAACGATCTGTCTTGTAATCATATGTTTAGATGACATTGCGGTGCCTGGAGTGGACGACTGAACGGAGACGTGGAACACTGATCGCGTCCGATTTTCCCCAATATGGACGCAAACAAGAAAGAGCCGCTGACCGTGTACGTGCCGTTTTTAAGTTGAGCAAAATGTGAAAACTCTCTCTGACTCAAGCCGTTCTAGAATCACAGATGTGCTGGAACTAGAAGAGCGCCTCAGATTTTGTGTGCCGCCTGGATCTCTGCGACGCTTCAAGGCCCGGAGCTTGGACATGGATTAGTGGTGACAAGCACAAGCAGTGATTTGGCTTTTATCTGGGTGTTTTGTCCCAGATCAGGAGGATTTCTTTCTCAGACTGGAAAATGAGAGTTACAAAGCTGTGGCGGGAGCTCGATGTAAGACTGGAAAACAAATTCTGCAGTCTCCAACTCTGAAAGCTGTTTTGTGTGCAGTGTGAGTGGGGTTGGGATGGAGCCGGTAGCTGCCAATCTTTGTTGTTCTATCTGTTTAAGAGTCCTCCTCCACATCTCCCCCCTCCTCCTCCTCACTCTCTGTTTGTTATTAATAGCCTTTTTTCGATGGTGACGCATGGCGCAACTGGAAGGGAGCAAAGAATCATGTGATGGTTTATAATGCAACAATCTGGTGGATTATGAGGGCCTGAGAGGCTGCTCGCTTCTGCCTGAGTGTAACATCAAGGCTTGAACACGACAGCCAGGCGGGCAGGCGAGCAGGCAGGCAGGCAGGCAGGCTTCAGTGGAGAGAGGACAGGACAGCTGGGGACAGGCTGGTGGGCAAGGGATCAGGGAGCGGGGAGGAGGATGGAAAGAGCTGAGGGAGGAGTAAACCAGGCCATGGTAGTTGTTGTGGTCGTGCGATAATGATGTTGAGTGTCCACGTTTTCCAGCAGGGTTTGTTTTTTCCCTCAACTAAAGTGCAACAGTGTATCAAAGTGCAGTATTTGAGGAAATGTTAGTTTGCAAGACGTGGATATTCTCTAAATAGAGCTTTCATTTGACCAAATTAGAGTTAAATTGCCTGTAAAAATGACACATTAACACTTAAGTGAACAGAAATTCATTGCTTTATCTTCCCCAAAATGATTCTCGCGTTTGTTTTCATCAATTCTTCCTTCTTTCTTGCCTCTGTTCATTCCTGGGCAGCTTTCATATTGATACATCTGCATCTGACTCTTATAAGCATGTGGCTGGAGTGCAGATATGAACTCGTAACATGGAGATGAATCCATACAGCTGCCCAGGGATCTGCACCCTCTGTGCCCAATCACATCCTCAGTCAAATCAATTCTGAGTCAGGAACAGCCAGAGACATGAATGTTAGCATTTGGCACCAATATAAAAGACAGACAGCAGCATTAATGTATGAGGCGACGCAGCCTGTGGTGCTTTCAATTGTCAACAAACAGATTTCAACAATTAGGTCCAATCCCTGCCTTTAGTTTATGAGCTCTTTCTCTCTTTTCTGCTCTATACATGAATGCCATCTAGTGGTTAAGAAGAATTACAGGATGTTTTTAAGTGTGTGTTCTTATTTGCTAGCATCTGTAGTGACACACACACACACACACACACACACACTACTATCGAGAAGTGAGTTTGAACAGCTGGGATGATCGATGATGGGCCGGCTTGTAATTAGGAGGTTGATGGGTTTTACACCTGCAGGGAGTCAAACAGGAAACGGGGAAAAGGATTTTAAATGTTGTTTGGTTAAGATGTGAGTCAACTTAAAGCATGGGCATGTTAGAGGAGAAGTGTGAAGGCAGGAGTGGCCCTGCGTGGGGGAGAAATATGGTCCGGGCCCGGCCAAGTGTAGCAGAAACAGTAGGGCATTGATCCAGACTCTAAATTGCCTCCTGCTTATAGTCAGACAGGCCTTTTAAATAGATTTTTATTAAGTGAAAGATTAGCTGGCTGAAGTAATTAAGAGTTGGGATGAAAGTGAAAAATGAAGGACCCGGCTGAACTGCAGCCTCCCGACCAAATGCAAATGTGCTCCTTTGTCTGCCTCTCGCTCTGACATGAGTGTGTGAACACGTGCCGGCTCCCTGAGGTGCACACACACACACACACACACACACGTTTAATTCACACTGTAACTAATCAAATCTAATACACGCAGTCTGGTTGCCAAGATTGTACAAGCACATTTCTCGTGTCTGTGTGTTTTGATGAATAACACACACACACACACACACACACATATGCAATCTATAATACACCCACACACACCCAATCATCGGTATTTCTAGATATTTGCAAAGAAAACAGCACAAAGTTATAATTTATTAACAAAAAACTCCTATTTAAGTATGAAACTAATACAGCAAATACAATAAAGTGAAAGGAAATAGAGTTTATTAGATTTTAAAGGATTCATGAGGATTCAAAAACATGAGATCTAATCTGCGTTAATCCTTTTTCTTCTGCCCGCAGGTTCTATTGTCCTGATCCATCTGTCCTGCCAATCCAGATGTGACACACACACACACACACACACCTGCTGTTCAGCAATCAAGACTGATTGAATCGACTCACTTTTGTGTTGATTACGTAACTCCCCAGATATTACAACAGGTCTACATGCAGAAAGCTTTGTTTACGCTAAATGGAATTAGAGCGTGTTTCCCTCAGAGCAAGCATTTTGTTTCAGCCTGTGTGTGTGTGTGTGTGTGTGTGCCTGCCATTTGTGTCAGGTAGCGTTTGTTTGTTCCCCCTTGTTGTCCAAAGAGGTCAGAAAAGTTTCCCCCCTTTTCTCCGTTTTTTAACAAGGCACAGGGAAGAAAAAAGAAACGGACGACACTCTTGCTTTTGTCAGGCGGCGCATCGCTCAAAGTGGAACTCTAAACCCTGAACACACGGTCTCAAGGAGAGGAGATAAGAGTGAAGGTTGTTGTGTGTGCTGCTGTGCGAGGACAGACCGACAGGAGAGAGAGGGAGAGAGAGAGAGAGAGAGAGAGAGAGGAACTGGTGGTAAAGCTTCGACTTCAAGGCGCTGCTGCTGCTGCTCACTGCAACAAATCCTGCCAGAACATCTATGGTGTACAAACGTGCTTCAAATGCTGATAGACTAAACCTCTTCCTAAGCTGTACAGTGAGTGAATGAAAGACGAAGCGCTCAAAGTGTCTTAAGAAACATTAAATACACAGGAAAAAAGCCCTATAAGGGAAAATCTGATGTAATCCAGGGTGAATATTCGGCATTAATCACATGGAAACCAAGTGGGGAAGGATTTTTTAGATTCATTTCTAATCTAATGCAGTGATATGTGCTATAATGTGTGTTAGTCTGCCTGTTATCTGCACTATTTGGACTATATACTGGGACTATTTGTGTCCTAGCCTTCATTTCCAGTTCTCCATAAATGGCACGGTAGTGATAATCTCATCAGCATTCCTGTCCTTTATCTCACAGCCCTCCCTGGCTCAGGGCTCACACGTGATCTCTCATCTCATCCTGTTTGTACGTATACTCTACCATCGATCCGTTGGTTTGTTTGGGAATCCAGCCGGAATCATTTCACTGTACTGGCACATTCGTCCGCTCGCGTTCAGATAATCAGACTTCCAGGATTTAATAGTAGACGATTAACTCGTCAAGAATGCTAAAGATGAAGCGGCGTTCTTGAACAGAGCTTGTTTTCCCCATAATTGCTCTTTGAGATCGCTGTGTCAAACATCCATTCCTATTGTCTGACTTCTCTGCCTCTGTAGAGATTGTTCCACTCGCAGCAAAGCAGTCGAACAATCTATCGTGAACGGTGCTTGAAAATATTATTTTCCTTGGATGAGAAAAATAAGATTGATTGGTCTTAAAACAGCATAGTGGGACTTTCTTTGAAATCCAATTTTTGTGGTCTGTTAACCGTACATAACGTGATCAAATGTCCTTATGTTGCCCTCCACCACTTATTCTTACGCACATTCCACCCTGGAAAAAGCTTAGCACAAACCTAATCCTGTGTTTGTGCCAACTCAAGTTCACTGGTGTATTGTGGGTATTAAGTGCCTTGCCCAAGGGCTGCATTTAAGTCTCTGACCCTCATTTTTTGCAGCGGCTGTTGGGATTTAGGAAATTGCAATAACCGTCACCACATTACTCACCTCTAAATCTGTCTTACTTATCATATTAATGAGGTTTCATCCACGTCCAAGTTTCACTCCTCCTCATTTTAAAGGAACATGTGAGTCAAATCCCCCCAAAAACGCTTCAGCCTCTCTGGTTCCTCGGCTTATCCTGGAGTTTTCCCACAGGGACACACAATCCTGAGCTACAGTTTTAACAGCATCGTACTTCAACTGTCCACTTCAGGAACAAGGGCACCTCCCAGATGTTTAACAACTGCCATTAGTCACCATTTCTCCAGGGAGTGACAACTGTTCACCATCTACATGCTCCACCTTTCAGCTCTGCACACAGATTTGAGTTTTTTGGGAGGGGGAGGGATTTGTTGTGTGTGTGTGTGTGTGTGTGTGTGTGTGTGTTTGTGTGTGTGTGTGTGAGTGATAAATGGCTCTGTACACTGCATTAGCGCATAACTATTTATATGTGATTAATTTACAGCATTTATATTAATTAGCTTTAAGAGCAAGATAACGTTGCGGCATGATTTATCGTCTAAAATATTCTAACAAATTAAAAGTGCTTGGTAGAATATTATAGCGTTGCATTTCTATAAATATAAAAAACACATCTGCATTTGCATCCAGTTGGTAGAGAAGTGAACAGATCTCCTCCTCACTTTTGCTTTTGTTCTTCTCTTAATGGATTGTTGTGCTCTAGTTCTGAAACAATAGGATGTACACACATTGAGGAATGAGGCTCTGTAGCTGCCTTGCATTTCAAAAAACTCTTTGTTGTCCATGTTTCTGCTGCATCATCTCACTTATGTGGCTCATTTGAATAAGCTACAAATCAATAACTGGAGCTGTTTTTGCACAGGTCTGTCTAGAAATCATCATTTTTCCATTTGACACACTTGCAGTTGTGTTGTACTGTACTGTACGTTTACGTCAGTGAGGTCAGATGCTGTTTACATCATCATAGATAGAATTATTAACCATTTTACTGCATTTCTCCATGTCTTGCTTGTCCATTCACAGCAGATATCAGACACATTCACAGTGTTTTGTAGAGTACAGTAGGTTTTCAGCCCAAAATATGAAAATGGCTCAAATGTTATAGAGCTGCAGGACTCTCAGATTAATGCCACACTCATCCCTGTCAAACAGCCTCTCTGAAAATGATTCTGCTCTTTCCCCAGAGGCGAGGATCTGCGCAGTATTTCCACATTCTAGACGCCGGTACATTTGAAGTTGTAATTCCTTCTCAATGTGTCTTTCGGGGTGGTGACTGGGCAATAGCAACAAGAATCAGAATAGATTGTGTTTTCCTCATGCAATAAATCATGGAGGGTGAACGCCACAATGCCATATGCAGGGTCACATTAATTGCCTTGCAGGGGGAAGGAAAAACTATTTCCCTATATCTCAGCGTGCCAGCGCTCTGAGCAGTCGACAAATCTAACAGTGGTTCCTTCTGACTGGAGGTCTCTATATCACTGCTCAGCTGCCACAGGCCACCACCAGCATAACAGTAATTTAATTCCCTGCCATTCAGTCTCAGCAAGCAGCCAGACAGGGGCTGACATCATCTCCAGGACACGGCACGAGATGATATTCAAATGGGGAAGGCAATTACAGTAAGTTGGGGGGTAAAAATGGTGTTGATCTATTAGAAGGAGTGTGTACTGGTGAGAGTAAAGCAAAGACGACTGCAGCATCTGAGGCCTGGGACTTAAACAAAGGAGATGCTGTTCTTTAAGCGAGCTGGGAGTATCAAACTAAGTTCTCTGAGTTTGTGGGAGGATACCAGACCTTGTTAAAGTTGTGGGAGTAAAAATAGTACAGCATCTGCCAGACCTGCTCTTTTAAAGGGAAGACTCCAAACTAGGCCACCATATATCAACATCATGAGCTGGAGTCGGTGCCTGGCAAAACAACAACACTGAGAAAGTCTTGACACATATCCAACTGAAGTGAGGAAGAGGACCGGACGTGTGCGAGACAAAGGGGCCGTCTGTGACTGACACACAGAAGAGGAGGACAAGCTGGAGCTCTGTGTGAATTCATACAATGATATTGTAATGAATTCACGATGAGGTTTTTGGACTTGGTTGTTATATTTTGGCATCAATCAACTCTTTTGTGTCATAATTATCATCAGAAGTGGAAAGTGACTGCAGTGATTTTTACACTATTTTATGATTTTCGGGTCACTTTTTCTGAGATCTGGGTCACAGAAGTTGAATTTGTTTTGCAGGTTGCAGGAATCTGGAGATATTAAGCCTCCACGACCTGCTTGCCCTTGAATGAACCCTAAGAGAAACCTATGCTAAACACATGAAGAAGCCTCTAAACCTTATACGTTTATATACAGCAGAGATTTGAACCCTTGGGCCCTCAGATCAGAGAGTTGAGGGTCTAACAGCTGTGTGATCTGGGCTCTGACGGCAGGTTGATGCTTGTGCAGTTGAATTAAAATATTGATAAAATATGGGTGAAATATGGATGTTTACCTTATTGATCACAGGGGGCACTATGGCATGCGAATACAAGCTTTGCCCTTCATCCCTCCAATATCCAATTCTTCTCGTTTCTATTTGATGATGTCACTCCTTATACAAAACAGAAACCCCATAATATAGATACATCCTATACATTAGATGTTATTGTATGATAGTGGATCAAGCGCAGAACCAATGGAGCAAACACAGCCTGATCAAAGACTCACGGACGTAAGAAAGAGTCGATTGAGAGAATGAGTCACTCCGTCCGCGTGTCCTGTGGAACGGAGGCGTGGGGAGGCTGTGAACGCTGTGATCGCTCCCCGCCGGCGCTGCTCCTCCGCGGGGAGAGAGGGAGGGTGAAAGGAGGGAGGGAGGGAGGGATGGATGCATGTGCACGATCACCTCTGCTGCCCGCCTGCCTGCCTCCCTGCTTCCCTGCCTGCTTGTGTGGAGGTGTAGTAGCCATGACAGCCTTTTATTTGCACAACCTGGCAACCCCCTCCACCTTTATGATCGATGGTTTGACGATCCAGGCGCAATGCTGTGAGCGCTTGTCCCGCAGTGAGGAGCCACTAGTGGGCTGCAGCGAATAATCGACTCGGTTTATAATCGGTGGTGGTTTCCTGCTGCTGCTGCTCCGACGCGCCGCAGCCTGCAGGGATGTCTTCCAACGTCTCCACTCGGAAACACTGATGTCCGGGCCAGGGACATTTCAAACGAGTCGTGTGCGTAAAAACTTGGTGCAATGGAGACGCAACCGGGGAGAGACACGGCGGTCACATACTCGGGCAGATGTGAGGACAGAGACGGAGACTACGAGCTGGAACATCTGCCGCCACTGCTTGAGGATGAGGTGAGAAAGTTAGGATTGGATTTCTCTCTGTGATGGTGGAAAGAAATGTGAGAATATTCCTATGATTTGTTTTGAAACTGCGCATGTGATCAATTATTGAAGTTGTCTCCCCCTCCTAAATTCTAGTTTTACCCGGCACAGTCTTGTAAAATAGGTTGTCCTGTCTGAGTTTCCATAAGTAGGCCACTGAGCATGAAGCAGGTAACATTGATGCTGAGTCAAGACTTCATAACAATCTGTGTATACTTCAATATGTTGTTTGTAAAGTCTGTGTGTGTGTCTGTCTGCATTCTACATAGAGCTTTAAGCTTGACCTTTGAAGTACAGTTTGATATACGAGGTCACCCCACTTTTATTTCAGAATAAAAAGTTGCTTACTGTGTCAAATTGGATATTTGATAGAAAATGACTTTTAACAGGATTGCATAAGGATCCGATAAGTTTTTCCTTTGTTTCTCTCTCTTTCATTGTTATTCCCAGACATGTAGAGGGAGACGGGGACATCCAGCACACACGCACGCACACACACACACACACACACACACACACACACACACACACACACACACACACACTCCGCCAGTCTGCTGAGAACCCCACAACTTAGAAGGAAACTTATGTAGGACAGCATATTTAACTTGAGGAGGCACAGAGAGAGACTTCCAGCTTTCCTTTGCACTGTCCTCAAGGGAAACTGCCTATTTATGGGGCCGCTGCTGCTGCTGCTGCTGCTGCTGCTGCTGCTGCTGCTGCTGCTGCTGCTGCTGCTGCTGCTGCTGCTGCTGCTTGAAGTCGCACTTTCCTGCCCTCTAATTGTGCTCTATACCTTTTTAGATCACGTCGATGAGCTTGGTTCACAATCTCAGCAGAATAGGTAAAGAATAGGTTCAGCTAAGTGACGTAACTCCTGCATTTCTTCTCTTCTTGCATCGGATCTCTTGGAATGTGAGGTTTTACTGAACCACATCCACTTTAATGACCTGGGAGAAACTGAATACAGATTTTTTTTTTGTGGTCTTAATAATACAAGCATCCATTCTTTTACACTGAGATGTATTTTTCACACATGGTGTAAATGATATCATGGAATAAGTGCATGACAAATGAATTCCGCAGCACCAGACTGTGATGTTTGACAAATGCAGCTTTGTGACCCCCTCACCCCCCCCCCCCTAACTACCTCACACACACACCCCCACCCCTCAGAGATCAGAGCTGAGGAGAAGCTTTGTGTGAAACCGGACAGAAGATCCTATAATTACCCCGTCTGCTGCATTATGCTGCTTTCCCCCCAAATGGAATCTCTGAGATCACGTGTCATTGCCACTGACAATTTGGTAATAATGGATCACAGATGAAGCTCTGTGTTCCTGTGGGTGTGGAGAGTGACGGCATAGGATTGACGTGTGTGTGTGTGTTATGTCTTGTCATGTCTAAATGAACCAAATGTCCTTGATGGTTGAGTAAAATTCATCAGGTTTTTATTTCTCCGCATCACTTCCACTTATTTTGGTGTAGTGTGTATGATGTCAGGGGATTACGTAACCTTCTTCTTCTCCTACTGTTAGGGTTTTGCCTCATTTTCAGCCTCCAGTTTAATTTTTTCAGCTCATTTTGCATTTCAATATGCATTTAACCACCAAATCATTTTACAGACTTAACATTTATTATAGATTAAATGGTGATTTGTCACACTAGAGTATTACTGTAGAGAAACACTTCTCTCATGGTGCATTTAGAGCTTGCAGGGATGTGAAACAAAACACATAATGAATGTAAAACTCTATAATACAACTTCTACATCAGATTAAACTTGGAAAATGATTGATTTGTTTTGGGGAAATCCATGCTGCTCTTACCAAACTCACTAACAAACAACAAGGAATGACCAAGAAGTTACAAACTGTAATGGAAACTTATGTGAGATCGCTATTTGTTCAAGCCCAGATCCCAAAAAGTTGTAAAATGCAAATACAAAGAGACAGCAGTGATTTGAAAGTAATCTTTAACCTAAATTAAAAGGAAAACGGCACAAAAACAAGATGATTGATGTTTCAACTGATCAACTTTATTGTCGTTTGATGTTTACATCACTTTTTCCGTGGTCATTGTGGAACTTAGACCACAAGTACAAAACAAAAAGTACAAACAGTAAGTTATGGAGTTATTGATACATCCTGTGTGTGTGTGTGTGTGTGTGTGTGTGTGTGTGTGTGTGTGTGTGTGTGTGTGTGTGTGTGTGTGTGTGTGTGTGTGTGTGTGTGTGTGTGTGTGTGTGTGTGTGTGTGTGTGTGTGTGTGTGTGTGTGTGTGTGTGTGTGTGTGTGTGTGTGTGTGTGTGTGTGTGTGTGTGTCCGCAGGAGAACGTCTCCCTGGCTGATATCCTCTCCTTGCGGGACAGCTGTTTGTCAGAGGACGAAGTGTGGGCGGTGTGTGCAGAGTGTGTGTTGGCCCTGCAGAGCATCAGACCCTCCCACCTCTTCCACACGCTTTGTATAACACCCGACACTCTGGCCTTCAATGCCCACGGGAATGTTTGCTTCATGGAACAGCTCAGCGGTGAGTCCATAACGCAGCCACACACACACACTTTAATAATGAGAATGTGGTGCTGTAAAACCATTTGTATATCCTTTGATTTGTATTTACAGCCACTCGCTGGTTTCTGTCCCTTCTGGTCATCAACCCCAGCAACTTTGTAGTTTAATCTGGCGTGCCGCCTGCTTAGAGCCTGTGGAAGTTTGCATTCATCAGGCTGCTGTTTATGTTTATACTCCGTGTCACAATCTTCTCATGGGCGATCAGAGAGACCAAGAGGAAAGTAATTATATCCGGAAAATAGATCAGAGCTGAGCTGCATTAGAGAGTAAACAAGGGTTTGATCCTAAGCGGAGAAAAGTGATTAGGTGTCCATCTGTTAGGATTTGGTGCCTCGATCAGTATCAGTTTCATTTTTGTAGAATTCTTCTGCATCTACCAGGTTGTGCCCGGGTCTGCACAGATCTGCACCGGGAGCATCCGTCTTATTCACAACGTTATAAAACCTCCGCCGCAAAATAGAAAATACATCAAGAACTATTATCTGTCACCTTCTCATTTTCTCTTCTTCTCTCCTTTCCCCTCTTATTTCCTCTCCTATCTCATCTTGTCATCGTCTCTCACACGTGTCCACACACAAACACTGGCGGCCCGCGTACGTGTGCAGAAGCTTACACACACAGAAACACCCTTCCTCTGTTCTCCCGATGCCAAATGTCAGAATCTGATAAGCATTGATTAGATCTACACTGTTGGAGTTGCCAGGGGGGATCGTTGTTGTGGTAACAGCGCCTTTGTTAGTAATCCTATCAGCAGCCAACCTGCAGTCTCTCACGCCCCGAACGTACACATACACACACACACACACCTCACAGCCAGACATGTATCCTCTGAAACCGTGGCATCTCTTCTTTATCTCACACACACATCTCCAGTCAGTAATAGAGACACTGCAGTCACGCTCTGTCAGCTCAAACTGCCTTAAATCCCTTTCAACCTCATTTGTTATCAGGCTTTTATTGGATCGTGTCGTCCTTCAGGCTATGATTCATCGTTGCACGGCCAGAGTAAAACACCACGGTGCCCACTCTGTCCCTCTTGTGTGCATATTCACACGGAACACGGTGAATCTATCACAGCGCTGCCTTTCGCTTACATACTTGTTTCCTATTGCGGGCGTTTAATTGAACGTTCTGAACACACACATGCGCGCGTATCTGCAATCCCCATGTTCCCACACTGACAGGCTGTGTAATAGACTGACCTTGGGGGTTGCATGATTCCCCACAAGCACCACAGAGACTAAGCTGAAGCCTGAATGACTGAGGTAAAGACTCCCTCCTCCTCATTACAGACTCTCGCCAGCTCTTACGACACCATTAGCTAATATTATTTGACTGTGGGTGGTGTGACAGGCTTGGCATCACCGCCGTGCTCGACGACAAAATGGAAAAGGCTTTTATTTTCATACACGTGGGGACGGAACGCAAAGACCAGACTGCAGTCATTCCCTCATATTTAACATCGCAAACTGTCACCAGCTGCTGTGTGCTGGGACGAGTCACGACCGGCCTCTCCCCGGGATGCGTTTGAGTGAGACAGGCCGGGCCTCAAACTACCTGTTGTGCCAGAAAGCTTGTAGGCATCAGATGAGTCACCGAGCGCTCGCCATCGCTACGTAGGCATCTCCCCGTCGCTTTTATTTTCTCATCCCCTGCCAATTTCACGGTGTTACATTTCCTCAGATTATTGAGTTTCTTTCGCTTGTCCTCCTTTTTCCTCGCTTCCGTCTGATCTCTTCTGCTTCTTTTCCTGTCGGAGATAAGACAGAGGAGGAAATGGGAGAGGAGACTCTTTGGCTCCGGCACACCTGAGAGGGGAGATCATGACTTCACTGGATAAACCCAGATGTGCTGTGACCCACTTTTCTCATTCTTTCCCTCTCTCTCTGTTTCTCTCTCTTTCTCCATCTCCCCCTGTTCATCCTTAAATGGAGTGAGTGCGTGTTTATGTTTGTCCCTGTGTAATACTTCCATGTGTGTATCCGTGTGCACCTCGTCGCTTATTTAAAAAAGTGGCCTAGGTGGAGGAATGCGACCGGCCTGGCTTCCGATCTGCAGCTCCCAGTTTATATGTCAGGGATTATCTCTGACAGATTGAATTATGCAAATGAAGGGAAACAGCTATACGAGCTCGCCGGACTGTTTTGGTTTAATATGGAGCAAACGTAAGTCTCTGATTTGCATCTTATTACGGCGGAAGCTTAACAAGTACTGATATGACATGACTCTACATCAAAACGTCTGACAAATGCACAGTTTGTCTCCTTTTGATATTAAAGTAAGCGATCAAGACTCAATTGCTTAATAGAGGGATAATGTGACTCGCTGCTGAATTAACTGCTGGGGTTTTGTGGTGCAGATGATCCAGAAGGCTCCTTCGTGCCTCCAGAGTTTGACAACACGGGCAGCACGTTTGAGGTGAGACACACTGTTGGTCTTGTCTTTTATTGGTCTATTCATGCTAAAAGCTGAAAGTGGCTGTTTACCCAAAATCCATCAGTTTTGCAGAAGAAGAGAAGACACAGATGTATAGAATATGTCAAATGTTACATACTGTAGCTTTAAGAACAGTCATAAAGTGTTACTGAGAAATAGAAATATTCCTTTGGTGATTATGTTCATGCAAATACAAAGAAAAAGCCTAAAACTAATTGAAAACAGCACAAATACCAGATAATTTCTGTTTTAACTGATCAATTAGACCAGACCAGATGAAATGATTGTTTTTAAAGTCAACGCAGAAGCAAAACAAAAGAATTCAACCTTCAGCAAAGTATTTACTCGTCTATTTCTGCGTCCCACACTGGGATCCGCCTTTCACATGTGTTTACACCATAAGTACGGGTATCGTCCTACTTCATCACGATGTGAACTAAAAAAAAAAAACACCTGGTTCAGATCGACTCCTGCCAAAGAGCCGAGCCACAATATCCACCGCCATTGTGGGCAAGCAAAACAAATAATAGAATAGTCTGCAAGGCCAAGTAGAAGCTCTCTTGTTTCATTTTCAACTTTGGTTTCTCTGGGTTAGAGTTGGAATGCAGCTTGAACATGACTGATTCCTGTTTGAGTTGACTTGCTGTTTATAGTCTTTTAGCAGGGATGAACGGTTCTATGCAGTGCCTTTGCAGTTCTTTGTCTCTCTCTCTTTCCCACTGCAGGGCCATGTTTACTCTCTTGGCTCCACCCTTTCTGCTGCACTGAACTTTGTCATTGAGCCAGAGCTGGAGGTAGAGATGGGAGAGGAGGTCCAGAGGCTGCTGGAACAGATGCAGGAGGAGAAACCCGAGGACAGACCTCTCCTACAGGTACAAACATAATACACAACAAAAAAGTCCTGCTCCTGCTGCTGCTGCTGACTGTTCTTGACCCGTAGAACCATTTATAGAAAGCTACAGCCACCATCATATGTCAGGTATGGAATAAATAGCAGTGTCATTGACCATTTGTGCTGGGCGTCGTGTCAGGCAACTGTCCTTACACAAGAATATAAATATACACCCTCAGCGCTACACACTAACTTCCTTTCTAGTCACAAGTAGAACCACTTGAGTCCTTTCAATGCTTACAGTAATTATGGATGAGGCGCTAATTATACACTGCTGTTCTCTTATGACTATTAGATGAGCTAATTGGCGCCGCATATAAAAGTTGTCAGGAGGAAAACAGTTCTGGCAGCGATCGTGCAACATCAAGTGGAAAAGCTGCGCCAGTGCAAAGCAGGCATACACACATTTAAGGCTGAAGGAACCTTTAGACTCTGAGGTATGATGGAAGACGGCAAAGAATAAGGAGTGTCACAATGGAGCGACGTGTGTAAGTGATTATTATACCATATAAAGCTGTTAAATGTGCTTTGTAGCCACACATGAGTTCAGTTGAATCATAAAATGTTCTCTCAAATCAAATTCACATTCAAATCACTTCTTCCAATGAATCCAGTCTGTTGTTTTTCACTTCGACGTCCAATCAATCGAATCAAAAGCTGATTTTCCACCATACGAGTGAGTGTTTTTGATAGAGCGGTGCTGTAGGCAGGATGTTCTGCTGTCGTGCTGGAGTTCCTTGCCTTTAAAGCCAGGCAGCGTGCCAGAGAATGTGTTTGATATTCAAAATGAACAAATATGAAAGATTTTGCATCCAATTGTTCTTCTGCCAAGTGTTTTTTTTCTTCATTGTTGAGGTTTTTGTGCTGAGATATAGAAGATGACATTATGCAAACAGGCTATTTTTGCATTTCATTTGAATTTTGAAGAAGTAAACCTTCTATGTGTTTTGTCAGTGCAGAAAGCTCTAAGTGTGATCCTCCCACAGGACGTCGTCTCTCTGGCTGAAGCGAGACTTTCTCATACCTCCTCTACAGCTGTGTGCCGCAAACTGTCTTCTATCGGACGACGAGTACTGTCAATTGAATCAGTGTCGACCTTTCAAGGTTTGCTCCAAATGTCGTGTGTGTGTCAGTGTTTCTCCCCGCTGTGATCTCTCACGACACTAATCTGCTCTCTTTGTTTTTTCGGCAGATGGTCAGGACGGCTCCTGGGAGGCGAGATGGCAGCATCCCAAACCCAGACGCCTGCTTACTAGACTGAGCTCAGGCGACAATACCAAAGACTTCAGTCAGACTTCCACCACTGCAAACGGCCTGTCGAGGCAGCAGGTAGAGGAGTTTCTGAGTTTTTTAACCTCAGCCCGATTACAACATTGTCTGTAAAGCATCTTAACCATTCCAAGCACAACACTGCCGTCTGGTGCATTCTTGAGGAAACCAGAGAAAAGAGATATTGGTTTTTGATCCTCTGGTCTGTATTCTTGCACATGTAGAAGCAGGTAGTAACTTTAATTTACCAAGATCACACACAAGAAACTCCCCAAACCTTTAAGAGCCAATGAAAGCACAGCGTTGATGTGTGATAATAGAGAAGCTAGTTTGCCTTCCAGTTCCTTCCTACCATCAGGTTGGAGCTCTAACTCTAAACACTGAAGTACCTGTGAGCCCCGGCTGCTGTTACTGTGGCTAAGACACCAGCCAGAGACGGAGTGTGAGTCACAGCTAGAACAAAATCACAGAACCACATGTCTTTTTTGTTGAAACACTGTGAAACACTAACTAACTGTGTGCCAGCGTCAGTGCGGAAAAATGAGTGGCACTTCTAACTACAGAACTCAAATCCCCAGATATGTGCAGGCTGGGATTCCTCTCTGTGGGCAGAGGATATGGACAGCGGTGAGGGAGACTGCGCCCTCATGGAGGAGCTGGACTTCCGCTCTCAGAACAGCTCCCCTGTGAGGAGGAGAGCCCAGCAGAGGTTGAGCAGAGGGAGGGGAGCCCTGAATCGCTCCTGCTCCGTCCCGGACTCCAACAACCCCCCCTCTCTGGCTCCCACCCCACACGGAGACATCAGCGTACCTGTGTCTGACCTCACTGAGATCGGAGCTGACGAACACCTGAGCTGCAAGTCTTCCGTGTGGAACAACAGACATCAAATCCTTGACCGGGGGAAGTCGTGTGAGTCGTACGCATACAACAGCATCGAGGACTGTTTGAACTCATTTATCGAAAACCAAATGTCACAAGAGCTGGAGGACCCGACGGAGCCTTTATGCAGAACAGAAGCAAATGACGACGTGCAGCAGGAGAGCGAATCGACCAACTCCGACCAGGACTCAGCATCTTCCCGTCCTTCATGTTGCGACCTGGATGTGGAGCAGGATTCATCTGGAGAGCAGAGATCATTGAACCACAGCCTCTATACTCTGAATAACCACATGACCAAAAGCATGCTGTGCCTCAATGAAGAGTCTCAGGATGAGGTCAGCCAGTGCCAATATTTGATTACTTATTCTATAGGTTTGTCATTGCATCACAGATTTCTAGATGGTTTTTGCTGTTTACTGCAAGTGATACGGTCAGCCGGTCAGCCATTGCAAAAAAATGAAAACTTCTATTATAGCCATGCTGTGCATTCAAAAAGCATTTTCAAATCACTTTATAGGCTTCACGCTGCCCCGATTCTTCCATTTTAATGCCTAATATCACTCTCAAGCCTTCTATTACAGCAGACCAGGGCATAGGGTTGCTTAATCAAACCAACAACGCTCTGTAATGTGTGTTTCTACTGCCACCGTTGCACAGATCGTGTTTTATGAGCCTGAGTTTTAAGTGAATAAACGCAGCGTTTTGAGAGTAAAGCGTCAGACCTGTCTCAGTTGGAGAATAATGGGGAGATCACAAGCCAAAATAATTTGCAGAAGTGGATTAATGAACACTTCCACAAGACTAATCATTACTGAAGGTTGGAGCATTCAAAAGTAAATTTAGAATATGACAAGGTAGCAATTACTTCTATTTGTGCTGAGACGGGAGATAATTGTTGAGTACTGTCGTGAAAGCTCTGGGTTTGTTATTTACTTTCTTATCCAGTGGATCTCTTTAAGGGAGCTGCTCTCTCGCTGTGGACAGAGACTGACAGTGAATGAACTCTGGGCTCTGTGTTACACCTGCCTCTCCACGCTGCAGACCTACATCGACTTTCCAAGTGAGTTCCGTGAGTTCTAAATGGTTTATGAATACGCCTTTTGTTATGTTTTGTTAGTAAAGCTGCTTTCTCTCCTTTTCTTCAGCCTATTTAAGCCTGGACACAGTGCATGTGGGCTGTGAGGGAGAGTTGCTTTTCCTAAAACCTAAGACGATAGGTGAGAGGATTGCTTTGTGTGCGCGTCTTGAGCTCTCCTGACAGTGCTGACGGAGCTTTTGACTGCTTATCAAATGCGTGTTAGGCAGAAATTGTTTCGTTTTGTGCAGTAATTTAATTTCCGTGTTCATTGTAGGGTCCTATGATGCATTCTATCTGGCTCCTGAATACCAAGAGCACGGGATTGTGACTGACAAGGTCTGTCTGAATCGCCAGCGTATTTAAATGAAATTCCAGGAATTGTGTTATTTTTGCAGACATATTCTTTTTATAATCTTATCCACTTGTTTTCTGCCTTGGCTCAGGTTTGCGTGTATGGAGTCGCTGCGATTCTGTGGGCCACAGCCAAATTCAATTTGTCAGCTAATCAGAAGCTGGCGATGCCTCGTAAACTGAAGAGACTGCTCCTCGAAATGGCCAAGAGGACGCCGATTGAGAGGCCGTCCATCGCCATGGCGAAGAAAGTAATCTTTGTCCTGTGGCTTTTTTTGTCTTAGAAACATTTACACAGCAAGACTTTCTGCCTCCCTGCAGCTCTGTGTACGTTTAGAAATGACCGCATTGAAGGATGACTCTATCCGATACGTTTGCTTTCCTTATTTAATGATTTTGTGACAGAATCTTAACTAAATGGTACCAGCCTCAGCAGAATCTGACAGCTTTAACAGGAGCCTCCTCCCTCTCTGTTATTCCTGGATACCAGAAGGGGGCTGCAGCTATTTATAAGGAGAAGCTGAAGGGGAGTGATATTGATTGGGGGGTGGGAGGGGGTTATTTTATAGCTCTTATAAATAAGCGCTGTTACTCAACAAAATCAATCTCCAATTACTGCTGTTACATTTTACAGGCCTCTCAAACGTACATTGCATTAGCGGCGAGAGATTTCCACAAATTTAGTCCGTTTTTGTACGACTTCTCTGATGAATTACGATGAATTCTTGCCGACTAGAGGAGTTGAGCTGAGATGCCATTTATATTAAACATGGAAATTCACCCGTGCTGTGTTCAGGACAATGCTGATACTGCAATTAAAGCTGCATTTTGTAACACAAACATTTCTGAGTGTGTGTGTGTGTATTGATAATCATATCCTACAGTAAACCACCAGTAGCATCGACAATCAATTCAAAAAGCTACCAGAGTTTAAAAGCATCAGCAGAAATTGACACAAATGTAGGATGAATTCTGGGCTTGTTGCTCTGGATTGCACAAGAAGTAGATAATCTTATTTTAGTTTATTTATTTGTATGTTATTGCCTTATTTCATTTTGGTTTTGTTACGCTTGTCTGGTCCTTGAAAGCACTTTCAATTGCATTTACTTGCTTAAAAGGTTCTCTTCAGATAATGTTAAGTAATAGCTCTTTGTTCATTTGTCAACAAAGGATTACACACTTTCCAGTTGTATGCTGTTAGTTTTTCATATAAAAGGATTCTTTTTTTTTTTTTTAAATCAACCCCCTCAATTATACCAGGGCAGAATTAATTCAGAAATGATTAATGTCCGTAGGAGATTGTGTGTGAAGTGTTCTGTAGTGTTAACAAGTGTTTTCCTGTGTATCTGTTTTAGAGCTGTCGTGACTACTTATCACATCAAGGGACTGATGTGGAGACTGTCTGGAACAAGCTGATCAACAGAGTCCACCAGGTGAACTTTGACTTATATACATGTTTGTATCCTAAGTCTTTTAAATTGTAAATGCAAGTGTATTGCAAGTGCAAATTGTTTTTATACACTTTTAGCCAGTTTCAGGATGGACAGATTTTGAGAGGACAGCTGACTCTCCACAAAGCTCCTTTGAGGACTCTGCACAGATCAGCAGTGGTAGGACTGATTCACTTGTTGTTGATCCTCATGCAGCATCACCGACCTTTGAATATTCAGTTTATTATACACAAAATGTACCAGATATTAGGAATTCCTTAATAGGGAAAATCTCAAGTGGCTCCTGGATTTCACCTGGAATCGCCCGGTCAGTTCTTGCTAATATTTTGTACATTTTCTGTAATTTACCAATGTAGATTGCATGAGACAATATCACCGATATTGTAACTGGCACTCTTGTAACTGTGTGTAGGCTTTGTGCCGATGGCAACTGAGAGCCGACTAGCTCCTGTGCCTGGCCCTGTTCCCCACAGCTATCCGGTCAAACACAGAGCCCGGCTCCCAGAGGCCTTCACCTCCACTGCCACACACTTCACCCCCATCGTCCTGACCAATGAAGCAGACTCGGAGGAGGAGAGCCAAACCCCTGGAGCTGCGACTGAAGGGTAGGACACATTTTGACGCATTTTGTCAATTTTAGCTTATTTTCTAGGGTTCCATCACCAAATGGACAGAAACTCCAGTGGGTTGCTAATGTTGCTCTTTCTCTGCTGAATATTAAAGTTGGCAAATGTATGCAAACACTTTATGAGGACATGTGAACTGGTTTTGCTGTTTTAATGCATTCATCTTTACAAAACAACATCAAGAAGGAGGACAGATGCTGTGAAACTACAAGCAAAATTGTCAACAAATGATTGAGTGTCGAGAGTGTGTTTTATTTTGCAGGAGTTTGGATGGATTCACTGAAAGCAGCATCCATGAACACACTGAGGAAAAGGGTCCTCATTTCACCGCACACTCTGTGGACCCGTATCCACACACAGCAACCAGTCAGCACACAGAGACGCTGGGCTACTCTGCTAATCCAGGAGACGTGACCACTTCAACTTTCACAGCTTCTAGTGTCAACACCCTGGCTGACTCCCCTACTGGCCTGGACTTTGGGTGTCAGCAGGTTGGAGTCTCTCTCCCTCAGCAGTTAGCCAGTCGTTGTAGTGGTTGTGCCGTTTTCAACAATTACCTCTTACATCAGGAGTCTTTGACAGGACGTCTTACATTAGTGCCTGTGCAGGTGAGAGCTCCAGAGTCTATCCTTGGCTTAGATGTGAACCTATCTCTGGTCCCAAAGACTTTTCTGGGACAAACCACAGTTCGGGAGGGCACTGAAGATCCAATTATGAGCTGTTTACCTGTTTCTGTGCGGTCTGAAGACCCACCACCATCTTATTTCAATGGTAGCTCCATCCATTCTGACGACCCCCAGGAGCACATTGACCCGTCAGCCTACAGTGGACTAACAAAGCCCAGATCACAAGATGAGAGTCGGTCTCCTTCAGGGTCCAACTCCCCCAGAGTCGGCCCTGCTCTTCAAGAGGTGATTGACCTGCTCAAGGGAGAGTTTGCATTTGCTGGGTATTTGGAGAACGGACACGAGGACATTGCAATGGGTATGTACCTTAGGACAACTGTAAGAAAAACATTTGCTAGATTTGCTGGCTGTTCACTCAGTCAACAGTAGATTCAGTGTTGTACTGCTTAGACAACAAGAATGCATTGTGAGCAAACATGTAAAGTAACTGCATAGCCTCGACTGCATAACCTTATGAAAGAATTCCCAGAATGATGCTGCAGGCAAATCTATTCACCACATTTTGTAGAAGTCTGTAAAGCTTACGACCTTAACAGCTGAGGGAGTGAATGCAGTAGATAAGCATTGAATAGCCGGTTGATGGTTTATCTCAGTATAGCATTATTCTTTGCCTTACATGGTGCATTTCCTTATGAAACCTGTTTGCCTTTGGAATGTGCAGATTTAGCTGTGAGTCAGTCTCCAGGCAGAGGAAAACTGAACTTTATTTCCAGTCAAAACTCACTTTGAAGTTTCCCCATCTACCATTTATATCATGTGTCAGTGGGCTGCAGAAGTAAACTAGGTTGCAGCTATGCAGAGAACACTAGATGCCAAAACAGTGATTAATGTTGAAGACCAGCACCTTGTCCCCTGACTGGTTTAGATGTATGCATTCTGAAAATCGACTTCCTTCTCTTTCCTGAGGGGAGTACATCTTCTGTTTGAAGGACCTAGAGTACCACACATTTGCCAGCATTGTGAAGGAGAGATTCGGGGATCTGTACTGGGAAGATGACTTGCTGGCTGTGTTGCACTGCCTGGTTAACTACAGCCCAGCCACACTGTGAGTAGTAGTAGTAGTTTACATTTTCTTTCAATAATGCAAAGATATTTCAGTTGAAAATAAACAAATAAGAAAGATTTACAGCTAATGGCACAACTTTTAAACTGAGATGTCAATTTCTATGGCAGTATCACAAAAACACTCAAACTAGCACTTTGCAGTCCCAATACATTATCTTCAAAACATTACATAATAGTCTTTGTGTTTTCACACATCAAAACAAACCAACAGCCTTAGTCCAATAGTGTCATATTTCACTCACTGGTGCTTTGTCCAAGTTTTGTCTGATTCATATAAATAGCCTGCATTCACACAATCCTTCAAAACTAACACGTTCACCCAAACTTGAAAAAGCACATCTAGTTCAAGCAAGTACAGTTTTTATTCACTTTGTGTGATTGTTTGTATTTGTATTCAGAGTCGTAATCTTCATCATGAGGATTCTGAGCAACATTAACATATCATGGTTGACCTAAAGCGACCAGCCCTCCTCCAAACACTTCTGCATATGCATGTGTACGCACAAACGCATTCAGATTATCATTCATACAATATGCACTTCAGCCATAAACTTCCGCCCTGCTGTAAGAATGGTCCCTATGGCAACAGCTTGCAGCATGCTGTGTGAGTGTTGAGGAGAATGTAGAGCCTCTCCTGCATTGTTACTGATGTGCTGACAATCAGCCTCGGGGGCCCTGAAGTGTTTGAATGAATACACGCTCCTCTCTTCATTAGTATGGAAGCTACAAATAAGTAAATGGACACTTGGACAGTGTGTGGAGGGACTCTTTAGTCTGCTGAGGTGGGGAGAGATCACAGCTTTGGAGATAGACACTTATTCACACTCTTGCAGTGGCATTGGTTACAGGACTCAGGTGTGGATGGGTCACTTCTCCGCTATTCCAGTCTCTGGGAAGGAACGGGAAGTTGGACTGAGCCCAGTGTGAGCATGAATGAATTTTACGGATTGACCGATGTATTTTACAAGTGCGTTTGAGCTGCAAGATGTAAGCGGCAAGCAGCGTAACGTTTGAAACGAGTCTTTGATGGCTTGCCTGTTTGGTCCTTTAATGAGCGTTGCTATGGGTGATTGCTTTCTGTCGTGTTTTCACATTAAATCAGTAGATCTCCACTTCTGTGAAAGCTGTAGGCTGGATGTTTGTATCTTGCTCTAATGTAAATGTGCTTTTTGATGTGACGTGGCGTGTGCGGTCCATACAGTGTGTGTGTGTGTGTGTGTGTGTGTTTTCTCCTCACGGTCTTTGTAGTGAGCTTAAACCTATGAGTGGTAATATTCCTCTCATACGTGATAATGGTCACTGGCTTTGAACATGGCGCATGTGTCTTGTCTCTTTCTGAATGCACCCCATGCAGCGGCTCTAATGAGCAGCCTCCATCAAAGGGTCTTGAAAGGGCAGCCACTACTAAAGCTGTGCTGGCCAGCGTCTGCAGGGGGAAGAGTGAAGGTAGCCTCCATGGCTGTCTGGACTTGAATGGAAACATTCACATTACGGGTCCTGATGCTGGAGGTGCATGGAAGAGAACAAAGAGCGAGTCCTGTCATGAGAAAGACAACTCTGTGTGTGATTTTGACTTAAGATTGGAACAGAATGGACACCGTGCCTGTGAAGGTAAGAGAGCAATAGCAGATCAATACTCATATTATGTTATGTAAGTTAAACATGTTGAAATTTGAACTATTGATTCATGTATCTGTGACAATCATGCATATACACACATATATACACATGTGTTAGTGCTGCTGTGACGTGTTAGACACGTGTTTGGACTTACAAACAGGCTCTTAACACACACTTGTGATAAAAAGAGATCAATAGAGGAATATGTGTTGCCCTCAAGTCAATATGTTTAACATAGGATGCATTGTCCAGCCATTACAGGGTTACTAACCACAACCACTATGTCTCCTATAGTCTCTCCCCCACCCCCTTAAAATCCTGATTGCTGTGGTGTCCATGTGATTCAGTATCTGTCTCGCTCTCTGCTCGCGACTCTTCCTTGTTTACTGGTCAAGGCTTGAGCGCAGACAGGGAAGGTTTGGACGCAGAGGTCATGGAGGGAGAAGAGCATTCAGCAGGTGGCAGCGATGAAAGCCCCTCTGAAGCTGACTTTCAGTGGGTGGGAGAGGACCAGAGGCCAGAGCCAGCCCATGAGGAACAGATGAGCCCTGACTGCTCGGAGGACATGGAGGACAGCGACTCTCTGGTGTCAGAGCGACTCATCTCGCCTGGATCCAGGGCGGAGGGACATGACTTTAACTTTAGTCCTGCCTGGGCTTTGGCCTTCTTTGGAGAAGGTTATTTCAGCGCAGAGGTTGTCCAGTATGCTGTAAATCTGGGACAGCACAGAGGATCACCGTGTCTGGAGGTGAAAACACAGGTGGGTAAACTTTAAACCTATGACGCTCGCTCAGTGACTCATATCTGACCTTAATCTCTATGTGCTGGAACAAAGCTTTTGTCAGGCTGTTACCTGCACAAAATGATGGATTTCCACCAGTTTCAATTACATTTCTCACACATTTCAGAGTAATGTGCATGTTCTTCTTAAATCTGACATCTGGTATCATTCTGTTCTGTTCTGTTCTGTATACAGTCTACAGTCTACAGGATATTCATTTCATCATTATGTCAACACAGCAGGCCCCATACAGTATTAGTGAACATGATCTGTGTACACACATACACATAATCTGCTATGCTATGGTATATTTTCCGGATATTTTCCAGCCAGACTTCTTGACAGCGAGGTTGAACTACATTCAGGGCTCCTCTGAGTAAAGTTTCATGACTAAGCGCAGGATTTATATTCATATTTGTGTTGTGAAGTGGGGCATGGTCAGGCTTTGGGGTAAATATGTGAGAGACTGCAAGATAATTGGCATATTATTCTCTCTGAGCTGGATCTGAATATTAATATGTTGAACTTGGCCCTTGGCAGACGAAGTTATTATCATTTGCAAAGGAATATTAATGAATTCTTTGTGTTTGCATGCTTTATTGGCTCTAGTGTAGGTTTCTTTGAACTCCTATAGAAAGCTTGTACAGCTTGAACAGCTTTAAAAGCTTAAGGGCTTCTCGTACGGCGTAAAAACATCAATTGCATGCATTTTCCATGGCAAAGAGAACTTAAACAGTCCCTCCTTTTACTAGCAACCCCCAAAGGCTCCACTCATGTTGGTATTGATTTACTGTGATTTTCTATGAATAGGAACTGCAACAGCAGCTGATGATGGAGACAAGGAATCTAAAGAAAACCAGGACTTTCTTCCAGAAGCTGATTCAACAAGAGAGAAAAAACAAAGGTTAGTTTCATCATAGTGATGCCGGCGTTAACTGAACTTCAGTTTCCAAAAGAACTTATTCATCAAACACAATCTATCCCAAAGGTTCTGAGAACAAGCAGATGCTGTCCAAGCTGAAGTCCCAGCTTGAAGAACTCCGATCTAAAGTGGAATTCCTGGATTGTGTGAGGAAGTACCTCGAGGTATTGACGTCAGCTACTATAACTCCCTAACCTACAGCTGCTCGTGCTTCTTATGTACTTCAACATGATTGGTTATGTTTGTGCAGATATTGAGTGTGGACCAGTGGGGTTTAGAGGTTTCGTTACTGCCCTCTTTGGCTCTCTGTGGACCCGACGCTTTGGACCTGCAGTCATCTGAAGACCCTGCTCTGCTGAGTTTTGGGACCAGCAATGGGAGGAGCAGTCTGCAAGCTGGCTCTCTACGTGGCCTCATGGCATACCTCTATGTCAGGTATTATTGATGAGGATGCACATTTGAAATGTGTTTACCGTTATATGGCTTGTTTTCTTTTCTAGACATGAGGTCATATGAATAATGTTCTTCTCTGTTATCTTATTTACTGCCCCTACTGTGTGTGATGTGTCCAACAAATGTATTTCACACAGTCTTCAGCCGAATACAACAAATAAGATAATGAAGCTGATCCATAATGTCTGATCTTTAATATATCTTGATAAGTAGTATAGTAGTCTTATAAGTTGTATTATTCAAATGTCACACTTCTTTCGTTGCCACACTGTTCTAAAATGTAGGTGCCCTCTCAGAACTACAGAGGGCAGCAGTGAGTGGAAAATGTAATCTGGTGGTCGCTCCAAGAAATTGAACAATTATTATATCATTTATAGCCAGCTGAATTATTTTGTGTATACGCTTGATGAATTTTCTAGAAGATAAATATGTCTGATCTGACTCTGTCTCAGTCTCTCGCTCAGCAGCAATGTGTGATATCCCAATATCTCATATTTATGCCCAGCTGAGCTACAGAACCAATTTAGAACAAGTCACATGGCTGCATTTGAATCACCATTTATCTGAACACAAGCCTCACAAGAAGGAGGCTGTGATTTAATGTTTAATGTTGCTGTTGATTGCTTTGCCTTACAGGAATGCTGCATTGGAAGGCTACATCCAGCAGTTCCTCTATACCTTTCGTTATGTCTGCACTCCACAGCAGTTACTTCACTTCATAATGGAACAGTTCAGCAGTGCTGCAAGGTATCAATAGCTTATTAGTGTAGGAAGACACATTAATGCCAACAACATGAAACAATGTCCACTATATCTGAATGTCACTCCTACCTTATAGTGACGGTCCAGATATGTCAGAAAACAAAGTGAAGATCTTTCATCGCAGTCTGGATCTACTCCAGGCCTGGATAAAGAGCTGTCGACTCCTGGACTTCACACCAAAGTCCAGCCTGGTTGCTACGTTAGAAAACTTCCTCAACACTGAGGTAACTAAACACACACAGGTTCATTCAAGGTTTGTTTTATTTATATTTGTTTAATTATGGTAGTGTTATGATATAATGCTAGTATGAGGTCTGTAGTTCCATTCTCTTTGCATTTCTCCAGGTAGTCCCAGTGGACAGTCGAGGTGAGACCCTTCTTGCAGCCCTGGAGAGTTCTCCGAAGACGAGTTGGAGCCTAGCAGGAGAAAACCAAGTCGGGCTTGATGAAGGCAATGAGGATCTTGGGAGAAAGGTCAGTATGATAAAGACCAATCAATAGCTTCAAGATTCATCAGATTTGCATTCATCAGGCAAACTTAATATCCATTTCAGTGGCGGATCTCAAGAGTGGTGGAGCCTTCTGCGTCGCTGCCTAAAGAGAAGGCCTATTGCATAGCTGCAGCCCTGCCTATGCCTTGCTACAGCTCCCTGGTGGATTATGGCTCCACCGTCTGTTTGCGTAGCGAGGAGCGACTCCCCTTCAGCTGGGACGAATGCAGTGCACAGCACATCGCCCAGCAGCTCACTCTCCTGCAGCAGGTACACATATCACATGTCATCACACACAGAATGCACTGTCGCTGACTTGTACTTATGTTGCTGTTATATCTGTTTGACACCAGAGGGCGACATAAATCCATAAATGAGTCAGACTTGTAGGATCGACATATACGTGCAGCTTGCGTTTCATATTTTCCGTTTTCTGACGATACAGGACATTTTTCAAGGATGTCATCCAGTTCACTTCCTCAACTCTAGAATACAAGGAATCAAAGACAAGGCCTGGAGTCCCAACAAGTGAGTCAACTGCACTCATATTCTTGCTTTAGATTGATATTATATAGTTTACTCATTTTGTTTATATGTAACATCTAATATTCTGTGAATACACTACTAGTCCTTGAAATAATATAATTCTCAGCACCAAACCACATCTTAACATGAAAACCTGTTCCCCAAAATAAATGAGGAAAAAATGGAACATCAATAAAGCGACATCACTCAGGATATGAGTGAAAAAATAAGGTAGACAGATATCTTGAACGTAAAGTGATGTCAGAGACGTCCAGTACAATTAAACACATCAGTTGAAATATAACCAAAACCAGTTCAGCGTTCACAAGAAAGGAAATGGCAACGAGGACCACTAGCGGCCAAAATGTGTTACTACACGGAGGGCTCTCTTATAAAGACGTTTGCTGGCAAAACAAAGCTGAACAAATGATCCTTTTCTATTCATATTATGGATTTACAAGCATAAGTGTTTCAGCTCTAGATTTCTAAACACCAATTTTCAACCACTAGGAATGTGTCCCCGCAACTCCCACCAGCAGAGGGCAGCAGACTGCCTGTAAGTGAGGGGATTCCCTCAGACAGCGACCTTCAGCAGCTGCTTTCATATGATGACAGCGTCACTAACTGGATCTGTGCTGAAGCAGTCATCTGTGACTCTGTGAAGGTGAGAGGAGGCAAAATACATGAAAGCAACACAGTCTGCTGAAAACACAGCCACTGTTACCGTGACAGCCTGTGCTTTGATTTCTCTACCTGCATTGTTCCTCCAGTTATGACAGACTTGTCCCATGTGAGCTCTGGCATTTGGGGTGAAGGGTTAATAGAAAATTTGTGTAAAAAGGACATGTGAGATTGCTTTTTATGACAGGAGTTCAGAGTCATTATTATTGCATTTTGTTGAGCTTTTCTTCCTTCTCTGATGTTTCAGGCCCAAGCTTCTTTGCTCACCAAGTATCTGTGGATTGGAAAATACTGCTACGAATCCCGAAACTTTGCCACGGCCATGCAGGTCCTGGATGGCCTGGAGAACGTGATTGTCAGGCAATTACCAGTAAGGCCGCATCTAATACACGACATTCACCAAATCTGAATTTCTGTAATAAGTAGGAAAGCCAGATGCCCTCCGGTTAAACGTTTCCTTTCAGCTGTGATGGAACATAGATGGTATTTAATTAGTTTAACAAATTAGAAGCACATTGGAATTACAGCGTTCAAATAGGAACGTGGAAAGTACAAGCGCACAGGCTCCTATGAGGAAGAGTAATTAAAAACCCACAATTAAAAGACCCCAGCGTAAATCAACATATTTACATATTTTCATCTGAAGGCAGTACTGTGCTGAAAACAGGTATAATTAATCTTCATTTTGCAATTACTGAACAAAACTTCCTCCAATCTTGCCAACAGGCGTGGAAACATCTGGCTTCCAAGTTGTGTGAGATACTGGAGGAGCTACGAGCGGTGCAGGTGTGTGAGTAGGTGTGTTTGCACAGGCGTGTGTGTGTTACTATTGTGAGACTGTGGCTGCAGGGCCTCAAGCAACTGATGTAACTGATGTGCAGCAGCTGGCCACAGTTTCTGAATAGACCACAGAAGAATGTTATTTGTTAAACAACAACAACAACAACGCGGAGCAGTTTAAGAATGAATGTGAGTCCTGTTTTGGGTCAATCCGCCTTTTTTTCTCAGGTGTTTCTGAAGAGTGATGACCTGTGTCTGATGGATAAGAGGAGGCGACCCACCCTGCCGTCGGCACACATCCTGGCCATGCACATCCAGCAGCTGGAGATCGGAGCCTTCACGCTCACCACTGGGGCTTACAAATGGACCAAGCTCAGGTGAGGGGATAGGGGAGTTGTGTTGTTGTCATCGGCACCGGGCACACAGGGGGGCGGGAATTCTGGGACGTCAGAATATATCACTGTGATGTTTGTAGGAGAGAAGTAGAAACTAGGACACAAACACACAATACAAAGATCTTGTTGCTTTGATCTCAGTCTTGTATTGATCACACAAATGTTTTTTGATGTAAACACACTTACCATGCTTTATAATTGATACTTTTGGAGAAATGCTGTTGCCAGTGCTGTATAGAATTGTATGGAATTGATCCAAGGTTGTTTCCGTTGGGGTATTGATGCTATCACAGATTTAAATCATGTAAGAGATTATTTCACCATGAAAGTGTGAGGAAGTGCAACAATGCCAATCACACTCAAACCACTCCCTCTAACATCCATGCACTGTTGTCTGATTTCATTAGCGGTGGTTAATTAGATCCTAAGAAAATATGGACAATCATTGAAGGAAATGAACTTCCTCACAACATCCCGAGTATCTAGCTAAGTAAGCTAAGCAAAGTCGGCCAACTTGCCATGGGGACTCATTTTCCTGCGTCCTTCTCCTTCACTCCAATATGGCCGAGCAGCTGCTGAGGTCATCACAAGCGGCGGTTGGACGGTAATGGCACAGCTGTTAGATTTGGGTTGTGGTAGGGGTGCCAGTGTTGCACCAGATGGCACCCATGGGATGGGGTTTGATTGGAAAAGAAGTTTTGGGCCAGATGCTGATAGATGACTGGGTGTCGCCAGATGTTGAGGTCAGGAGAACTAGCAGGGAAAGGCAGACACAGCTGGTTACTCCAGACCCTGGGTTGTCTCCTGCACTCTCTAATTCAGGTCAGATACAAACCTGACGATGCCACTGAGAGGGAAATCAGCTTTAATATGCATCTATCAGTGGTAGAAGAATGTTCCTCGCTGTATTTGTTGTCTCAATGCCTGTGTCTGTCCTCTCGCCCATCCACTCTTTGGCTGAAGGAGCATAGCAAAGGTAGCGAGTCAGGTACACGCTTTCCAGGAGGCTGTGTACACCTACCGCCCAGACCAGGAGCTGCAGACCTACCTGAGGCTCCGCATTGCCCAGTTCGGCACCTCTGACATCCACCTTTTGGCTGCTGGCAACGACGCCAACTTCCAGCCGTCCACCGAGCGACAGACACGGAGGATCCAAGACACGTTGAGGAGGGTGAAGGCCACGCTCCAGTGAGTCCTGACCTCCCTGGTCACACCTTGTCGTCTGGATCAAGGGGTGGAGACCCCACGGTTCCAACCCCAAACTGAGGCTGAGACCTGCAGACGCCCCAGATGTGCTCTTAGCTGAGGCTGTTACTTTGTTGATGAGGATGACATCACCCTGAATTATCCATGTTATCATATGGAGTTCAGTTTCATTTCCCCACTTTTAATACGAGCATATTTCTTTTACAAGGACAGTGATGGATTATGTTTATAGTTTGCAATGATTAATTATATTATATTCAATTATTTGTCAAACTGACCTTGTAATTTAGCTGTTAAGGTCTTCATATAAGCCTGCATGGAATGGCAATGGTGGCATTTCAGACACCACATCATATATGGTGTAGCTCTTATGATGGAATATGACCTAGAGACAATTGTTTTATAAAAGGTATCATTTACTGCACACTTAGTTGTTTTTTTCTGCTTCATCTACAAGAGGTAGCAACTATACAATATGTTTACACATTAGGTGTTTATAGAATTATAGGTTAATGGATATATTGGTAATTAGTTTTCCATTCACTCAGTTGAAACATCACAATGTTTGTATCTAGGGCAAATGCCTGACCAAGCTTATCGTCATGACAGCTTGCTATAGTTCAGAGAAAGGGATACATTATGAGATCAGTGTGCCAAAGGTTATTTGGTGAAAAGTCACAAGCTATTTTTCTATTTCCCTGCCCTCTGTTTCCTCCACCGCCTGAAACGGGAATGGAATTTGATGTGCTATGAAGATGTGCTTAACCAAATACGTGAAATAAATGATATTTTGTAAGCCCTCTCCCGCCTCGGCATGGGTTTGTTATCCTCAGACTGCATGATAGAGCAGCTGTACAGCAGGTTAGGCTCCTCTTGGGGCCTGTAGAACCTGTGGAACCTGTGGAGGTGGGGCTGAAGTCTCCTTCCTCTTCTCTTATGGGAGTTTAAACATGTATGCCATGCTGTTCAGCAATGACCTCACTGTACTTTGTGGTATTTTCCTTCTCTAGTGTCACATGAGGACTTCCTATGCCATGTTTGACCCAGAATGGCTGCATATTTTACACCAGTGTGCGAAACCTTATAGGGCTGATTTCCTATACATCTCCCATGTTTTTTTTAAATGTGTCAAGTACATGCAGTTAATGCCACACGGGTATAAATTATATATTGGACGTTTTGCTGTGATGTCGTTAGGCTGCAATAAATTGAAATACATTAAACTCCCTCCATGATCTTCTCTCAGAGACATGCTGAGGAAATGAGGCGCAGTGTGAATGAGACTTCCAGGGTTTGCTTTGTTTTGTTATCTAACGGGATCAGGGCGCATCTTCAAAGCTTCCGAGATAAAGGGACCCCCCACAACCCCTCCCACCCCAAAACGACCAAGGGACTCCAGCCACCACAGGGACAGATCGCTAGTCTCGGCGTCTTATCTGCATTGTCATAGAACTAAACGATCAGCTGCACTTGCATTGTTCTTTATTGGCTGCATGGGGACAGACTGAGGCTGCAAACCAGACAAGGTCGTCTCATAGCATAATAATAAAAGGATCTCTTGGACTATTTGACAATTTTAAAGGATTATTTGATACATTACGTCAACCTCTAGTTTTCAGATACAGAAATTTAACTCCACTTCAACTTAATGTAAATTCTATAGGTTGTGAAATTCCTTTATACCGAGTATCGATACAGACTTGACTTGTGATCTCACTCCCATCGTTTCACTTCGCTCCATTTAATTGGAGGATTACTGCGCGTTTTGACTGGGGCTTGTTTGCACACACACAGAGAGAGAGGGAGAGAGAGACGCGCGCGCGCACACACACACACACACACACACACGCGCAAACACACACACAAGGCTCAACCTGCTCTTGGCTTGTTTTTGTTTTCACATATTTGCATGTGAACAGTTCGACAATCAGCTGTAATTGTGTTGCTACTGTAATACCTTTGATCTGTAATGTTTGAAGCGGCGGTGCCAAATGTTGGCCCGGGGGACCTGGCGCCGCCGCCCCACCGGGGGATCAGGGACACGTCAGTGCGAAGCCATTGCTACATTGTGCTCCTTTTGTTTGCTCAGCCAGAGAGTTTCGATTTTGGTTTTAAAGCCTCGCAGAGACATATGCATTGTTTTATAATAGTAAGTCCGATTATTTGCTTATTAATCGTCCCTATTGCAAGTGTGTGTCCACGCATTCTTTTCAATATTTCTTAATCATCTTCTTTCTCATTTTCTCGAACTTCTGACGCAATTTGAGAAATTACTGAATTTAATATTTAATGATGGAGAGAAAACAGATTATACCCCTACACACACACACATTTACTGAGAATTGACGGTTTTAATCCACTGCAAATTAAAAAGTTATTATTGTGACTTTTGTCTTGTGATATTGTGAATAAGTTCTCTGCAGCTGTTTCTGTTTCGGTCTGTAAGTTTCACCCAGGGCGTACATATATGCGCACATGGGGACGTTCTCACAGACTCGGCGGCGCCAGGTCTTCACACACTCACAGGATATGTAAAGACTTCAGTAACGAGCCATTAACCCCTAATCATGGGGATCGATCAGGCGTTAACAAGGCCTCTCTACAAATGCAAATTGGAGAGAGGGACAGGTCCTATAAAAGCTGTCCCTCAGTCCCATCTGCGGCCACACACACACGCACCTCTGGCACCACTTGGATATACGGGTCACGGAGCAGCTCTTACAATCATGGTGAAATACTTTTCAGCGGACTGGCTGGCCCAGAGTCATAACAGCAGCGCGCAGACAGAGAGGGATTCTGGGGTGGATTCAGCGCAGAGCCACAGGCCTCATATTCCCTGCATGGTGCAGCCGCGCCCGCCCACGTTTGGGGAGAGATATCTACAGAGGAAACCTAAGCCTTCCAGATGTTCCCAACACGTGGATCCAGCAGAACTCAATAACAGTCGTCAAGAGCCAGACCCGAGTTCACCTCTGCGGCCCACAAACTGCACAACGCCAAGTAAGTTAATCCTCCAACTCCTTCAATCATCACTGCAGCTTCAATGGAAGTAGTTCAGCGTTTGTAACCACCATGTTTCCCCCTCATCAGATTCAGAGATCAGCGAGTATTCCTCCGGGTATGAGAGCGAAGCGGCCTCCTCAGAGTGTCTATCTGTGGACGAAGGGACAGAGGGGGACAGAGACGTGTCCCAGCGCCGTGTGCGCACTAAGTTCACCCCGGAACAGATCGAGAAACTGGAGAAGATCTTTACCAAGCACAAGTACCTGGACGCCGGAGAGAGAGTGAAGACTGCGGAGAAGCTGAACCTCAGTGAAACTCAGGTAGGAGCCGACCACCGACACCACAAAGACCCAAAGATGTGATTCTAAACCCGACAACGCGCTGCGGATACTGACTTTGACTCTTCTCTCAAGGTGAGGACCTGGTTCCAGAACAGAAGGATGAAGTTGAAACGGGAGGTGCAGGACTATCTGGCTCCCCGGGTGCCACCGCTTATGTACCAGCCAATGCACCCGGTTCAGTACCACAGCATGGGCGGACAGCGACTGACGTACTCCCCGGTGGGACAGGCCTTCTACCCGGCCTCTGTCCCGCACCTCCCCGCCGATCCACGCATGATGCTTAACCCACATTTCTACTGAAGAACTCAAACAATCGATGAACCCGAATGTGCAATCCATATTTGTTTTATAATTGTTGTGATGTTAATTGTTGGTGTTTTTTTAATGTGAAAGTTGTAAATAACTAAGAATATATAAGTATATTTATGTTGAATAAACTCTATGTCAGAACGCAGCAGTTGTTTCAGAGACGTTACTTGATTGCTTTACATTGTCTTTCCCTTTTGAAGGAGGTTGGGCTAATGAATATGTCATTGTTCAGATAAGGAGGGCGATACCTGTATCGAAGGATTAGTTGGACATGAATAGATCATCCTGTCTTTCATCTCTAAGGGATCAGAGCTCAGTGATGGGAGTTGGCCACAGATAAAAACGATCTTATCACAACTCATTGTATGGATCTGATTTCATTCCAGGCTCAGTGATGTGATATGGAGCCCCAATCAAACTAATCAAACCATATCGTAACCGATAAAATTAGTGGGGATTAGTCATTCCGAATCAGAGCTGTACATGGCGACAAAGGAGAGTAAAGGTGGTTTCTTTCTTCCTTCTCCCCCCACCTGTCAGTGCAGTTGAGGCCGGACCATATGTGCCCCCTGTTTGCCTCCGGCGCTGCACTTCAAACGACGACGTAACGGGGAGATCATGGCCAACAATTAGTTCCTAATTAAGCGAGTCATTGATGAGTTTACACTTACAGCAGGAGCCCCCCGGCCTGGCTCCAGAGAGTCTGGGGACCTGTGTGCCAACGAGTCTGATCTCTGCTTTTGTTTAGAGCTTGAGATTAAACACAGACCGAGTCAACAATGACTGACTCTCAAGATCATTAATGTGCACGAAAAGTCGTTATTTACTGAAAAACAACCTGGTTTAAGAAGAGTCCTGACTACCTAATGTGTCGTTCACTCGGGTCAATAAAGATCAAAACCGGACTTTCTCGCTTTCTGTTGATACTTTGTGACTTGGGTCACACCCATCCAGCCCCCCACACACACACCCCAAACAAAGGTTAGTAAGGCGTCATGTTAAAGCATTTGATGTGAAACGTTTTGAAATATTGACATATTAAACTCTGTATATTGAGAGTGATTGTAAACGTTGCTTATGGTTTAATAGCCCGCAATTGAGATTTTACCTAACCGTTATGTCATCGTTATAACGGATATTGACTGATCTGCCATGTAACTGACAGACAGACTCAGTGGCGCCTGGACAGCAGCGCAGCCATGAACGTGAGAAAAACCACAACACAGCTTCTATTATCCTCAATTACAACGACCATCAAGTTTCTATCGTTCCGTTGAGATACTTTTGCATATGCAAATAAAGACGTGTGCCCCTCCTATATAGCGGCGGTCACAGGGGACTTGGGGGGGACAACAAGACGAGACAAGACGAGACACAGCGACCCTCCCTGGAGAGAAGATTATTGGATCTATCATGGCAAACTTTACTGTGGAGTTTCTTTCCAAAAGTTTTTACACATCACAGGAGGACAGGACGAAAATTGAAACCTCCCCTGAGGTCCATTATGAGGAGTTTATTAATAATGAAATCGACGAGCTTGCAAAGGAATCAGAGAACCAATACACTCCTACCTCCCCAAACAGTAAGTACACTGATTCTAACTGTGTCCTACATGAGCTGAGATCAATGTCATCCGCAGGTATTGGGATTGAGCTATAACTAACTGTTGTCTCCCTCCCTCTTCTTTCTCTCTAGATAGTTCAGGCTATGCATCAGGGTCAGAGAGTGAACTGGGAGATGATAGCGAGGGTGAAGGTGCCCAGCAACGAAGGATGAGGACTAAGTTTACCTCCGAGCAGATCAGCAAACTGGAGACCACCTTCAGCAAGCACAAGTACCTCGGTGCCACACAGCGGAGGAAGATCGCTGAGAAGCTCAACCTCTCTGAAACACAGGTGCGTTTGTGATCATGGGCGTTCAAGCACATAATTAAAACACTATACATTGTAATTGTAAAGTAAAACGGGTCTTTTCTTTATGTCCCAGGTGAAAACGTGGTTCCAGAACCGGAGGATGAAGCTGAAGCGTGAGGTCCAGGATCTGCGCCCTGACTTCCCTCTCTCCCTCTCGGCCCCCTCCGCTCTGCTCCGGCCTCTCCTGTTTCAGCACCCCGTCCCGAGTGGACAGCTCAGCGGCTTCTACTCGGAGGCGCGGCCGCTGCACGGGATCCCTTACCCGGCTCAGCTCCCGCCTATGATCCCGCTACACTCCCACCCACTGATGATGCTTCCCCGCTTCTACTGACCTCGATAGCCACGATGTCCTCCCACACAATACTGTCTAGAATCTAGATACTGTTGAATTACTCTCTCTAAAAGAGGGATTTAAAAGTGTGAATGTTTGTAATACGTCTGAAGCACTCCTTTATGTGTGATTGTGAATTGTATTAATGTAGATATGCACGTACACAAATCTCTTACGTGACTAAATGTAAAGGAATGTAAATGTTTTATGTTTTTGCTGTGGGTCTACTATTTGTTTGTCATAAATAAATATTGACCAGTTTAAATCATTACTACTTCAAATGGATGTTACCAAGATGTCGTAACAGACTTCCTTTAACATAACAATTAAGACGTCATAAACGCAATTGAAGGAGCGTTTGTTAGAAGTGAATAACAAGTCGACAAAGTTACTATATTGGGTTGAAGTGCTGCCATCTGTTGCAACGTTCATGTCATTTGTAACAAAAGGAACAAATGGTGATCGTGTATAAGTGTGTGTTGACCGTATGTCTTTTATTTATTGCACAGCATCTTGATTTTGGCTTTTAGACAATTTCTATCAAGACCAATGAAATAGTTCAATCACAATAGGCTGCGTGTATTTGATATGAAATCATTTTGATCGGGTTCAGGTCAGTGTGTGTGTGTTTGTGTGGGATAACGATGCTGTCTCAGGCTGCTGCGGGCAAATATTTTCATTTGACGTCCGGAGGCGCGGCTCCACGCTGTGACTTCGCTCGGCTCCTTGTAGATTTGCATCTTCAAAGGAACATCAAAGAAGAGGTTAACTGCCAGATCATTGAGATCCATTGAGCTCTATTGTCTCCCGATTGAACCATTCGCATGTACTTGAAAGACGCTGAGGCTCGGCGCCCTCGAGTCTGCAGAAGGTGTGTATTGCCTCACGTTAAAGTCATTAAGCGGCACTGGCTAAATAGGCGACTGATTGAGTCACTGTGCTATAAAGTGACTGCTGAGGTTTGGTTTGTAGTTCGGGATGAAAATAGAGAAATATCAGTATCTGGGAGTGATTTCATTAACTGCATCTCTTATCAACTGAATATTCAGTGTCCTCAAACTCATCAAAGATCATCACAGTCATCAAATGGCATTATTGAGGATTCTATACACATCAACAGCTGCAATAAGACATCAAATGTTGCTTTAATTCCCCTGATCACCAAACAATGCAGGCCTCAAACCCATGATCAGGCTGATAGCTCACTAATGGAAACACAGGCTTCAGTACATGATCCTCTGTGAGCCGGCAAAACATTGTAACCATGAATGACAAAGACAATTTAACTTGATCCCCTTTGAATCAGAGTGTTGCTTTCAGGTGAAGAGGTGTTATCAGTTTGATAAGCTGCAGACAGACAGGAGCCACTGTGGCTGTATAAGGCCAGGGGGTTGATTAGAATATGAAAAAGGAATCTATCAAACCACGCACTTATGATGGTGCTTTGATGCTTGAGATATAGAATTTTATGATCTCAAACATTACCATCGCCGCTGTATTTTCATAGAAGTCAATAAAGTCGGTTTAATTTATTTTTTATTATGTAGATTCCCCAAAAGTCACATATTGGCTGTGATGATTCATGTTAGCGTATATGCTGTGCTCATTCCATCAATGTGTAAAATGTACACAACAAAACCACATCTTTAATTCCCAGCGGTGAAAACCATTAATCTCAATAATGTCACATTTTAAAACCAAGAACCCAACATTGTGGACAGCATATTTTGATATCATCTATTTTGTTTTTCCCATCACTTTGCAGGCTTAGAGGAAAATTTTCTATGACAGGTTTTGAGATGTGGGATTCACTGGCAGCAATGATCTGAGCATTGTCGTCTCAGCTTCAGTACAAAAAATATATAATAAAGCACATCACAAGTAAGGTGGTGGTGGCACGCTGGGTGATTTTGGCAATGTGGAGAAATAACAAGCAACAAAATGACGCACGGGATGAAATCAGCTCCAAAAAATGTCCTGACAGGAAGATGTTCCTAAAAGCAGCAATACTGAGGCAATTTCTTGGGCACTATTGCCCATCAGAGTTGCCCAAAAAATTGCCTAGTGTATCACCACCCTAAATCCTTTATATGCAATTTCTAAAAATAATAATCAAACAATCTGATCATGTTTCAAAATTGTCTTTATTGGATCCTCCAACATCTCCAACACACGGCCTCATTTATAAATGAAGGCTGTAATTCAATTTGATGGATAAACAGACAAACAATTATAAGACATGTTCATTCAAATGTGACTGCAAATGAAATAGTTGAAAGGAGGGACAATGTTCCAAATGACAAATGAAACGGCTAAATTCTTACAAACAGTGTCACCATGGATAAAATATGATGAAATATCCGTCATGTCACAACATTTGGAGACAGCAAACATCACCTGCGATCCGTTTGTCGGTCCCTGTGAGTGTGATGGTGGAATACCTCTGCAGCCCCATTTTCCCATGCCCTATGCCTCTTTAATGCTACGTCTCAAAGAGGTATATGCATAGGAAAAAGGAACAGCGAGTGCCAAGAGCCCAGCTGCCTCCCCCGGGGGAACCCTACACAGCAAGGGTCCGGAAAAAAGAGTACAGAATACAGAGTTACACAAAAGGCAGGTAAATAACAAAACACAGATTTACTGGGAGTGAGATGATTTGCTTAAGAGGTAAATGTTCAGCGAAGATGAAAAGAAAGGATATCTGTAATCCAAAAACAAAACAAATCATTAAAAGGTTTAGGATAACAACTTCACAGATTCCAGAGTGGGAAAAGGGTTTTGGGATAAAAATGGCATAAGAATATGTTGGTGAAAATGAATGAGGCATGGGGAGGACTTACCCTGTGCAGATTCAGACCTGTCTCCCCAGGGTTACCACCTCCCGTCGGTCCATTTATCCCTCCACGGGGACCTTGAAGATGTTTGAGAATGAGAGAGTAGCTGTTTTCAGTGCTCACTCAGCATTTATCCTCCCTCCTTGGTTGCGCGCCATGGCGACACACCTGTGGAGACCGCAGATGCATCCACAGGAGGGGGGGAAAAAAAAGTTTCCCTTCTCTGATAATGCACAGACTCCATGCCTGTGCAAGGTTCATTGGCTGTTATGTCCAAACGGCTGGAGTTAACCGCAAACTCGCTACAGTTATTATCTCCTATCAGGCACACAGACGTCAAAAACAGAGCACGGAAGAAAAGAGACATTCAGAACAGAGGGTTTGTCCCGGTGGAAAGGTTTCTTATCTGTTCAGGGTCTTTTGCTCCCTTCCTCTCTCTCCCTCTCTCTCTCTCTCTCTCTCTCTCCCAGGACAGAGGCCCTCGTGCTTTTTAGCACTCAAGGTCTCCAGACAAGGACTCTTAGGGTGTGCTGAAGTGAGACACACGCACAAACACACAAACACACACACATAGAGTGCAGTGTAGTGGAGGGAGTGTTATGGCATGTCAAGGCCAGTGCAACCAGCTGAAGATGAAGCTGTGCTCACTTCTTTCCTTTTTTTTCTTATTCTCCTCCTTCTCTCCGGACCTCTGAGTTTGCACTGCTGAGAGCGGCGGTCATACATCACTGCACGGAACACGTCAGGGCCTAGCTGAGGTCAAATCACATCACGCCACAAAACACATACCTGTGACCTCTCTCTCTCTCTGAGCTTTAATGATGATTAATCTCATCGCTGTGATCAAAAAGTAGTTCTGCTCAACACACACACACTCGTATCACGCTGTTTTCATTTAATTGTTAATAATATGACACCCAAAGCTAACTAGACACGTTTACGGCACTTATGAGAGGTGTGTGATGGTTTCTACTCCTGCTTTCACAGCCTTGTTGTCTCAATAAACACAATTACCCCAAACAAGCACATGGGGGCAGCAGTTTCAAGCACTGACAGCGGGCCAAGTCCAATAAGTACCTGTATATACTTGCATATGTATAGTATATATATAGTATTAACAGATATTTATTTGAATCCACTCTGAGTAACGTTTGGGTGAGGTTTGCAGCGTAGGAGAACATTATGAGTGTGTACCTCGGATTCATCACAGTAGTTATTGAAAACTCACACTATCTGATTTGTTCTGGTGAGGTCACCATTTGATACCACTGATATGGAGAAGCACACACACACCCTTCTTTAGCCCTTTACGCACATTTTTGCAAGAAAGAAACAAACTATGAGTGAGAAACAACGGCAGCATTCTCGTATATTGCAACATTTCCCTTACATCAAGATCCCAGACTCATTCCATCCAGATCTCATGAGAGACTGCTTTAATTGGATACACTGTAACATGCAGCGTCTGAAATCCACACAGTCTTTTTTGCAGAGTGTTTCATTTGAGCGGAGCAAATTTGCAGAGTTAAGCAGAAACGTCTCGCGCAACAGAAACAGGCAACAAAAGCTGCGTGTTGGCCTAAACACACTCACCACGGAACAGCAGCAAGTTCACTTAGCACAACGTTTCAGAGGCAAAAAGGGATTTGAAGAACTTGACAGTTTGACAGTGTTGTTGTACACATTTCTTTTTTTTCCTGAACTTGCAGCCAAACAAACACCTGCAGTTGCTCTGGGGCCATGAATTGGGGGGAAATAGGGGCGATGTGTGAAGCTCGTTAGTCAAGTTCAAAGGTGTGTTTCTCTCAGCAAACACCAGGCATGAGTCAAAGTCTCTGTTGTGCGGTGTTTATACATTTATGGAAATAAAAAGGGAACAACTTCCCTCTAAGATGTGCAGTCAGGATGAAAGGATCAATCTTATGAGTGTTTTGCATCCAAATCCCAGTAGGGAACTGTGTTTTCAAAATGTTACTCCACTTTGAATTTCTAACTCAGATTAGTAGTAAATAGACGAAACGTGTCGTTCAAAAACAATGTAGCCTGCAGTCACATTTGGATAAAGGAAGATGCTGTCAACATCTCCTCATCCAAGGTCACACACACGGAGGAATAACTAAACCAAGGCTCTTGCTCGCTATTGTTGCAGCTCTCCTTTCAGCCTGAACTAGCAGCTTTGCAACACCTCCGGGCGAGCCGCAACCCCTGCGTCTCCCACCTCCATCTTAGTGCTAGTACAGCTTCCCATTCCTCTCCCTGTGTTGTGTTCCTGGTGCCGGGATGCTGCAGATGTAGTTAAACAGATGGAGATGGAGGCGGTGAGGGGTGGGGGGGGCAGAGTGGGGGGGCACGGGCAGAAGTCTGACAGAATAAGGCCAAAGGGTGATGAGACTAACACCTCAACCAGATCCTCAGGGGAGCCAGGCCACCACGCTGCCACCTGGAGGCTCAGGGGGCCAAAGGAAGCATGGGCAGAGTGTGTGTGTGTGTGTGTGTGTGTGTGTGTGTGTGTGTGTGTGTGTGTGTGTGTGTGTGTGAGAGAGAGAGAGAGAGAAACAGAGACACAGAGAGAAGGAGAGCTAGTTGAATAAAGCGTTGATTACATGGGGTCAGCTTTATCTGTGAGCTCCTGCTTCAGGCTGTGCGTCTGAAATTAAATGGAAGCAAACTAATAAACGACAACACACTGCATTACCGCCCTCCTATAGGCGTCTGAATGAACCACGCATAACCTCGTTTTACATTTAGATGAGTGTCTGAACTGCTTAGATGTTTGTAAATTGTTCTCTGTTCTCAGAGGGATCTATCTAGTTCACAGCACGCTGTAATGGCGTCCGGGCAGTGTTTGGCCTCCGGCTCTCACATGATTGTAATCCACGTGCTGATATCATTCAAGGCTATCGCACATACCGTCTCCAGCCGTCTCCAACCACCTCTTCTTTCTCTTTTTTCACTGCAGGAATTCATCTGAAACTCTTATCGTGTTCCAGGAGCACAACAGCAGCAGAAGCTCCGTGCTCCCCTGATAACAGCAAACATTCCAGGAGATGCTACAATTCAAACTTGTCCAATTTTATACAATTTGAAATCCCTGCCAGCTATTTAGGGAGGAAATTCACAAGGTTATCGGTTTGAATTCACCACTTTGACAGAATTAGACAACTCTTCTCTAATAATTAGTGATTTCACTGTAATTTGTGTTCTTTGTGTGTTTTTGATGTCTCATTCTGTCCAATTCTTCTTCCCACGTCCCTCTATTTCTCATTGTCCCTGAAGATGGCTCAATCAGACGACAACAGCGGCTGTCTGTCGTTGTCAGAAGACATTTCAATTTGGCTGCTGTCCTTTGAGTCCGGGCAAATTACCACTTCAAAAGGCCTGCGAGTCCCCAGGTTGCTCCCAGCGGGGTGGGCTCAGGATGCTCTGCCTCTCTGTCTCACTCAGCAATGCTGATGAGGCCCGAGACACCCCGGAGAATACGTGTCCCCCCCTGTACCGAACAAAACTTCCTCCGGTAGCATAGGGAGCATGAGAGAAGGTGGCACGAGGTCATCACTTTGTGTTAAGTGGAACATACTCATAGAGGTTTTGAGCTGTGTCATAACTTCATGTTTGGTCAGTACGTCTCTGTGACTGAAGGATCGCAGGTTCAAATCCCGGTGAAAATCCTTTCACAGTTGGTGCCGCTGTGGTTTGGAGTAATAAATATTTATCATGAAAGTTCACTTGAACTCGCTGTGGCTGTCAAAGTGCTGTGCAGGAGTTTGACTAAACAATGTTAATGCTCCACGAAACACTTTAAACTTTTAGTTTGATGTAGACAACAACCTCTGCAAATACTGCAACAAAGTGTTGTCGAAGTTATTTGCAAGACAGCTTGTTGTGTTTCTACCACCACATCCTTAATAATGCACTTCCACTGTAATCACAGAGCATTTGGCCTGTTTGGATGTTTCTTTGTTGTCTCACATTGCTTTTAAAAACTGCACATTGCCAGACCCTTTTTCCTTTTAAGATGACAAATTAAGCCAAGCCTCACACAACCCACTGTTGTTTTTAAAGCACAGCGTTTATGTTAATGCCTTATTTAACAGTTATGCACAGTCATCTATGTGCAGCCAGCGGTGATGTGTTTGTGCTTAGAGTCTGGACAGCTTTATGAGCCAGGCAGAAGAGTCTTTTTGTCGCTGAGAATGTAGAGAACTGACCTTAGTTGCTGTAAAATAGCAAACTAATGCAGTTGTTATGAGGCTTTATCAACTCCAGCACCAAACAAATGCAGATTCTAGGCACGCTGCCATCTTGATATAAAGTATCCTTGTTGCACGGCGCCTGCATCATCATATTATCTCCTATCTAGAGTTTGACATCATAAAATAAGGTTTGGTATGAAATGTTGTGAAAAGGGGATAGGACACTAACCCCCCCCCCCCCCCCCCCCCCTCCCAGCAGCCCACTGGCTCGCTGTAAGTCACCCAGGATAGAGACATAAAACGCCAGGCCCTGAGAACCGATGTAAAACACCAACGACTTGACTGTGTAGCAAACACAAAGACAATGTTAAGTAGTTGCTGCTGTCATTGGGCAAGAAGATAGATTTGTGTCAACAGAGATTTGCTGCCGTTCCACCCTGTAACTTTTCATTTTGTTGGGTAAATGAACGATGACAGGCCTTTGTACGGGAGGCGAACGCAGCCCCCCTCGTATTGATGGATTGTAATAAGCCGGCGAGTAAAGCGGAGGAGCTGACGGAGGGCGAAGCTGTTCCGTTGTCTGATTTGACTGACACTCCCCCAGTCGCCGCGAGTCAGCTGAACATTAACGACGTGTGTGTGTGCTGCTGTTGAGTGGCTCTGTTTGGTTTTGATCAGGGCCAGTGGTGCGGTAATTAAGGCAATTAAAGATGAAACGCGGTTTAATAAAATAATTTAGTGTTCACGCGTCGTATCAAACCGCCTCTCCCTGTTTTGAAAGCTGTTGCAAACCAATTTACTGGCAGAAATACACTCCAGTGACAGAAACAGCTGCTGGTTATAACTGAGGTGCTCAATGTCAGGAAATAACATGGAATATGGAAAATAGAATGAATCACATCAGATAGGAAAGGAGTTTTACACAGACCTTGATGCTGCGTTCACATGCATATAGACTCCAACTTCTGTTTGTGCTGCATTTAAGGACACAGGTCAGAATGAATACGATTCTGTCATTCGCAGATTATACATGACTTCCTCTGCTGTCAGTGGCTTCACATAAGAAGTACAGCAGGTAGGGAAATGCGATGTAAACAATAACCAGAGTGGTATCAAAGCTTTAATGTGTGTAAATGCATCTAGTGTCTCATGCTACTCAGTATTGTTAGAAGAAGAATTTCAGATTGAGTTCTCTTTTCCCCTTAATTCAAACCTGAATAACAATCACTCTCACACACAGTTTTCCTGTCAAGTTACCACATGAAGGTGGTGTGTGGTGTGTGTTAAGGTACATATAGATAGCTGTGTGTTTGTAGTGGTGGCTGATGGAAGTGGAAATGTGGATCTCGGGCGTATCTTCGCTATGTATATAGATATCCACCTTCACACTGTGCTTTAAGGCTGTGAGGGAAGATGTGAGCAGCGTCGGGATGTGTCTTGTTTTTGACGTTTCCCCCCGTAACATCTTCTCCTCTGCGTGGATCTGTCACTCCGAGCGAGCTGGGACCTCTCAGGTACGCGGCGCCCCCGTTGGGATCGATGATCAGACGTCGACATGGGAAACGAGGGCCGTGGCCTTGCACAGCGGGGGCTCTCACCTCCTGCCTCCTTACCTCCTTATCCTCCTCCGAGCTCTTATTTTCTCCCTTACAGACGAGAGATAAGGGCTGAATGAAAGACCTTCCTTTCTGCCAATGGTGGGAACGTGGAGATAAGGTGGGTGGTGGGGCGGCTGCTGGGCCTTCTCCAGGGAACAGGGAGTTCTCGGCGCGGAGGGGATGAAGGTTGCAGGGTGTGTACGTGTGTGTGTGCGCGTGTATGTATGCACATGTCTGTAGAGGAGAAATCAGGACAGAGTTTTCAATGTGTGTGGAAGAAGTAGTGGAAGATGGATTCAAATCCTTTATTTAGACAAAACATTATAACAAAACTGTGCTCAAAATTCGAATTTCAAGTCAAAGTGAAGAGATTTAAGCAGTAAAAGGATCAAAATGTCCTCATTAGTGCCTGTGTGGCTCCTTTGGGCTGTTTAATTTAACATTGTACTGAAAAGCACCTAAAATAGAAATGCATGTTCCTGATAAGAGGGTCGGTGAGGGAACGAAAAGAGAGGAAAGAAAGAGAGGAAAGAAAGAAGGAAGGAGGAAAGTAACAAGGAAGAATATGAGCAAAACAGGATGGGAAGTAAGGAAACAATGAAGGGAGTAAAGTGAATTTAAATAGAGTTTTTAAGCAGATGTAGGTACTTTGTACTTTTGACTGGCATTTGCATGCTCACGTGTATGATGATGCATGTTCACCGTGCGTGGGTGTGTGTGTGTGTTCATCTGGGCTTACATCTCTGGATCAAAATTGTCACCACTTGTCAAAAAGTACATCAGAGCTCAAGTTATCTTCACACACATGTGTGCTACCAAAAATAGAGAACACAAACACACACTGAGTAAGCAACCAGGAGCAGAGAGAGCCGAGTCTTCCTCACGCTGGAGAGGCTTGTGCTGGTACAACAACATCTACCAAATTATAAAGATGAACCAAAACAGCGGTCAGGGCGACCTGGCTCGGTACACACTGCCACGGCCTTGACTCACCAGCACTTTGTGGGAAATTGCACCATTGTGCCAGAAGACGCTTTGCTATTCAGCTGTTACAGTGTAGGACTTTAATCAAAATCAACACAACTTGTTGCCTGTTTGAGAATCTTCCCACAGAAACGCCCTTGAAGTAAATGCTGCGTTTCCAGAAAGCCACTAAATCTCTTCTGCTCTTGTTTGCTATGTATATTTGTGTCCTTGTCTAACCCCGACTTGAATGCTGAACTTCTTTACTCCATTTTTTGTAGCTGTTTTTCCAAGGTTGTTGTCTGTGCTCAGGGAGGGTAATGAGCTGTCAATCAAGTGACCAGGGGTTTGATTCATGTGTAGCTTCCAGGGAGGGCAGAGATATGAGTTATTGCTCCGGTGAAAGCTGAGCTGCAATGACAGCTAATGTGAGGTTTGCAACAAAAAAAAAGAAGGAGAGAAAAAAGAAACAAACAGGCGCATTTGCATCAGTCTCTTTTTTTTTAGCAGACCTGCCATCGCCCGTTCAGTCTGACAGGAAATGTGATTATCTCTCTCCCCCTTGTGGTTTACGGTAGCAAAAGGGAGACAAGATGCGAGGTTGGTGTGAGTCCATGGTCGTCTTAATAAACGCCTCTCTGCTGGAGGCTCCTCGCACTTTCTCTCATTATGTGGAACAAAGCCTCCTGCTGTGGAGGCCTGTCATACATGCACCCTCACACACACACACACACACACATACACACACACACAAACACACACACACACACACACACACGCACACACGCACACACGCACACATTAACATTAGAAACAAAACAGGGAGTTAGTAGTTGGTAGTGTGTGTCAGTGTGTGATGTGTTATATTCCCTTGACCCCTGGGAGGAACGTTTCTCAAACAGGGTGGGTGAGTCTCCCAAATTTACCAAAAAGAGAAGATGAGATCACTAAAACAAAATGAGACAACGGAGACTCTTGTGCCGTCCATTGATTTATCCTGAACCCTTCACAGTAAAATGAGTTCATGCGTCTCCATGGGTCCCAACGGAGCTGCTGGAAGTGGTACACTCATCCAACTAAAGTGTGTATTCATGACATTATCAATAGTACAATTAAAACGATCCTTCGGCACTGTTACTAAATCTGTCTTCTTTTTTTTATTAACTTTAATTCCCAACACAATTTCTAATAAAAGTTAAGGTCAGAGCTCATCTTTTTAATGAACACCAACTGTAGTCTGCAATCTGAGCATTGATTATCTACGATTCAATAACAGACTGAACTGAACAACTCTTTCTTTCATATTGAGAATGTGGAAGTAAAACCCTTTTCACAACTTCATTAATTAAAAAAGTATGATTACATTCTTCAAAACATCAACATGTGGGCGTTTTGATTTATCCTCCAAATGTCAGTGAGGTCCAGGGGTGGAAAGTTATGATAGTATCTTAATTACTATTTCACTACTTCCACCATTTTGTACTAGTTTTACTCCTCCAGATTCAGAGACAAAATCAAATCCGTGTTAACATGAGATTGAAAGCGCTGTAGCGGAACATCAATACAGAATAACTCAGAGGCTGAATATGAAGACAGCCGTGTGGTAAACAAAGGTGTTTTGTCAAAGTCGTCCATGACCATAAAGAGGAGCAGCTTCCCTCTGCACTTCCACCGGCCGGCAATTACTGCTGAGCCAGAGCGTTGGCTCCTGCTCCTCTCCTACTCTATCAAGATGTCAGAGCTGAAGTCAGACCGGGCACAAGATGAAAGAGCGGCAAGTTGACATCTGGCAAAGAAAAAATAACAGCCCAGGAGTTTGGACTCCTAGTTTCTAGATGTACAGTAGAAACATTTTGTGGAGAGACGGAGCACAAACGTACAAATGCTGCAAATGGCACATAACAGGTGCATTGTTGCAAAGAAGCAGATCAAAACAATTTTAACTCAGAAATCTCCAATTACTGAGGAAGAAATTGAGGAATGGATAGACACAAATGCATTTTGTATGTTTAAATGACTCAAATTAAAGCAAAATATTGGTTATTTCAGATGTCATAATTAGATCAACTCGATTTCTCTTTTGTAAATCAATCAACTGGAGTTTGTAATTCCTCAACACGCATTTCCTCTCCTGGCATACAAGTTATGAATCATAGTAAGTCCATCCGTGTACAGGTTTAACTCTGCATTTGTGCATTTTGTGCTCAAACCCCAGGAAAGTGAAAGTGTCCACATATGCAACTATTTTAATGAACCAAGTATAGGGTAATGTAATTGTTTAAGATGATATACGCAGCAGTACCATTTGTAATAACTCACCACAGAAATGATAATTCTGAGGTAGTAATGAACTTTTCCTCAGGAGGACTGGAGAAGATTGCAGCGTGTGGAGGAAATTGTAAATTGCAATAACTGGTTCTGACGTTAAATTCCAGAGAAAAGGAGTCATAATCTTTGACTGAGACGTTTTTTGCCTTCAGAAATCCTGGTTGGACCTGAATGAATAATCCTCCCACTCATTGCTAAAATTGCTTGCCACCCTGCGCGCTAAAACAGCTGCAGGGAGAAACAATCCTGCTCGTCTTACCGTCTTTGTTTCCTTTTAATTGACTTTTTAACAAGGCTATGTTCTAGTTGACCAGCTACATTCCTGGCTACCCACGCACACACCGCACGCACACACTCACACACGCACGCTCATGCCACACAAACACACACGTGCATTCCTCTGATTGGCTGAAGTACAGTATGAAACTCATTAAAATAGTCTCTTTGTGTGTGTGTGTGTGTGTGTGTGTGTGTGTGTGTGTGTGTGTGTGTGTGTGTGTGTGTGTGTGTGTGTGTCAGTGTGTGTGTGTGCCAGCGGAGCCAATTTCTGAATCGATGAACCGTGTACAGAGGGGCACAAAACGAACAACATGTTTATATGCATGATAATACCAACAGCTCACTTTTCTATCAGGGGAGGTCAAAATATATATAATGTATTCAGACTAAGATGAAAACAGCCTCTAGGGTTTGGATTTCAAGAAACATGATTTCAAGCTACTTTCATAATCACTTGAGGAGAGAATATAGCAGGAACATCATTGGTATTGGTCAATTTTCAAAAGATCCCAGCTATAATCTATAGTCAAATGATTGTTATTATAATCTTGTAGTGTTGTAAATGTACTAAACGCAAACCTGTGAGCAGATTTGTGTCCATATGCTCATATGGACCCTATACATGGATGAAACTGATAGGATATTATTATACGAGACGATGTGGTTGTTAGATGACCTGTGAGAGGAAGTTGACCTAATTATTATGCACACATGGTCTTGACTCCTGGATGATAATTGACGTCTCAAATGTCATTAGCATCAGCACATGACGGTTACTGAGTCATTTGTTCTTGTCTCCTTCATCTTCAAAGTTTGAATGCATCCTTTTTTGATGACACGGGAGTCCTGCTATGCTTAGAACACAATGAAAAGAATCACTAGAATGGAGGGAGAGTCGGGTATAATCGGGTCCCTTTGGTGTTATTTGGCATTAATGAAAATAAATAATATTTATGAGCCTCAGTTTTCTGTAGATAATTTACCAATTTGTATTTCACTGTTAAATTTTAGTGCCTTGCGTCCTGTTGGAGGAGATAATTTCCCTTAAATTCTCTTTTCTGCACACTAGAGTTTAATTTTGGCACTTCTGTCATGAGGGAGGGGGGGATTGGAGTTGTTTTTCTCTTTTCCGGCTCCACTCTGTTGTTCATGCTCATGCTGATAAGAAAAGCGTATTTTTTACTGAAAATATCAACAGACTTGAGGACCTAAGCATGTTATATGTAATGTTATATTTAAAGCAATCTACATAAATTTATAGATTATTATATACTGTATTATATATTTCCTTTTTTGTTTTCCTTTCCATTGTTCTGACTCATTTACATCTTTGAATCATCTCCTGCACTGTAGCTTTACGGTGGATGGATTCGCCCGCAGCCTGAGGTGGAGGCTGCTCACCTCGTGGATGACTTCAGGGGAGCCGAGCTGATGTTATCCTTTCCTCTGAAGTCTGTGCTAACCCTTTGAACACGCTTTATCTACACATCTCGCCTGCAGATGAAGCGACACACAAGGACCTCTTTGAAATAAATTAGCAAAAGTGAAGATACAGTAAAGCCGAGTCACGTATGAAGCAAAGCAGGTTTGAGAGCAAAACCTCACCCACTCACAAGGAGCAGAGTTAATAGTGATAAGAGACAATTAGTTAATTCAAAATGTTGCATTCTTCCTTAAAATACCACAATAAACCAAACAAACCATAAGACATCCTCAGAAAAAAGCGATTGAAGTAATCAGATGTTAAGCACATAAAGCTATCGTGGATCCCAGCTGACAGAGCAGAGAGCTTGGCAGACATGAAGAGGGCGCAGGGAGACCTTCTTGCTTTTGTCGGGTCCCTCTTGGCCCCTCTGTTATGACTGGAAATAGCAGTGTGTGACACTTGGCTCCTTTGGGTCCAGGCTGCTTGAAGCCAGCAGTGAAATGTGATGCGTTCTGCTGCGGCGGCTGTGTACTCAGATTGTTGTTGTTGTTTGGCTGAGGAGGAATCAGAGCAGGGAGTCTGGGCTCTACTGTACACCCAGAGGAGAGTAGATTTCTTATTCTAGAATGAAATGCATTCTGGCTCAGTTCCGCCAAGCCTCGATTTGAATCGACAAGAGCTTCTGGGCAGGACTGAGGGAAAAGAGAGACTGAGGCAGGAAAGTGACTGGAGCCTCCGAAGCAGACAAGACGTCTATGTGCTGCATCCACAGATATATGGAGGGAGACGGGTGCCAGAGTGTGAAGTTACACTCTAAAGGGGCTCACGTCATCTAAAGTCATATCCCCAAACTCACACAAATGGGATTTATGTTTGTTTATGCCTTAAAACTCTTTGGTGTTGTGGTAAACAAAAATACAAATCTATTTTCAAAGATTTCTTTCAATTTTCAGACTCATTAAACAAGTAGAGGAACACAATCTGCACTAGATTATAAAGAAAAAGTACATAAGAGGACCAAATATAAGTAACAGTTTATATCACAAATTATCAATGCATGGTAATGACAAAAATAAGTCACTTAAATAACTTATCTTGTGATGAGCTAAGAACAGGATTTTCACAACAGTTTTCACATTTTACACAAAGATATAATGGAGTCAATAACGTGGATGCGTAGTTGTATAATAGGCCGAGTTCACACACTCAGGAGGTGCAGGAGTCTGTGCGTTGGCTCACCTGCGTCGCTTCAGAACTCACTGCATTTATTTGCCCACGCCGCTTTAAACACACGATGAAAGCAGCAGCAGCCTGAGGAGTTCATTGGTTTCATTACTGTAACAGACAGGAAGCGTGTCTGAAAACCTGCAGTGGGCTCACGAGCACCAAGTGTCCAGTTTCTGTGCTGTGCTGTTATGTGGCTACACCTTAGAGTAACCCGTGGCAACACATTATTATCAGTAATACATAATATCACCTCTCTTCTGTAAAAAAGAGACCAAATTCAATCAAAACCTTGTACACTCAATGGTCTTTTCATCGTTTTTGTCCCACACTTTCCAACAAACAATGCATGTTGACTATTGTTGATGCGTTTCACACACAAAAAGATGTGGCCTTGTATGAAGAAATAAGTCCTGAGATAGAAAAGAGAGAAAAGACAAATAACCCGGTTTAAAGTGAATTTATGTACAATTTATAAAACCTCATTACTTAAATGAAGCTAAGTTTTGTTGTGGGTAGATTTCCATCCTAGTACCAAACATTTTTTCTATGCGTCTGAATATGCTTGCATTTACTGCAGATGTGCAAATCTTTTGTAGCTGTGTGTGTGTTCATGTTATCTACCTACTTTGCATTATAATGAAGAGGTTAAAAGAGAAAATTGCTTGTAATAGACATTTGTAAAGAGGAGTCGTGCAACACTGAACCAGCGACTATTTATTGACATTCTGTCTCCTGCAGAGCAGCGAGAGGTCAACTGGCAGAGCAGCAACCACTCACACACACGCCTGCAGAGCGAGTCTGTTTGACGAGCAGCGAGTCTGTAGCCCCAATCTCACCTCACATTTTTTTCTATATCCTTTCATCACCTCAGAGGATTGATCAGAGGCTGTTATAATGCACCTGCAAATAAGCAAACATGTCTCTTCCTCCTCCCTGTGACCTGAATGCAGCAGCAGCAGCAGGAGTCTTCCTCGCTCTTTGGTAAAAAGCTGACATGGGAGCACATCAAACATGCACACATCTGCACTCAAGGCAATGAAAATTGAATCAACAAACGAAGGAATAAGTAATCACAAAGGAAAAACATAGGAGCCTTTAAAAGATACTCAGAGAAATCCCATCTTTCTTTATGTCTGTGACCTAGAAAATGCAGGTTCCATGCCTCTAATCTCATTGGATTTATGTTTATTGTTCATTTCCTCATCAAACACCATGGAAAAAGCTTCGGTGGGTCGTCTTTTTACGATGCATCACTCCCCGCAGGCGTCTTGCATTCGAACCAGCAATGCACAGTATCAGCATCAGAATCTGCAAGCGTGTGATGTCTTTGTTGCAGGAACTGAGGCTAAGTGCTTATTCATCTGGCAAACAGAGGAGTCAACTAGATTTTTAGAAGTAGTTTCTTTGGCGGGTCCAGATGGTCACACCTGTGTTCGCAGCTGTGTGGTATTAAATAGAGAAACATACATTAAGATATTCACTCAGTCGGCAATATGTTGAATCTTTGAACTCCTCTGAAATAACTGCATTGTTGAGCAAATTGATAATTACACTTGTGACCTTCTCAGTGAATGCAGATACTGAACTGTTCATGGATTTGAAGAAAATTGATAAATTATGTCATGCATCTAGTATAATGCGCTGACCCATTACTGTTTATAGTTAATGTGTAGCTATGGAGCCACGTCAGTTGACTCTGCATTAGCTACGGAATTTAATAGTGACACAGAGGTCATTAATTCACATCAAGGACGCCTCAGTAATAGACTTGTATCGCACAAATACAGTGGCTGTTAGTTTGCAAACAGCTTAGCAAGCAGGGTACATTCCTCATGCTTTGATTCAGTGCTAAGTGCATCATCAATCATGATCCCAGACAGATCATTACAGGCTTCTAGGGTGACAAGACCAGCCAAAACATCTACAGCACATCGCTTCAGACCACCCCTCAAACCTTTAATCACACTCCAGGTTGGCAGTTATAAAACACATCCTGTGATAAGTGACTCATTCAAAAGTCATTCAGAGTTTCAAAATTACTTATCTTTCAATATATGCTTTACCAGAATGTAACATATTTTCATTACTAGGAAGCCTTTGTAGCGTCATTCTGTTGCTTGAATGGCACTTTAGTATCAGACTGGTAAAATAAATAATCATCAGAAATCAAGATAATAAAAAAATAATTGCAAACATTGCTACAAACAGTTTTATTGAGCTTTACTGGTATAAAAATCGTGTTAATGTTTCCTCTGCGATTGACTTGGCCTGCACTGATTGAATGGTCAGCCTATAATTGCGTAAGTGCATTTAAATGCAACGTTCTGCAATCACTTACTTCTCAAGTCCAGCAGATTTTAGATTATCCAATACGGGCTATAATTAAATGTTCCTTTCGAAGTACTCATTGATGTGATTGTTCATTTGATTGTAAGAGCAGGGGCATTTATTGTTAGTAGAAGAAGTTAAACGCCAGGGGGAGAGAATAAAAAGCTCCTAATTTCCATCCGACTCTCTTAATGCCAGGACCATAAAATGATGATGGGCCACAGAAAGTTTTTTAAATCTTTAGCCATTTAGGAGTTTGTCCATTTTGCGGCTCCATTGGATGTTTTAGTTTGTTTGCAGGCAGAAAGAAAGTACTGTTATGCAACTTAAAGTCTTACATCACAACTACCAACAGTATAAATTTGAATGAATGGACGGAGATCATAACATGAGACTTCTTTATGCAGGCAGTCAAACTCACTCTGTTCCTATTGTTTAATGAAATGACAGCTCAGTGTCAAGAGGATTGAATCAGATGTTTTTTTGATTGAGTCAAGTTACCCAGAGGCCATAACTGGACATCTACGGTTGCAGCAGGCAGCTCCCAGAGAATGTGTTCAGTGCGTGTGTGTGCGCTCCCTTTGTCCTTCTTGGCCACCTGCTTGGTGGAAATGGGTGGCCACGCTGTACGACTGTTACACCTCGGGATGACTGGTAATGTGTGTGTGTACGTGCATGTGTGTGTGCGGTACTGGACAGAGACTCCTTGTGCAGGACAGTTTGTTCTCTTCCAGATGAGTGGCTGCATGATACATACCAGGGCAGACAAGCGTTGGCCAGGGTCCCGAGGCGACTGTCACGGGCTCTTCACCTGTGTGCTCTGACGGAGGGGAACCAACGTCTAGACACATTTCTCACCTTATTCTCACGCGTGTTTCTCTGGGGTCCATGTGCCCCCTGCTGAGGAGAAAGGGTAAAGGCTTTGAGGTCAAATGAACTACAGCCAATTTCATATTTAACCAAAAATACCATTAAACAGAAAGTGTGTTTTGCAATAACCTCACATATTAACTAATCTAATCAAAATTCCAAACCCCAAGTGACCCATTAACTGCAGTATATATGTAAATATTCAACATATTCCTGCACCCGCACATCCTTCCATGTTCCGTACTGGATATAGATCCAAAGTAATATCAATGACTGCATTCCTTAGAGAGTTACACTGCTTATTCCAGCAGACAGTGAGGGAAGATCACATGGATATCAGATCCCAGTGGAGCTGTAAGCTTTGGCTGCTGTTTAAAGCCCAATCAATGAAAGAAACATGACCCGCGTCTATCTGCAGCGTGCAGCACCACGGAGATGTTTCTGGGAAAACACATGCTGAGTGTGCTCCTGGTAAAGAGATATTTATGGGAGACGGCAATATAGAGAAATAGCATCATTTGTAAATTGCCTTTTCAGCGCTAGAAAGACCTGAGAGACCTGTTAGGGGTATGATTTAATGACCGTCTTTACACCTGAGCAAATTGTTGAACGGTGCAGCGGTGAAACGTGAAGGGAGCTCCCTGGATTTGAGCTTGCTGACCATGGAGATTCGACTGATTTAGCTGCAGGCGCTGGCTACCTTGAATGTCCAAAGCCATTAGTGATTCCTGTGCAACTCCAGCGCCGCTCCAGGGCAACCATTTCCTTGCATTAATGTCTGCTTTCCTATACAGCGATTCAAGGGCGTATTTTTTAATGCAAATTGCCCACCTTTACCTACTCGCTAACACAACGGCTCAGGAGAGTTTTGATAGCCGGGATGCGATGGAGACGAGACGCACGGCACACTTTTAAGCAGGACAATTTATTATCAAGAAGAAGAATATCAAACAAGAGGGAGGAAAAGTTCAATAAATGACAAATTTTCACTGCAATTTAATCACTTTAAACGCTTCCAGTACAGAGAGAATGACTTGTCAAGCTTAAAGATTACCCCCCGGTTAACCCTTATATCTGTAGTGTCCGTTTTAAACGTGTTTTGTCTTCTCATGTAAATATAGAGCGGCTCTGCTGAAACCAGAGCTTGACCACCTTAGTTATTAACAGGCTCTTCAAAGGGTTGTTGAAATGTCAGGTTTATAAAGTGCTTTTATTCCCCCTTTCTTAACCTCATCAAATACGAGGTAACGGCTCCTTTGAGTCCTGCAGGTTGATGGGCGTCGCTTATTGCCAGTTGAAGGTGCGCTTCACCAGCTTGTAGAAAGTCAGGTTGTGTTCCTGCAGGTAGGAGCGCAGCTGTTGCATCACCGTGCTGTTGACCATGGGGTGGGGTCGTCCTTTAGACTCGTGCAGGCAGCGCTCTCGCCCGTCACTCCGGATACAGTAAAACCCCTTGGTCTGGTTGAAGTAGAAGTTGGAGGACACTATCCGAGGGGGGAGGTTGAGGAAACGCTCCACTTTCTGCAGCTCCGGCAGGGGGTCGCGGATCAGAGCGTCCCCGTCCACGATGTGTATCTGTTCCAGGGGGAAGTGCCGCAGCCAGTTGCGCATATGGATGTCGTACAGGCTCCTCTGAATGGCCTTGTACCGGGTGTTTAGAGCTCCGTTACGCACCAGCAGGTTCTCAATGGCTTGCACCGGCTTGTGGTTCTCCAGCCGGTTGAAGTACACCTGGGTGTAATCAGATATGACCCGCTCGGCCGGGTCGCGCAGAATCAACAGCAGCTTTATGGAGGAGTTCATGGCGCAGATGCGTTCAGGTGCCAGAGCTGAGGTGAAGTAGCCTGGCGTCTTCTCCACCGTGATCTGATGTGGGTAAGAGTACGGCATCAGCTCACGGTACCACTCAAAGCCTTTGGCGTAGTTCTCATCCCAGTCAAAGAAATGCACCTCGGTGGCAGCAGCAGCAACCTCGGGGTGAATGTCCAACATTTCCAGCAGCGCTCTCGTGCCTCCCTTACGTACCCCGATAATGATGCTGTGCGGGGCTCGTTTGCTAGTTCCTGGAGGAGGAGGTGAAGGCAGATCTCCAGAGGCGTTCCCTGCTAGTCCAGAATCAATGTCCAGTGGGTTGAGTGTCATACTAAATCCGGCCCGGACGAGCTCAGGTTGGGCAGCGTACGACTGGAGAACCAGAAGAAAGATGGATGCCAAGACAGAAGCCATGATGAGAGGACCAGTGTGAAGTTAATTAACAGAGGAGGGAGGCTGTGGTTTAGACGTGGACCAGGTCTATCTCTCTCTGAGTTCAGTGGGAGCAGGAGCGGGTGAAGCCTTTGTCTGCCATTGAGTGTCAACTGGAGGAGCAGGAGAAATCTTTGGCAGTCCAGGGCACATCTAGGAAAGAACAAAAGAGGGAAAAGAAGAAAGCTTTCAAATTCCAGGGGAATAAAGCAGAATGAATATCTGCATTATACCGACACGGCACTTTCCTTATTCCCATGCAAAAACCAATCCGGCCATTAAATCCAAACCCTGTGTGTTCTAAGTGCATGATATCAAAAGGGTGACATTGATTCATCTCTCTTTGAGTCTCTTTCATCCTGATTCTGCCTCTCAGTGTATAAAGTCACCTTCCATTGTTGCTGTCATTTCTCCAGCAGGAACATATTTAGTGAGACGGCTCGTTACAAACTGTGCCTGAGATATGCGAGTGTGGCTGAAGGCCAAAGATAGGGGCTAAAGTGCTTTGTCTTACTTGGCCAGGTCATAATCCACACTGCAATCAATACACTTAACATCCAGCCCGGAGCATCAAAATCGAGGCGTTTGTGAAGTATAAAGAGACATTTATTGCAGGAAGTCAGATGAGTTCACACTTCTAGGTGACTTTGATTTTTCTTTTCATGCCAGGAAAGAAAATCAATATGCAACTCAATGCAACTCAGCAAATACAAGGAACGGGATTTAGAGCTTTATAATCGGACTTTAAACATTGTAGAAGATCTCCATAAAACCATGGGAAACTTTAAACTTGCTTAAGCTTCGTCTCATCCTTGATTGTTGAGCTTTTGTGAGTATTTTCATTTCGAATTATGGCCTTTTTGAAATGGTTTGCACTCAGTTAACCTCAGTGTATTAAAACTGATGTGACAAGTAGCTATGCGTTTAAATTACACAAGAAATTGCTAAATGTTATCGTGTCAAACTAAATGATGAATGTCCTTCTGCCTTTAAGGAGGAAGTAAGAGCAGGCAGCTGCTGCTTACACTGCGCTAGTCAAATCAACAGGGCCGTCTATGCAAACAGGGCTACAGCAGCAGAGGTCAGGGAAAGGTAATCTAAACAACGATAGTCTACGCCTGAGAACAGAGCGCCAGATGGACACACACACACACACACACACACACACACACACACACACACACACACACACACACACACACACACACACACACACACACACACACACACACACACACACACACACACACACACACACACACACACACACACACACACACACACACACACACACACACACACACACACACGGTTGAATTCTGGGTACAAACAACAGAAAACAAAATCATCGCATTCATTCATTCATCACCAAAAACACATCTGAGGCTACAAAATGGCTTCAGATGTAGAGAAATGCTGTCAACATGTTATTTGATAAGGTGTACACTACTTCACTAATGGCACAAGATGCTGAATGCCCGTGTGTGCGGATGGCATTTACTGTAATTACAGCGACTGGGGTTCCTGCAGAAACCAAATTGAAAAGTACATTAATTAATCTTCCATGGAAACACTGTCAGTTGGCAGGCTGCACTTTTCATCAGTTTCTCTGCTTTCTGTCAATATTTCCCCATCATTTCCACAGCGAAATAAAGAAAGTGTTGCATTTGTACGGCAACAGACTCTCGACTAAATGTCATCCTATTAGAGATCAGCGTGTGTGGGAGAAGCTACTTTGAAACGGCCGCTCGTGATTTAAAGTAGTTTGACAAGTAACAAAGAGTAGATCACCACATTGAAGCAACATTAAAGGTTTGTGCTGTTTTACTCTCAAAGCAAATAACTTGAACATTTAGAGGAAAATGATTTGTCTTTGTCTACAAATAACAAAACAAAAATGACCACTGTTATTATAAATCATTAGATTAATGCGTCCATATAAAATAGTGTTGCAAACTTATCATTGAAGTGTGTGATACTACATTTG